>NC_072794.1:127190623-127493653 GCF_028583425.1 Eublepharis macularius
GTGACATTGACTGCATAGACAACCAGAATGTAGCTAGAGGTCAGAGGGATCTCCCACATTATCCAGCAGTGCACAGCTGGCCTGGAGACCCAGCCTGGAGAATGTGGTTGAGGGTGGGGCTGGAAGACCTGGGAAGATGGAGAAGAGAGGTTAGTGGGAAAAGGAGAGACGACTGAAGAAGCAGAAGCAGAGGGGAAAGAGAGAATGGAGATAAATGAGGAACGGAGACTACTGAGTAAGGAGGAGGAGAAGGGAAAAAGAGAAAGCACAGAAGGAGGCAACAGTGGATGGCTGGCCTTGGATGCTGGAAGCCTTGGGTTTCCGATGAAGTCTTCAGGTATCATCAAAAGATGTCAGTATGCCTGCAAAAGGCTGCACTGCTGAATAGGGAGGTAGACTAAGGAGTGGAATGTTCATGAGCTGAACCCTTGTAGGCTCACTGTTCCCAGTAAAAGATGGGTAAATTGCTTTGCTAGCAGAGTGCCAACAATTCTTCTGAACTGGGAAGGCTACAATTCATGGAGAGACCCACAGCATTCTAGCTTCAAAACATACTGGTTTCTCTACTTCATCACTCAAGGTTTCCTTAGCTGAATGCAGTTCTGTGAGAGATGAAATAAGATGGTTGCATACGTCATCGGCAAATCAGCAAAAAACAACCATTCACAATATATTATTCAACTCATATTTAACTTTTGCAACTCTCAATAAAGATTTTGATTGGGAGATGTAGAAAACTTAGTTAACAAATATTTCACCTTATTTTTCAAGTTCATTTCTTCCTTTCTCTAAGCTTCTTCTTGTAAGATGTACATACAATAATCCTTCCTCTCATAAAGGCTTCCCATTCAATAGCATGAATATTCATAGTTCCTTGGTCAATACTAAAATACTCTGCAAGCTCAGCTATCATCTGTGTTTTAAAATTTTCATCATTGAGACATTAAGACGCCATAGGCTTGGTGGTCTAACCCAAAAATGGGAGCATGATCAGAAATAATAATTACATCTATATCACATGCTTTAATCTGAGGCATCAACACAGCTGAAACAAGGAAATAATCTAGTCAAAAACAGTTATGATGTAAAGAAGAAATAAAGGTATAGTCTCTGTCCTTTGGGTGTAACATGCACCAAGGATCAATCAAACCTAGTTTAGCCATATAGGCTTTAAGTGTAGATCTCACCAATGAACGTTCTTCTTCTTCTATATATACACACACATTGACATCACATCAGGGGATATCAAGCACAACTTCATAAGAAATCAAAGGCGATAATAACAACAAACTATGTATTATACTCGTTTTCTATCTCTACAGTTCCTTCCTCTTTATATCTTGTTTTCCTTATCCAAAACCTAGTTTTCCTGTATGGCTACCCTGCTTAATCCCTGTAAGTATTCTCTCCTGTCTTCATATCCTATACTTAATTTCTTGTTCCATAATTTGATTTAACTCATCTATGAAAGGGTGTCCATCTTTTCTGCAGATCACCCCTACTTTGTTCTTTTATCAAGTCTGTTAAGACATCCATTTCTGCTGTTTCTAAGATTTTTTTCTATCACTTCTTTCAATGGTATCTCTAGTTTCTTCCAATACCTCGCATATATTATTCTTGCTGCTGTAATTACATGAAGCATCAAATATCCATTTTCCTTATCTACCCCCTCCAACATAATATTCAATAAGAACAATTCTGGTTTGAAAGGTATGGCCATGCTCAATACATTTTGAAGTAACCCATGTATCATCTTCCAATATTTCGCTGCCTTTTTACATGACCACCACATGTGATAGAATGTACCTATCTTTACATTTCCAACATTTATTGGTTGTATCCACATACATTTTAGCCAGTTTCTCCAGTGTCACATACCACCGATAATGCATTTTATACAAATTTTCTTTGAATGGAACTGACTTTGTTATTTTGATATTCATCTTCCATATCTGTGACCATTGTTCTAAATCTATCTCATGCCCCAAATTTTGTGCCCACTTTGTCCTACAGTCTTTTATTACTTCATCTTCCCTTTTCAATTGCATTAGATATAGATAGAATTTCTTAATTATTTTTTTGTTTGTCTCCAATAGCAATTTATCAAAGGGGGGCTGTTCCAAACAGAATCCTTGCAGTTTGTCTTTGGCAAATCTAGATTCGATTTGTGCTCTTTGCCACCAGTCCATCTGTATATCCTGTTCTTTTAATTCCTCTATTGAGTTTGGCTTTCCATCTTTCCCTGGTAGTTGCTCATATCTATGTATTTTCTAGCAATTTAGTAAATTTGTGTGGGTAAATACTTCAACTGGTGACACCCATTTTGGAATTCTTTTGTACAGCTGCGATTTTAATTTCTCCCACACTAACATTAAAGACTTTCTTATTACATGATCTTTGAAATACTTATGTACCTCAGTTTTCTGATACCAGAGGAATGCACGCCACCCCAATTTAAGATTATGCCCTTCTAGCTTTAGGAGCCTTATATTCTGGATTGAGATCCATTCTTTAATCCATACCAGTACACAGTCTTTGTAGTATGTTCCCCAGTCTGGCAAGGCACATCCCGCTTTCACTTTTAATTCTTGTAGTGCTTTAAGTCTTATTCTAGGTCTTTTGCCTTGCCTTATAAAATTTGAAGTTATTCTATTTAATTCTTGAAAGAACGTTTTTTTCTGTATGATTGGTATGGTCTGAAATAAAAATATGAACCTTGGCAATATATTCATTTTGATTGTGGCTATACATCCCAACAGTGATATATGCATATCTTTCCACTTATTTAGATCCTCCACAACTGCTTTAATTAATTTTTGGTAATTGTCCTCCCTCAATGAACTAGCTCTATCGGTTATATAAATTCTTAGGTATTTCACTCTTTTTTCCCATTGGAATCCAGACTTCTCTGTTAATTCTTTAATTTGTGCTTTTGTCATATTTTTGGTGATAAACTTTGTTTTTTGCTGATTGACCTTCATTCCTGCCATTTCCCCAAATCTTTTTATTTTTGATATCAGACAGTCAATATGTTCTATTGGTTCTTCCAAAATACATACTAGGTGGTCCGCAAAGGCGTGTAACTTATATTCTTCACCTTTTATTACTGTTCCTTTTATCTCTTTATCTTTTCTAATTTCATTATTTAGGACTTCCGGAGACAAAATGAATAGGAGTGGCGATAGCCGGTATCCCTGTCTCATTCCTTTTTCTATTTTGATGGATTCTGTCAAATCTCCATTCAAACTTATTTTCGCCCATTGTTCTGTATATATTGCTCAAATCATATCTAAAATATTTTTCTCCACAATTCATCTGTTTCATTTGTTCTAATATAAATTGCCAATTGACATTGTCAAATGCCTTCTCTGCATCCAGAAATATCAGGGCCATTTGTTTTTCTGGATGTGCTTCATAATACTCTAGAATATCTATAACCATTCTAACATTGTTCCTTAACTGCCTTTTTGGCAAAAAACCTGTCTGATCTTGATGTATTATTTGGTTCAATATCAGTCTAGATGCTAAAATAGTGGCAAATATTTTATAGTTCACATTCAAAACTGAAATAGGTCTAAAATTTTTCACCTCTTTGTGGTCTGTATTTTCTTTGTGGATTAAAGATATAGTAGCTTCTTTCCAAGTATCTGGAATCTTGGCTTCCTCAATAACCTTTTCTAATAATTGTTTGAAGGGTATTGACAAACATTCTTCAAAGGTTTTATAATATTCGGCAGGGATTCCATCCGGGCCTGGTGTTTTTCCTCTATTCTGATTCATAATTGCCTCTGTTATTTCCCTTATAGTAATTGGCTCATTTAACATTATCTTCTGTTCTTCCGTTAGTTTTATAGTCAAGGTTGATTTTGGATATTGTCTCTGCTTTTCTAAGGGCATTTCCACTTTTTGATACAGTTTTTTATAAAAGTCTTCTAGTATCTTTTTTTAGACTTTCTTTCTCATATTTCTCCGATCCTTCTTCATCTCTTACTATATTTATAATTCTTTTTTCTGTTTCTTTTCTCAATTTATATGCTAGCCATCTCCCTGGCTTATTTGCATTTTCAAAAAAGTTTTGTTTTGCAAACTTAATTTTTTTTGCTATATCTTCCATCAAGAGATCATTGATTTGATGTTGTAATACTTTTAGTTTCATTTTCAGTTCTTGAATTGTAGGATTTCTCTTTAAATCTTCGTTTCTCTTTAGAGTATTTGTCAATTCTTGGTATTTCCATAGCTTTTCCTTTTTTTGTTGTGCAGTGAATTTAACTGATAGTCTTCTAAAATGGGTCTTACTTGCTTCCAAGATTGTTGAAATTGCAGTTTCTGGCTGCATATTCTGCTTAAAGAATAGTTCCATCTCTTTTTTTGTTTCTTCCACAAACTTCTTATGTTTCTTTATGTGGGGGTGTGCTTCAATCTAATGCTGTATTTATTATTTCATTACTGAAATATTGATGACACATATCTGGAGAATCCACATTTGTACTGTAGACATTAATCATAACCATAATAAAATCAAAGCTTTTCACTACCAAAATAATAAAGCATCCATTTAGGTCTGTTATTATTTCTTGAACCTGAAAGAGACACATTTATGTATTAATATAGCCACACTCTTAGATTGAGTAGATGTATCTGTAACAGATACCTCTCCAATCCAGTCTCTACATAACTTGTTTTTATCATTTGTCATTATGTGAGTTTCTTGTAAAAAAGTCATATCAGCATTAAGATTTTTCAATTTGGAGATAACCTTTTCCATTTTGTAGCATCTCCAATGCCCTTAACATTCCATGATATCATGTTGAACGTACCCCCCCCCCAAATAATATATTCAACCAATTAAAGCTCTCTTCCCTTTTCACTGATTACATGCAGGATATCACATATATAACCTTATTATAAGTAAAATACTTATAAAAATAGTAAGAGTACATGTGGCAGAAGAATTACTAATTTAAACTAAATGCAAGAAAAATTCCATGTCCTGATTCACTCCTGAGGTGTCCACCCCCCTCCCCCAGAGTTTAATTAAGATTTTTCTCACATTACAGGTGCTAATTGTCTGCACTGCACACCCCCTGCTCTATTAAGCTAATTACAACATGTATTATAACTAACTTCCTGACACTCTAATTTACAATACCCTTCCCACACTTTGCCTGGATTATAAAGACTCCTTCCTTTCCCACTCCTTCTATCTGATGAAGGGAACTGAGTCTTGAAAGCTCATACCTTGGAAATCTAGTTGGTCTTTAAGGAGTTACTGGAGCTGGAAATCAGACTCTCCCTCCTGGCAGAAAGTGTATCAAGGAATCTAGAGATAAAAACTTTTGCTAACTCCAAATTGAAGACCCTTAACAACATAGTCATTTTTGTTAGAATTACGTTGCTAGTCGAACTTTGGCCTATCACACACTCTCAGCAAAACTTACCTCACAGGGTTGTTGTGGGGATAAAATGGTGGATAGTAGAATTTTGTAAGCCACCTTGGATCCTGATTGGGGAGATTGTGGGGTATAAATAAAGTAAATAAATAAATACGTAAGAAACTCAGGTGCAATACTGATAGAAAGGTACATCCTACTTTTGGAATAGTTCTCTTTAGGATAACAAGTAGGACAAATCTAGGCTTGTCCTACTCCATATAATTGTATACCAATATGGTCTAAATTGGCTGCATGCTGTGGTGAATTGTGACCTAAAAAGCAGTGTGCCATTAATGCCCAAATTTCCTGAGGTACTTGAAAAAATAGAGAAATTCAGTGTCCTAATCAGACTAGGAAAGCTAAGAACAGTATCCATACCCAGTAAAATGAGACAGTGTGGACTGGTAAATAACAAAACTTTATTCCAAGCTCAACTCTGCCATGGAGTTGTTACATCTTGATCAAGTAACTTACTCTGCTTCCATTTTCCATCAATAAAATGGGAGCAATAGTAGATGATTTCAGGGTTGTTCACACATATCAAGGACTGAAAATTGTTGTAAAATAATGAATAATGCAGGTAGTACCTCAAAAGACTATCCCATTTGAAGGCCCTTTGATATTTGAATTCCTCATCAAATTGTTCTAAAAGTTTTTTCCTACTGAAGGCAAACATGTAAATAGCTATGGGCCTGTGCCAGAGTGAGAGGTACAGAAATATTTGATGCTGGAATATGAATTCCGCTTTATTTATCCAGTTTTTAACAACAGAGGGAAGCTTGACACACTGGTAAATGAGTACAAGGATCACTGACTAAGAGCGGTACAAGGATTCCCAGATGAGAACAAGAAGGGATTGTCTACACAGAGTGAAAGGGATCTATAAACCCATTAAGATGTCCTCATGGTTTCCTAATTGCATTTCATGAACTGCATGGAACAGGCCTGTGGGATATAGAGAGGAATTTTAATGAAGTATCAGCTTCTGGCTCTCTGTGGGCCTTCTTGATCTCTCTTCCGCTACTTGGCCAAATTTCATGTAATTAGTACTGCAGGTGATTGAGTGTAGTTCACAGTGAAGGACCCAGGAACCAGCATCCTCAGAGAGCATATGCCCCACATTTCCTCTGCTGTTTCCTCACAGACAATGGCATAAAGTTTTGGCTAATACTCAATGTAAGGCAAAGGCTTAAGTCATACTAACAGCCAGGAATGCTAAGGCCATGAGAAGGCAAAAGACTTGAAAGGATCCAGGGGAACTCATGCTGGCACCTGCATAACAACATCTCGTTAAAATGAATACCTGCAGTGATTCAAATGAGGGAGGGAAGAGGATAGGTCAATTATGCCCAGTGGCGGAAGTCTGTGTACTGCCGTTAGGCTAACCGTGGAAGTTCCTAGACTTGGGGAAATGCACTTTTTTAAAAAAAAGCTGTGAACGATCAGATAAGATGGAATTCATACCACTCTTTAACTGTGACACTGTGATACAGTGATATTTAATCCCACAGACCAGATGAAAGTGAGCAGCTCTGCAGAGCATTGCTATGATTAATAATAACTGCACTTATATACTGCTCTTCTAGACAGATTCGGGCCCCACTCAGAGCGGTGAACAAGTTAGTATTGTTATTATCGCCACAATACAGGTGGGGAGCTGGGGCTGACAGGACGGCTTACTCAAGGACATTTACTGAGCTCATGGCAGTAGTGGGATTCAAATCAGCAGAGTGCTGATTTTCAGCTGAACTACTTAAACCACTGCCCAGGAGCTGTTGGTGAGGGGCAGGCACTTCTTGCCACTGTGTATCCTTTATGAGAACAAAGGGGGAAAGATGGGGAGGGACTTTATTGTATCATTATTTGCACTAACCTTAAACCTGTCATGCCTATAAATTTCACTCTGCGACAATCTATTAGCAGAATTGTTTTGAGTTGCTCCAGAAAATCCAGAATTCAATGTCTACAGTTCTGAGGGCAGTAGACAAATAAGTGTCTCACATCAGATGCACCAAGTACTTGGTGAAACAGTGAGAATAACTGAGAAGTGTAAAACTGAAAAAGGAACACCAGTGACAAGAATCTTTCCCCTTCTTTTGAGTCTGCCAACATTCAGCAGGCCAGCTGAAGTAGCCAGGATCTGTGAGGAATGCTTTCCAAGAGTTAAAGGCACAGATGTTTTGGAAATTTAAACAGGCTGTCATAAGTAACATTTGGGAAGCAAAAAGCTGTTTGTGTTTAATGCAATAATAATAACACCATTTAATTCAGTGTTTTTTATTTGCAGAAAGAACATCTTTCCAATTCAAGCATGAGGCTTTCATTCTACAGCTCTTTCCATGGGGTAAATACAATATCTACACACCATTACCATCATTTGGTTGTGTTCAGGTTCTCTTTGGGAAACTGCTCATAGCAGTGTCCATTTGAAATGGGGGAAAAACCCTTCCTATTAGTTCCCCCAAAGGAATCTCTTGACCTGGCAAGATACGTAGAATATCCTATCTATTCTTGAAGGCTGCACATCTTGAAACAGCATCTGCTGAGATACTCTGGAACAGGCAGAAATGTCTGTGTGGGTGAACTGTCATTACAGCAGATTAAAAGCATTTCTGAATGTAACCACATATAAATGGATGAAATGACTGGAAAATCATGAAGTACTTTGATATAGGGTAAATCTGACATTTCTTAAATTCCTGCTGTGAGACTACCTCTTGGGGCTATTGGTTAAAGATCCTCTCCCCTGCAAGCTGTGGAAAATATTCAATATTAACAAAAAATTGTCCAGATGAAGGAAGAATGCACTCTGAGTGGTTGTTTCTAATGTCCAGGTTGTTCTCAGTCCTGGCATAAATAAATCAAATGTGTAGGTCTTGGCCATGAAAAGGGAAATAATCTAGAACAGTATTTATTGCACTAAGCAGTCCTGGAAGTTTATTGTCACAAAAAAACTATTGCTAATCCAGCAATCACAAATGCTAAATAACCAAGTTTACTAAGGTCACTGTGGTTATCTGTGTGGGAAGGGTAACATTCTACTTTAAAATATTACTTAGAGTATTCATTAGGGTTGCCAGTCCCTCGTTCCCAGCCTCCAACCCCCGCCCCCATTTACCTGGCCAGTGCAGGGGGGGCGAGTGGGGGAACATGCCTTCTGGGCATGCTCCTGGGCGGTGCAGTGTGCTCTTGAGTGCTGCAACTGCCCAGATCAGGCCTGGATTGGGCCCGAATCAGGCCACTGCAGAGCACAGCAGTGCTCCTGAAACAGCTCAGATCAGGGCCAAATCGTCCCAGATTGAGCCCGAATTGGGCCCAATTCTGCTCCCTGCAGAGCATGAGAGCACTCCCAGGGCAGCACACGGCCTGCACGATGATGTCACTTCCCAGACGTCATCACACAGGTTGGAAGTGTGTACACGCTGCATGTGTGAAAGGGAGAAGATGAGGTGGGTGCCAGGCATCAAGCCTCCTATTCTGGGGGTGGGGGGACTTGGCAACCTTAGTGTTCATTCTTTTGCTACTGCAAAACTACGTTTATTTGGATGTTTGATACAAAACTGGTTTTTTTTGGGAGGGGGGAATGCTCAACAAAAAGGCTTTTTTACAATTGCTAAAACTTTGTAATGGGTTTGTGTACTACAAAAACAATTGACATCATGCCAAGTCAACACTATTGAAAATATCCTAAGCATGTTTGTGCAGGGATGGATCCCATTAAGTTCAATGGGACTGACACCTTAATAAATGTGTTTAGGATTTTGAGATCACTGACTTCCTTAAGCATTTAAGTTTGTTTGGTTTCCTATAAAAGTCATCCCCATTTAAATCTGTTGAGTATTTTTTAGCTGAAGCCAAAAAGCATTTTAGCAGATCATCATTGTTCCTAGTCTGCAGGTGTTTGGCCTGGAGCACGAACAACTTACTTGCTACAGTAGTGGAAGTGTAACTCATATTCAGAATGGTTTTAAACATGTTCTTTCTCACCATACCACAAACCCAGCTTTTAAAAGCTTGATGATTCTCTCTGTACATAAAAAAGCATATTTGATGCACCCATTTCCAAAGAAAAAATATCCTGAAAGTTTGAATCACAGACCCTGCAAACATTTGTGACTTTTCTTATCCATGTATTTCCTATTTTATTTTTTAAAGTTTCTGTATATTATGTAAACACATCGTTAATTAACTAACTTCATTAACTAACTGCTTTGTTCCTTTGGATTGCATGAGGAAAGCTGGCAGCGAAAAAATGCAAATTGAGGGGAAAATACAAGTGCAGTAATTTCAGATCTGTCTCCAGGAAGCTATTGGGCAAATTACACAATGTGTAAGGTACAGCTAGTGAAGAAGCACCCAGGGCAGGGTGTTCCCCTTAAATTTAATCACTTGGCTTAGTGGGTATCTGCAGTGTGAAAAGGCAGCACATTTATTTTGTGGAGTTCTTGCCTTGAAACTGGCCCCAGTGATGGCACTGACTTCCTTTAGATTGCAGTAGATATTACTACACTGGCCGGGACGTGGTAATCTGCATTCTTTACCTCAGGGCTGGAAATGTTGGAAGCACTTCTAGTGATGTCGTCAGATCTCTAATTAGGACCCACCCATTAGAACTTCACCCTTTCAAGTTCCAAAGGCTCCAGAAACCCATTATAAATAGAGGTAATGAAAAGGTGAATCCCGTCTGGTGACGGAAAGCACTGATAATCCCCGCCTACTTCCTCCAACATCAGAATGACCGACATGCCTCCCAGGGAACTGCTTCT
Source organism: Eublepharis macularius (assembly GCF_028583425.1). Classification (NCBI taxonomy): domain Eukaryota; kingdom Metazoa; phylum Chordata; class Lepidosauria; order Squamata; family Eublepharidae; genus Eublepharis; species Eublepharis macularius. Next base: position 127,200,822 of record NC_072794.1, read on the forward strand.
CTCCAATGGATCTTTTCAACAAGAGTTTTATGTTTTACCAGGGCTTTTTTTCTGGGAAAAGAGGGGATGGAATTCAGTGGTGGAACTCAGGACTAGACATAGGCACAAACGGAAAAAAAACCCCAAACACCCTGTTCATCATTCGGTGCCATCCACGAACAACGAACATGGATGAACATGAACTGTTCCCGGACATGTTCGTTGTTTGTTGTTCTTGGGGGCCAGAACCCCCACCCCCAACTTAGCCCCCCTCCCTTCAAACTCACTTACCTGGCCCTTTAAAGATCCCTTTAAACTGTCAGCTGGCAGGCAGCAGGGGGGATCCCCCCCTGCTGCCTGCCAGCTGATAGTTTAAGGAGCCCTTTCCTTCCACGTGCAAGGGGCAAGGCCCTTTAAACACCCCACAAACTGTCCAATACCCACCAAATTTGCAGGGGACATAGTCCTCACTGTCCTCTGAAGACCCTCCAAGTTTCAGAGAGATTGCACCCCGGGAAAGGCATGATCCATGGGTCTCCCCGTTGACTGTCATTTTCTCTTAACAGTGGCAAAAACGGGACTCTCTGCTGGAAGTACTTTGAAGGGTTAAAGCCAGAAGGAAAGCCAGAAGGAGTTCAGACAGAGTTCAGTCCCTCCTTGCCTCCGGTTGCCAAGGGGATTGATTGCAGCAGGTGCCAGACTATCTGGCTTGCCGAATGGCTGCTGAAGGCAACGAACAAGGCTTTTAACGACCACCTGTTCATTTAGGATGGAGCCTCACGAACAGCTTGTTCAAGAACAGCAGTTTAGCCTGTTTGTTGGTTTTTTCTGTTTGTAATGCTGTTCGTGCCCATGTCTGCTCAGGACTGCACAATGACATCACTTTGGGTCAGCTGGAACAAGGGGAGAGTTTTTTAAAGTTTAAATTGCCCTTGGCGAAAATGGTCACATGGCCGGTGGCCCTTGCCCCCTGATCTCCAGACAGGGGGGAGTTTAGATTGCCCTCTGCGCAGTGGCACAGAGGGCAATCTAAACTCCACTCTGTCTGGAAATCAGGGGGCAGGGCCACCAGCTATGTGACCATTTTCAAGAGGTGACAGAACTCCGTTCCACCGCATTCCAGCTGAAAAAAAAGCCCTGTGTTCTACCAATAGCACTATTCATGCTGTTGGTCAGGGAGAGCAGGGGTCAATCAGAAGGGGGAACCATTTGGACTGGGCCTCAAGCTCAATGTGGGCCTTAGCTATAGACCTCATTAATTTTTTTGACATTTGATAAGTTTCACAGTTTGCTTTTCTGCTCTTCATATGTCATATTTTTATTACAGCTTGGGGCCTTCAAAATCTAGAAATGAGCCAGGTCTCTTTAGACTTCTGAGAGGGCTGCGACTGGTTAATGGAGAAGCAAAGTATTGACCTTCAACTGACTTTGGATGCATTCACAGGAATAAGGTAACAATGAAAGCTAGTCCTGAATTGAAAAAGTTGGCATTATTATTGTCTTACAGGAGATCATAGAAAATTCTTGGTGGAAATCACATTTACTGTAGAGGGGATTCATAGTGTTCTTTTTGGCTCTGCTTCCTGATTCCGCCCCCCCCCTGAATATTTTATAACATACCAGTTCTGTGGAATGTTATCTTGTCATCTTTCTATGAAATGAGGGAGAGGCGTATCTCTCAAGAGCCACAAACTATGCTTTCTTGATTCAGTTTTCAGAGAAACTCATGGGGTGTCTTTTTACTCCAGTATCACCAATACATTACATTAACTGAGATTTAAAAACTATCCTAGTTGCAAAAACCAGTTGATTATTCTGAGGTTGTTTTATACCACAAATGCTGTTTGATTACACAAAATAAACTGCAAATGGTAGGTGGCTGTACTTTGGGGACATTATTCATCAATGTGCAGGTGACAAGGGCAGTTTTCACACGTCTTACCAGCTGCGGAAAATCACGCAAAACTCCCGGAACAATGGCGTCTTTCTGGTGTGATCTCCCATCTTGACACCAGTTCATAGCGCGATGACGTCAGAAATGATGGGAAATCGCGCCAGTAAGATGCCATCATTCTGGGAGCTTGGTGTGATTTTCCGCAGCCAGTAAGACGAGTGAAAATGGCCAAGGTCCTAAAAGGAAAAAAAAATGGCAGAGCCACTTCTTTATGCATTGGACCACAAAAAGTGCAACTGGGGAGTAATGTTGTTAAACAGTTTTAAGAGAACCTGCTAGGCTACACTCATTACACCTCTATTTTGTTTCCAAGATATTTATTTCCAGTCCAATTTGTGTATTTTTCTGGCTCCAGCTATTATGAGTGTCTATAGATAAAGAATGATGAATAATTTGTTTTCCTTTGAGACTGTGGTAAATCCAAATTGCATCAAGGTAGTTGAAGTTAATCTTATTGCTAAGAGAAACTATACGGACAGTTCATAATGAAATACAAAATTTGTATAATTCTTTTCCTGCATATTAATACGAGAGAGAGAGAGAGAGAGAAAGAGAGAGGCCGTTTCTGCACAGCCTGTTATTCCCAACTTTTTCCTGCTTTAGGTCTGTATTTTGCTGAGTCACCCCAACAACTCATCCTCCATATGCAGTACTCATAAGCATTTACCTTTGATTGTGAGATCGCAGGAAAACCTCCAAACAGACAAAAAAATTACCCGTTTTGGAGGGGGGATTGGGCACTTATGTCATCATAGACTAAAAGCACCTGTTCCCCTTTAATTTTTTTTTTTACTTTGAACATGTGTGATTGCATGCAGCACACTCTCCGCCACCACCACTGTTGCAAGTAGGCTTCTGTGGCTGAATAGAAATGTGAAAAAGGAAGGATGAGAGCTTTTGGAGAAGAACTAGGGGACTGAGGGGACTAAGAAGATTCTTCTAGGGGACTAGGAAGATTCTTCAGAAACATTTCAAATTCATATGCCAGAAAATGCAAAACAAACAAACAAACAAACAAACCTACCAGAAACCCAGAACCATTGGAGCAAGTGCAGTCCCAGTAGATACACAGAAACCCCAGCAAAAAAACAATATAATAATAATAATAATAATAATAATAATAATAATAATAATAATAATAATAGATTTATATACTGCTCTTTGGGATGACTTAACACCCACTTAGAGCGGTTTACAAAGTATGCCATTATTTTCCCCACAACAAAACACCCTGTGAGGTGGGTGGAGCTGAGAGAGCTAGAAGCTGTGACCGACCCAAGGTCACCCAGCTGGCTTCAAGTGGAGGAGTGGGGAATCATACCCGGTTCTCCAGATTAGAGTCTTGCACTCTTAACCACTACACCAAACTGGCTCTCAACTGGCAAACTGGCAAACAATAATGTGTGCAGGCTTGGGGAAAAGTTGCCACTGTTCCGAGAGTGAACGTACCTCTAAGAAAATGCAGAAATGGCCGCAGAGAGACATTCTGAAAATAAAAATGTAAGTAATTTGAAGAAACTAATTCTTACTGCCTAGAATCAGTTGACAGGATTACAGCATTAGTACATAGCACCCTTTCCCCCACCTTATCTTATTACCATCCCATACAGAGAGGGGCAAGACCTTGCTAAGATCTTGGATTGCTTCAGTTTTGTGCAACTAAGTCTAATAAATGATGCTGTCAGAAGGCGGCTGATGACTGCCTCTTTTGTGGATATATGGTCCTTGGACATAAGGTTCAGCCCTTGTGCTGTACCTCAAGGAAAACTGTGTGTGATTAATGAAGTGCAGGCCTGTGTTTACTTGCATTTCTGCTGTTGAAAATCATCTGAAAAGTGCCTACGAGGAGGAATGATTTATATATAAACAGCATCTCGTTGATAGGCAGGAATGGAAGCCGACTTTGCAAAGGAAGAACTTGTTAAACGTTCTATAGCACTTTATGCCTTTGAGCTATACCAACCACAATGAAGTTTAAAACATTCAATCCTCAGCTGAAAAAATCAGATCACTAATTAAATTGTTTTGAAATAGAAGAAAGAGAGCAGTTTCCCTTGGAAACTGTTTCATTTTGACCTTAATCAAAAACAAACACTTGTTGTAGCAGAGGCAGTTAACCTGGTGATGCAATCAAACTGGGGAAGGAGATCAAGAGCCGAAACAGACGAGACGAGTTCCCTCAATTCAACCTGGAATTGCCTCAAGGTTTGATGGGAAATGTAGGCATTTCTCCTTCCCGTCGCTCAGAGGAGGAGGGGGGAGGAGGAGGGCTCCTCTCGCCCGGCCGCCATCGTTCCCAAGCGCGAGGGACTCAAGGAGCCTGGAAAGTGGCGGGGGGGTGCTCTTAGGCTGGGGCGTGGTGGCGGCGGTGCTCTTGCTGCTGCCGCTCGCCGCCGCCTCTCTCGCTGCTGGAGAAGGAAGCCGAGAGGAAGGAGGACGAGAGGAAGAGGCGGGGCAGGGGGCGGCTGCAGCAAGAGCGCCGCTGCCGCCGCGCCCCAGCCTAAGAGCATCCCCCCGCCACTTTCCAGGCTCCTCGAGTCCCTCGCGCTTGGGAACGGTGGCGGCTGGGCGAGAGGAGCCCTCCCCCTCCCCCCTCCTCCTCTGAGCAACGGGAAGGAGAAATGCCTACCTTTCCTGTCAAACCTTGAGGCAATTCAACCCAGGTTGAATTGAGGGAACTCGTCTCGTCTGTTTCGGCTCTTAGTCTGTTTTCCTTCTTAATGCCAATCACATAAAAGACATTCTCAGATAGCTGAGCTAGAACGTGGATTCTTTGGATCTGTGACCCACTCAGGGCTTCAGATCAGAAACTCTTCTGGATTATAATATGTTCCCTGGACTGGTAGGGATATAAAGGCTTCAAGTTTAGGCTTGGACTGTGCTTGGCATTAGGAAGTCTTGACTGTGTAAGCAAATCTTGGTCTGCTGTCTGTCTGTAGGCTGGCTTTACCAGTTGGCCTGGGTTTTTCTTGTGTTGATGGGGAGCAGCATTTATTCAGATATTTATATTCCACTTTTCTCAATAATAGGGGCCCAAAGTTGGTTAGAATAGAATTCCCGGCCTTCATTTTATCATCACAACAAAAATCCTCTGAGGTAGATCAGGTTGAGAGAGACCAACCTAAGCTCACACAGTGAACTTCCATTACAAAGAGGAAATTCAAACCTGGGTCTCCAAATCTGACACCTGAACCACTATACCAGGGGTGTCAAACTGATTTGTTACCAGGGCTGGATCTGATATAAATGTCCATCACTTTGTTGGGCTGAGCCATGTGTACCATAAAATTTAATGTCAGGTACCAGAGATATAAACTTTATACACAGGTAAACCCAGGTAATGATATTTTAACTCAAAATACAAACATGCTTAAAACATACAGCATTTCCTTTATTTAACAGTTTGATAACTGATACCTCTTGCTCTAAACTATTGCATCAAAATTTGGAGTTAAAGTCTGTACTGTAGCAATTTGGCGTATGTCTCTATAAGCTGAGAGCGTACTTTTGAATTATTGACATTCACTATAGAAATGAGCTGTATGTTTTTTAGCAGCAAAAGCCTTAAGTTGGGGGTAATTCGGATCCCAAAATTGGAAAATTTGCTAATGGCAACTTCAGAAAGCTTATCCTTGAGTACAGCATCACACTGCAGATCAATTATTTCCATCTGGGACTCCTCTGGAATCTCATAGACATCCACAAAAAATAGATTACAGAAAAATCCAAAATCTCTGTTTAGGTTTCTGAAGACAGAAAATATTTCTTGGAGTAGGGACAAGCCTCACAGCAAACTGGTGAATACTGGAGTGTGTCATTTAACTTCAAAAGGCTTTTATGGAAAAGTCCAGTAAGACATTGGCAAGTCAACAAACTGCTATTGGGGGCATCCCTCTTAAGTAGTGGTGGCATTGTTCTATGGGGAGGAAGGTATGTGAGTTTGAGGAAGGGACACTTCAGGATTCTACATTTAGAGAAGAGGATGACACCCTTCAGGAAAACTGGGCCCACTATGGGTAGACAGAATATCCCTGATAAGATGCCAGATGGCCACCCTTCCCCGGGGTTGATGGCTATCATGGAACAGAAAACTAGTTTGAGCAGGCAAGACCCAAATCTCATTGTGAGGAAGCTGGCTCATTTGCCTCAGATCAGCGCCATGGTTGTGAGTCCACATCTAGAGAGGGGTAGTTACTTCCACTGAATTTGGAAATTTGGATTTGGAAATATTCATCCCTGCTGTGGGCTGTGGGCCACTCTCTCTGCAAGTGGCAAAGCCCAGTGCCCCTGCCTTCTTCTGAAGCCTGCAGCAGATGGGATGGGAATTGGAAGCAGAGAGAAATGAGAGAGGGGCTGGCTATCAAGCAGGGACAGAGAAAGCTGCTGTGGCTTGAGCCATCCTCAAGAGCAAGCCCATTTCCTTGGAGACGCTCCAGCTGTAGCCACTGTGTGGGGCTGGGTGAGATGCAGCATGGGTGGGTTCGGGAGCCAGGCAGAGCTTGGAGGAGGAGGGATTCCCTGGGCGCCTGGAGAGGAGATTCCAAGACAAAGGGAAGGAAGGAAGGAGGGCCTTTTCTTGATGCTTGACTTTTCCTCATCCCACCTCCTCTCTGCAGCTGTCTATGCAGAAATAGACATCCCCCTCTTTTTGATACTATTCAGTGTTTGGAGGAAACGCAGCACAGCGGAGAGGAAGGGCCTGCATCTCCTTGGAGAGGCCCATGCAGATGTCCATCAAACCAAGGATCTCAGGGCTCCAGCCTCGCAGTTCTCTCACACCAGTCTGGCCCAAAGCCCAAAACTTCTGGCAGTGTCAGAAAGCTTCAGCTGCACACATGGCAGCTCCATTTGAAAGAGACACTGACCGTGCGAGAGTATCTTTAACACAAGTCCTGGAATGTAACAGATCAAGTTGGTGGCATTGCAAAAGGACACAATAGCTATTGCACTTTGGGCTGCAGATGGGAAGAGTCACACTTTTTTAATGCCCCCCCCAATCACTCTGCCCAGCAGGTTTGGGAGTCAGAGTCTCAGCCGGCAAGCTCCAAGGAGCTGCGCCTTCACTGAGCTCACCCTGTTTGCACCTCGGAGCAGCATCCAGTGTCCTGCCTTTTGCTCTTGCTCATTCCTAATAACAGTCAAGCTGCAGTGTTTTGCACCAGTTGTAGTCCCCAGGATGCACAACACTTTACTAGGGGCCATTCAGAGTCATTGGAGTTGTCTCAGAGTTTCTGGCACAGGGGGCATTAGTGTGCTTGCTTACATCCCAAGTAAGGACCCTACATTTCCTGGTGATGCTAGTACTGGAGCAGCATCCTTGGATCTACTGAGGCCCTGCAGCAAAGCTCCTCCATTGTGCAAAGATAAAGTGCCATCAAATAACAACTGACTTACAGTGACCCTCTCATGGAGTTTTAAAGGCAAGAGGCAAACAGAGGTAGCTTGCTATTGCCTGCCTCTGCACAGTGAACCTGGACTTCCATGGTGGTCTCCCTTCAAGTACTAATCAGAGCCGACCCTGCTTAGCTTCTGAGAATGAGTAAGGAATGTCTACTAGGAAAGGAAGAATAGTGCCCAGTGACCCCTTTTAGAACAAGTCTTAATCCTAAACACAATTGGCTAAGAAAGCTACAATATATTCTGAGCATTTCTATTCTGAAATTTAGTACAGTTGCTAAATATAATCAGCAGTTTGTGCTGCAAATATACACCAGACTGCAGTACAGGCAGTGCAAGAGTATATTATGACAGGGGTGGGCAATTGTTTTGGCTCGGGGGCCACTTTGTGGGAGCGGAGGTTAGCGGAGGGCCTCACCTTTTAAAATGATTGCATTCATTAGTTAACTTTGCATTTCAGAAAAGGTATAAATTGTATCATAAAAATCAATAAATATAAATTAAATAAAATAGTGGTAGTTTTATTCAATTTATTTATTGTGCTAATTTCATATCATCTATAGCTGCAAGCACATTTAATTTTAGAATCAGTTTAATGAGACAAATGTACCCTATCACACTTTTCTACTGTCTTGGAGGGCCACAAAAAACTCTGTAGCGGGCCGCATGTGGCCCGCGGGCCGCAATTTGCCCACCCCTGTATTATGAGAATAAAAAGGGTGAACTTCCTATATTCCCATTCAGCCCTCCTTCTCTACATACTGAAGCTTTGTTCACCTTTTACTTTGGATCTAAATTTTCAAGTGCTTAATAGATGTGCAAAGTTTCAACATTATAGGATCCACATTTTAAACATTACCAAAACAAAGTTAAGTCCATAAAGTTCTCTCTCTATACTTTGTCAAAGGCCTTTTCAGCATTCAAAAAGGGTAGTGTATTTGGATCAAAGTAACAGCACATCTTATGGTATTTTGTAACATTTGTTCCTTTAAATTCTTGTTTCCTCAAAACTAATGGTAAGAATAAATTCTATCCTCCATTGTTTTATACAATAGGTATGTTTAAAAGGAGTGCTTCCCCCTTTCCCCAGAATAAAGGTGCTAGTACTCATGATGTTTTCCAGCTTGCAGGCCCAAGCCCATCAGCCAAAAAAGATGCTGGTACTGTGGAACGAGGGGCCAGTACTGCATACTGGTGCATACCACCAGAAAAAAACCCGTTTAAAAGAGGAAATTTTCCCCATAGACTTACATTTTAAAAATACAGAATATCACCCATACTTCTAGCTATTGAATGTGTTGTGTTTTTAAATTTTCAATCCAAGAATGCAATTATTTGAAAAAGGAAAGGGACCCTTGAATATTAAATTGATTTTAATATCTGGGCATGTTGATCTAAGTAATGGTCTCTTTGTTTATCACCTGTATTAAAGGACTTCTGCTTCATTTTATAACCTCCATAAAATCCAACAGTCAGGCCACTTAATCCTGGACATTTGGAAGATTTCCTAAAGCCATTTTCATTGCCTTGATGTATTTATCATTTTTATGTGCTTGCAAAATGGGGACCAAGAAAAGAAAATTCCTAATTGGATGGAGAATTAGGAACATAATATTATGTCCCTCTCTGTCTTCATTCTTATGCACTCCAACTCTTTGATCTTCTCACATTTTTTAGCAATTCTTTTCCTAATGTAAAAAGGTCACTAATGAATACCATAAACAATTCTCAATCAGAACAAATAAGTTGCATGTGGAATAATGTTAATTTGGGAAAAAAGTAGTTTCTTGACTAAATTTATTTCATTCTAGCCAGTTGTCTGCTCCTTAGACTGCATTCTTTCTGTATTTCCCTACAAATTTCATAGCAAGCAAAAGATGGTAAGAAATTGCTTAGACTTCTATATTACTGCACATTAAATTATTATCTCTCCTGGGAGGATTTTACTTTCCCCCTTATCTCAGTTTTACTCCTTTTATTTTAAACTTCTTCCCTCTTGCTTTGATTTTTGGATGCTCATTTTAGAGAGTAAATACAGTAATCTTCTCTCATGTTTTAATTAATTCCTTTATAACAACTACAAATCCCACCCCCCCATTTTCCACCTCTAACTATATAGCTTGGGTGTTCATATTAATTAATTTCCATTTTGCATTTATTCATTGATAATATTTAGCCTTCATCCCCCCCCCCCCATTTGCCCAATATTTTTATGGCATTTTCCTTGGAATGTCTTAAATTACGTAATAAGCAATTTTTTAGTAGCTCCTGGCCTGTTTGCTTACTACTAACTTCCTTTGTTGTCCTTATTTCCAAAGTTTTAATCAGCAACTTTGTATTAAGTTGGTCTATTTATTCATATCCAAATGAATGAGTTATAAGTAGAGATGGGCACGATCGGCATTACGATAGGAAAATACCCCCGATAATGGCGTTCGCTCCATTGGGACCTGGCTGATCGGTGCCGTCCACGGCAACTGATCCAGCGGTCGGGGGGGGGGGGCGCTTGTTCGGGGCTTGATCGGATGGATTGGTATCTGATCGTGATCCAGACACTGTGGCGCCAGCAATCTATTGCCCTGGCAACGGAGCCAGGGGAATGCCTGAGCTGTGTTTCCCCTCCTTCTGTCGCCCTGGAAACCCGAATGGAAGCCCAGCTTTCCTTGATCAGCAGGGCTTCCTTCCACGGAGCAGCAACGCACTCACCAGTTGGGAGAAGACAGCCAGGGGAGCGGGGGAAGGGGGTGTTCTGTAGCCCCCTTCCCCCTTTGTAGGAGGAATGGCTGTTTTTTTGTCTGTCACTTTCTGTTTTTAATCTGCTTTTAAAACACTGTATTTTGTGGGAAAACCTCATTCACGGCTCTGTGTGTGTGTTTAAAAGGGAGTGGGTAAAAGCTGGATCCAGATGACTTTAAACGGATCCTCATGAATTCATATGATTTTTATATTGAAACAAAACAAAAAGGCTGTCTTATTATAGATCATGTCCTAGTCGACAGACAGCAACAAAACAATCATGCTGTCCTAGTCGACAGACAGCAACAAAACAATCATGCATCCACTAATCTGTGGCACTGCCACAGCACAAAAATATGCTAAAAAAGCACAGATCCGCATGGATCCTCTTGATTTTTAAGTGGGGCCACCCAAAATCCACCACACAATCACAGACCATGTCAGTTGCCACAAATGGGACCAAAAAATTCAGCCATCCACTTCTTCGTGGAACTGCCACGGCGCAAAAATACGGTTCAAATGCACGGATCTGCATGGATCCTCTAGGTTTTTACATGGGACCACCCAAAATCCACCATACAATCCCAGATCACGTCCATTGCCACAAAAGGGGCAAAAAATCAGTTATCCACCGCTTCGTGGCACTCCCACGGTGCAAAAACATGGTCTAAAAGCATGGATCCTCATGGATCCTCGTGATTTTTATGTAGGGCCACCCAAAATCAACCATACAATACCAGATCATGTCCATTGCCACAAATGGGACCAAAAAATCATTCATCCACCGCTTTGTGGCAGCACCACGGTGCAAAAACATGGTTCAAAAGCACAGATCCTCATGGATCCTCTTGATTTTTACATAGGGCCACCCAAAATCCAGTATACTGTTCCAGATCATGTCCAATGCCACAAACAGGACCAAAAGATCTAAAATATGACAGCCTTTTTGTTTTGTTTCAATGTAAAAATCATATGAATTCATGAGGATCCATGTCTCAGATTCATGTTTTTTCACCGTGGCAGCACCAAATATTTTTGGATCTGTGTTTTGTATATTTCAGTCTGTGGACCTGGCTATGATATGTGATTTGATGTTTCATTTGTGTTTTTCCTATTTAAAAAACCATAGGATCTGCGAGGATCCATGTGGATCGTGGTTTTACTTTCTTCCTGTTTAAAATATGCTTTTGGAAGACTGGCTGCTTGCTTTTAAAATCGGGTGGGGAGGAATGGAGGATTCTATCCCTGCTTTTTTTAAAAAGCTGGCTGAAACATGTTGACGGGGTGTCTCTCTATTTGGAGAGGCAGGGATGGGTTAAAAACTCCCCCCCCTCTGCTGTGTGTGTGTGTGCGTGTGTGAAAACGTCCCCTCCCTGAGGGGAAGCGGCTCGTCACCGGGTTAAAAACAACCCCCCCCTCTGCGCTAAGTGTGTGTGTGTGGGGGGGCACCCCTCCGCTTTGGCCTCTCCGATCGGAAATGGGACTTGATCGGTGTGGATCGGTGATCTGGGGTCGTCGCCGGCGCGGATCCACGATCAGCTTGATTGGTATTCTTTTTTGGATCATGCCCACCTCTAGTTATAAGTAGGGAAGCCAGACCTTGGGCTGCTTGCAGCACTGGAGAGCACAGCAGGATCAGGGTATGTTACTGGACCATCTCTTCCTTTTTCACAGAAATGTTCTTCACTCTATTTGCATGCAAATAACCTTTTAAACAAGTCCTTTACCAGACACAGGTACAAAATCCCTAGGGGTATGCGATTGTCCCCTATGGTGGTGACAACAGCCCACCAACTTCACCATATTGCACTGGTTCCCAGCCATACTTACGCCACTGAGGTTTTGGTTCCTCCACATGGACTGGCAAGCTTTTGCCTCACCCTTCTTCTGTCCCCACTGTCAGTACTACCATGCCTGAAGATACTTGTCTGGGGGGTGATTAAGGGGCTGGAGCACCTTTCCTGTTAGGAAAGCCTGAAAAGTCAGTCTAAAAAGATGGTGGGGGTGGGGATGCATGATAGAATTTATAATACTTCTATCATGCCCTCTATGGGCAATAGGTTCAGGACGTACAAAAGGAAATACTGCTTTATTCAATTTGTACATTGTGGAAATCATTAGGGGTGTGCCATCTGGATCCAGCAATTAAGGCCTCCATCCCTGAAATGGAATGGATTCAGGAATGCTCTAATGGTCATCGCAAGTGAATAGGAAACAACAGATTAAGCCAAGAAACCAAAATGGCTGTACAACAACAAATAAAGTAGGATAAACATGTTGTAAAAGGAGGAAACAAGCAAGATCATCGCTGAATGAGACATAGGCTTACCTGCCCCCTGGCTGACAGGGGGGAAAGGCACTAGGGGAGAGAAGTGCATGTGTGCGCTTCCACATTCCCCTGGAATGTAGTTCTGGAAAGGGGTGGTTGTGGGGGCAGACGCTGCAGGTTATGATGAAGCCTAATTCATTAGAAATCACACATCTGGAGGCATTTTTAAAAATGAATTGGGCTTCAATATGACTTACAGTTCCCCCTTTTCTGGCGCAACTTGGAAGCTGTGGGTCATGCTGAAGCCCAACTCATTAAAAATCACCTGTTTGGAAGTGATTTTTAATGAATTACACTTCAGTGTGACCCCCAGCTCCCCCTTCATGCTGGAAAACGTCATTTCTGGTGCGATGGGGGAGCACAGGATCATGTGCATGGGAGAGGTGAGCACCCCGCTGCCCCCACCCCTCACGCCTCCTGCTTGGACCCTGGGGAACCTGGTAACCCTAAACACCGTCATATAAGCATATGGTAGGACTTTGTCCAGAGGTATGAACACTGCTTGATTTGTGTGGAGAATATAGTGCTATATTCTCCACAGGAGCCCCATGGCGCAGAGCCCCATGGCGCAGGTTCGATCCTGGCAGAAGCCAGGTTCAGGCAACGGGCTCAAGGTTGACTCAGCCTTCCATCCTTCTGAGGTCAGTAAAATGAGTACCCAGTTTCCTGGGGGTAAAGTGTAGACGACTGGGGAAGGCAATGGTAAACCACCCCGTAAAAAGTCTGCCAAGAAAATGTCATGATGCAACGTCCTCACATGGGTCAGTAATGACTTGGTGTTTGCACAGGTGAGACTACCTTTACCTTTACTTATAGTGCTATATTCACTGTCATGTAGAACAGCCATTTTAATTTTGCTTCCAACTGATTATGAAAAAATAATGCCAGGACAAAACAAAAAGGTCATAGCGTGAAAGTAACCTGCAATATTATCATTATCATATACTTTTCTGAACAAGGAATTTACCCTTTTGCTGACAATAATTTTAGGAATGGTGGCCACCACTCCTAAAGTTGTGAAGTTCTTGGCTTCTCCTTTCATGCTGACAGAGTTGGTAAAATGGTAAAATAATAAGCAGCATTCATATCAAAAACAAGCAGCACTAGCAAGTGAATTTGGGGCCTTTAACCACCATCACCTGAAAGCTCAGTTGCTTTAACTTCCCAGCAGTTTTGATGTTGCCTGTGATCTAGGAAGCTCTGATATCTGTTTCATCAGGATGGGGAAGCCTCAATTGTCAGAGTTCATGCAGCTATGAACCGAAAGTCAAGGAGGGGGGAGTTGGAAGCTCATGAGTTACAGCAAATCAGCCATTGCAGTAGTCCATACTAGACATGGGCATGAACAGCATTACGAATGAAAAAAACCCACGAACAGGCTGCTCGGCTGCTCGCAAATGGGCCGTTCGTGATGCGCCATTCCAGCTGAACAGGTGGGTGGTGCAAGCCTTGTTCATTGCGCTTGGCTGCCGTTCGGGAAGCTAGACACTCAGGCGCCTTCAATCAATTGCCTTGGCAACGGAGGGGGGGGAGTGCCTGAACTCTATCTGCACTCCCTCTGTTGCCTGGGACACCCCAATCAAAGCCCAACTTATCTTGATGGGCAGGTCTTCCTTCCAAGCGTGGAGCTGCAAATCGGTAACAATTGGTAACGTGGGGGCAGACACCAGGGGGGAGGGAGGGGGGAGGGGGTTGTTCTGTGGCCATGGGAACTCCAATCTCAACCCTGCAAACCCTGTTAGGCAGTTCTGACTGCCAACCACAGGCCTCCTGCATTTCTCCATGAGTCCTCAGCATATAAAAGGGCACTGCACTCCCAGTTCTGGTTTCAATTTCAGCAAGCAGTGGAGTGAGACAGAGCTATTAATAGCGTTTGGGAGGAGAGAGTGGGAGAGTGCATTGGAGCAGGGCTTTTTTCTGTGGGTGTTGGGTGGGATAGGGAGCTATCCCCTCTGGTTCCAGGGCTGCTGCCAGGCCCTGGGGCCAAGCTCAGTGGGCACCCTTATTATTAGTGCCTGATCTGGTCAGGTCTCTGGGAGTGTTGGGCTAGGGCTCTAGCCCCTCCCTCTGGTTCCAGGGCTGCTGCCAGGCCCTGGGGCCAAGCTCAGTGGGCACCTCAGCTGAGGGCTCACCCTGATTATTAGTGCCTGATCTGGTCAGGTCTCCGGGAGTGCTGGGCTAGTGCTCTAGCCTCAGCCTCCAGTTCCAGGGCTGCTTCCAGGCTCTGGGGCGAAGCTCAGTGGGCACCTCGGCTGAGGGCTCACCATGATTATTATTATTATTACTATCAGTATCAGACAGTGGCTGATCTGGTGGTCAGGCTTGTGGTTGTGCTGGTCTAGTGCTCTAGCCTCAGCCTCTGGTTGCAGGGCTCCTGCCAGGCACTGGGGCCAAGCTCAGTGGGCACCTCGACGGAGGGCTCACCCTGATTATTAGTGCCTGCTCTGGTCAGGTCTCTGGGAGTGCTGGGCCAGTGCTGGGATATGATACAATAGCTTCTGCCCTCCGAAGCAGTTATTTTCTTCAGGCAAACTGGTCTCTGTAGTTTGGATATCACTTTTAATTCTAGGAGAGCTCTAGCCCACAGCTAGAGGTTGACAACCCCAGATGGAACAGAAGCACGGTGAACTTCCATTAGCCACAGCACTCCACCAGGAGGGTTTCTTCATCTAGAATTTATACCTATTGTGTTCTGAAAGGCTTGAGACAATCTTTTTTGGAACAAGTATGCGATAAAAAATTGTGAAGAAAAAGTCAGGATTAGTATTTGCCATGAGAAGAGCCACTATCTGAAGCTGAATTTGGTGTGAGAATGAGATTTGGCCATAGCTATTGTGCATTCAAACATGTTCTTCATTATTTTCCTCGTTTTTGTATAAGTTTGAAGTCAGTATGGAAGAGCTCACTTCACCCAGCATTAAGGAACAGGACTTAATCCACTACTGATTAAAATATAATGATGCCTCTTTACAATCCATTAATTATTTGCTTATGGGCCTGAAGGCTTGCTGAAAGTCTCACAAGTCTACACAGTGTTCTGGTTTTATATCTACTCTCAGAATCTGAGCTCTGAATACTTACAACACATCCTTCTCTAATAAGCACATGCAATCGGACAAAAGCAAAACTTAGATCAAAAAGAAATACTGAAGATGTATTATGATAATTTGCTCTCCAAATATTCAGGCTCATTGGAGAGATTCTAAAATACAGAGTTGTCAGCAGCTTGGGGGGGAAATGTCTTGTCCCTTTAATAGAGGCTTAATGTGTAGAAATGTGCTGTTGAAGGTTCTCATAGCATAGAGGGAAATAACTGTTTGAAAAGAGGCAACTCAGCATGGGAGCACTCCTTGCCCCACAGCGGCCTGATATGGGCCCAATTCAGGCCAAAATCAGGCTGCTGCAGTGTGCGGGAGTGTGCTGCGGCATGTGGGGACACTTCGTACCACCTAGGGGACCGCCCCAGGAGGCATGTTCCTCCCCTGCTGGCCAGGTAAGTGGGAGCAGGGGGTGGAGGGTGAGAGTTGGGCCCCGGTGGGGGACTGGCACTCCTATGCAGTATATTGATTCAGAGAGCTTTTCATCACATGATTCTATGCTTTCCTAACTTTGCTACAGCAATTATCACCAACAATAGCTGGTAAATAACATTCCCTTAAGCCTCTGTTAAGCCTTTTGCTTCACGCCGTTTGCCACCCTAAAAATGAACCTGCTTTAGTATTATGTCCATAATCTCATCCCTGATTTGTATCTCTTGTCTTCAAGTGAGATGGGTAGCCTTAAGGGGAAGGGCCTTTTCAGTTGTGGCACTTCATTTGTGGAACATACTTCTATTGCTTTGCCTGGCATTCAGTTCGGACAGGTAAAGCATTTATTGTTTTGCCAGGCATGTTATTGTGTAGCTTCTTATTTGTTGTCTTTATTATTTCGGTTGATGTTGCTAATATTTTTTTAAGTTTATTGGAAAAGAAAAAGACAAAAATGGTTACTGATTGCTGGTTTTATGCTGGACCTTTTAGGCTGTGTGTTGTTTTAATTTGGGAGTTTTACTGTGCAATGAATTTTAATAATAATTTACATTATATTTTATTTGTATTATTTTTTCCCTCGTGCAGACTCAAAGCAGTTTACAAAACAAAGAAATACAATACAATTTAAACAAACCAGACAAACCTCAAACAGTGTAACATACCATTTCTTGGGCTAGTCCTGGATCTTGGTAACAAGCCACAGGCGAAGAGCCAAGGGAAAGGGGCTCTTTGGCTCATGCCTCTGGCCGGGTCTAAGTTTAAATACCTACAACAGGAAGGGAAGCCAAACCTCAGGCTCATTCTTATGGAGCAGGCAGACTGTTCCCAAGATTCCCTTTTCCTGCTGAAAACCATCTAGAGTAATTTGAATAGGAGAGTGTGGTAAACAGCTGCTTTGAATACATAAATTTTAAATGCCCCTTTTTGTCCAAAGCCACACTTCCTTCAGTTGCTAAGGATGAGATGAGATGTTAGAAGTAAATGTACGACTGCTAATCTTATGTTTCTATTATAACACTAATGCAGGTCTGAAGTTGGCCATTTGGAGAGGGGATAACTGGTTTTACTCACTAATCCTGCCACATAAGTGACTTTCAGTGCAATCCTATGGAGAGTTACTCCAGTCTAAGCCCATTGACTTCAATGGGCTTAGACTGGAGTAACTCTCCATAGGATTGCACTATTCCTCATCTTGGCAAATGTGGTTTTGTGGGAGCAAGTATTTTCCAAGATAACATCTACTTCTGCCCTTAAATAGGTACAGAAATCCTTTTCACTAGAAATGTTAGAATGAAGGTAATTTCCGTTACTTATATTTGGTACAGAAGTGTGCGTGAACTTATCACTCTGTTAAGCTTCAGATACATACAGGTATGCAATCACCTCTGGAATTTTCCAGGCATGTAAGTATTTGACTTCTACCTGCAGTGAGAATATCTTCATAGTTAAACAAAGTGTAAACATAAAATAAAATTACACATGAAGCTGCTTTATACTATCTGACAAATTGTCTATCAAGGTCAGTGTTTTCTCCTCTGATTGGTAGTGGCTCTCCATAGAGGTTTTTCACATCACCCAGTATTTGATCCTTTGAATTAAAAATGTTGGGGATTGATACTGAGATCTCTTTGTAAAGCAGATGCTCTGCACACTGAGCCAGGGCCCCATTCCATGACTCAAAGTTTAGTATAGAAATAGCTACTTAACTAGAAGAAGAGGGTTGCACTGGTCCAGAGAACAAGGGTGGGAGAGTGGGCCCAAACAGCAGGAACCTTCCTGCTGCAAGCTTGTAAGTCAGTTGTATCCCTGTCATTGAGTTATGTTTCCCCACTCACCCACCTGCCAAATTGCATTAGGCCACTGGTTCACTGAGTCTATGTTACAATGACTGGCAGTTATTTTTGAAGGTCTGAGATGTTTCTTAGCCCTGCTGAGGCTACCTAAAACAGATGCTAGAGGTTGTTAGAGGTTGAATCTACATTATCCAGAGAAAGCACATATTGCTACACTATAAACAATTGTATCTTAAGGTGCTACTACATTTCCCATTCTTTTTCTCCCCTGGCATGCACAGAAAGACCATGCTACTTCCACGAGACACAGTCAAATGCTACAGGAGCCATTTACAGGATTTCTTATAACATGAGATATCAAGATTTAATGCTGAATTGTCTAACCACTTGTTCTTGCTATGACCTTAGAGCTTACTTGATAATACTAATGCATCTGTTCTAGGAATAGAAATGTATGACTTTTAAAAATGCAGACGAAATTGAATTTAATATAGTTTCTGGCTTCCAGGACTAAAAGAAGTCTGAATAATTTCTAGTTATCATAGAATGTAAACATTACTATTGTGCTTAACAATTTTTACTCATTTAGGTACATGATATTTACAAATAATGATTGCTATGTTTTTATTCTACCCAATTAAGAATTTTTTCAAACACAGACTTTTGCATCATCAAAAGATCCTTTCTTCCTAAGCATTATTCTTATTGTTGCTGTTGTTATTATTGTTATTATTATTACTTTACTTTGTTTTCTTCAATGCCTGAGAGCAGCATGGGGATAAGGTTCATACCAAATCATTCAGTTTGAAATTTGGAATCCATTTGTTATTTCTACGATCCTGAGGAGATGCAACTGCTTTACATTTTCCTTTTCTTCTGAACTTTTGATAATATGATTTAATACAGATGTCCTGTAACAAATATCTTCATTGTACTGCCATGGATACAGATTCTACAGTACAAACATCTCCACTTTACAAGAAAGACAGCATAGACTTCCTTAATGCTGAAAATATTTGGTCAGAATTCAAGTGGATAAGAAAGGCTGACTGGTGATTTCATCAAGCTGTAAAGTCTTCTGCAAGTGAAACTGGCGGTTATCTTCTCCCTGGCAGAAATCTGCAGTGTAGGTGTCACTAGAAGCAGTTAAAGTATGCATGCCCACTCCTTAGCTGCTAGAGCAATCTGAAAAGTGAGCCTATGTCAGACTTCCCAAGCTCTTTGAAGAGTTGCCAAGTCTTACACATGTTTCAGATTAATACAATTCAGAGAGCTGTAGTTCTGTTGTAGCAGTGGTAACACTGAAGCTCCATGAACCAAGCAAACTTAAGGCACTTTAGAGCTACAATTTTTTTTGCCCTTTAACCACAGCGGAGTCACCAAGGGCTTAGAACTTGGGCTGGTCATATAGCCGATCTGCACAAATTACTTCAGAGAACATGTTTGTGTTGTATCACTTTTCTCCACAAATTCTTTGCATTTCTGGTGTCTCTTCTCAACATCATTGCCAGAGAATCTTTGTCTAATGTCCCCTGTGCCATTTACACTGATGTCACAATATTCCTGAGAGTAACATAAACACATTTTGTATATACACTTAATCTCTGGAAAAGGTACAGTTAGATGATTCAACAAACAGCAGCAAACCCTTCTGCAACATAATAATGTATCATCTGTCATTTCATTTAGCTGTTGAGAGAGTGATTCTTCCACTCAACACCCTAATTCACCAATAGAGAGCTCTGAAAATCAGAAGCCCCCTCCCCAGCCATGCACCATAAACATACCCCCCCCCCAAGATTTCACTTATCATATGTTACAACAACCCCTACATGAAAGCTCCTGAAAAACACTTCCATGCCTTTGGTTTCCATGCAAAATATTCGAAAAACACTTACTGGACATGCCAACCAAATCTTATGCTGTGTCTTCTTGTCAGCAATGGTCAATCCCAGTGGTGGTTGATATTGGTGTGGAACATGGTTTACACGTTAAAAAGGCTTTCACACATATTCCCAGATTATGTCCAGAGCAGACTAGTGTTCTGCTTTGGGGTTCTGTAACAAGAAACTAGTATCTTCATAATAAAGGACTTCCCACAACATTCCTTGCAATATAAGTCTGAACAGACATTCTAAGGCGTATTGCAAACACATGAAGCTACCTTACACTAAACAAGAGCATTGGTTTATCAAGCTGAGAACTGTCTACTCTGATTGGCATTAGCTCTTCAAGGTCTTTCATATCACCAAATACTGGAGGAGTGAATCTGGAGCCTTCTGCAGCCAACCAGATGCTCTAAATGGTGAGCTGAGTTACAGTAGTGCAGGAGGCATATTTTAAACTCTAGATTCATCTCTCCCTCCTTTAAACACTAATGTATACTTCAGTTGCAAAGCCAGTCTGCTCTTGGGGCCCCTGCTAAGCCCATGAGGTGTGGCCTGTGATTTCTACTCCAAAGCCTAGCCCTGACAGCACTGCTGTTCAGGCACTTACTATCAAGTAGATCCCCTTGCAGTTAAGCATCACTGCTACAATTTCAAGCCAAAAGCTAAAAACTGACTCACGAGCAACTCAAAACCATAACACACCCACTGGCAAAGGGAACGTCCAGGCTGCTGTCAGACTCCAATTAATATGCTAAGGCCCCCAACTATGTCAAGTTTTAAGAGGGTCCATAGCACTCTCCCTATATTATTCTCCTCTCTCCTATCTTTCCAGAAAACTAAGGATCAAACTAGACAAGATGGCTTCGAGTTCCACAATCAGAGTCCCCAGCTTTTTAAACAATGTAATTATGAGGACTTGTGGGGTGGGGGTGTATCTCATTTGGACTCTAGTGATCAGCGAAGGTGTTATAAGGCTGCAAAGGGGGGCAATTGGATTTTTACATTGTAGTTTGTATGTTTTAAATATGGATTTAGAAGTTGTCTCAAGTCAAAAAGAAAGTCAGAGTATAAATGTTTTAATTACTTATTAAAGCTATCTACCACTTCCCAACCTGTAATAGCTCCAGGGAACTGCCATTTGTCACAATGAAACAAATTTAGAGGACTATTTATCTGTACCCTTAGTTCTCTCCAACCTCTCAGAAAGCACACCCTGGGGTCATTTCAGTTTGCAAAATGGTGCAGGAGAAAAGAGTCCCCTCCCCCTCCCCGATGGTATGCACTGCTCCTGATAAGAATTGGGTCCTCATCTGCCTAACAAAGATATTTTTTAAAAAATCTGGGAGCTC
The DNA here is from genome assembly GCF_028583425.1 of Eublepharis macularius. Classification (NCBI taxonomy): domain Eukaryota; kingdom Metazoa; phylum Chordata; class Lepidosauria; order Squamata; family Eublepharidae; genus Eublepharis; species Eublepharis macularius. The sequence goes on from NC_072794.1 coordinate 127,221,778, forward strand.
TGATCATAAATGCCTAGCATCTTGTTTAATTTGGCCCCAAGCCTTCCACAAGCCAAGGAATCCAACAAGTGGAAATCCAAAGCACTCTTTTGGTTTGGGTTTGGCAGTTACTTGTAGAACACACAGAGAGCTGAAAATAAGATAATGACTTGCTTCAAATACCAGTGTGGTTGTAAAAGTAGAGCTGTTTTGTTTTTCACTGAAATGTATGATTAAGAAAAAAGCTACTGTAATTCATGACTCCTTGATCTGGGCATGAAGGGATGAATGAGAAGCTGAAGAGAAGCCTAGAAATAGGTAGTTATTCTGAGGAGCTAAAACTGGTTGCTCTCCCAAGTTCTGAAAGGCCTTCTTAATGGAGTATTTATTTTGAACTGCTTTCTTGACTGGACAGCAGCTGCTTTTTCAAAGAAAACAATGGGACTGTAATTTTTTAAAGTAACTTCTATGAGTTGGAACACACACCACAGTCATCCACTACACCATGGAGGTCTCCCAGAAGAAAGCTCCCTTTCCAGCGTGGGAGCAGAAGAACCAGGAATTATTTGGACTATTATGTTCCCTCAAGAATGGCCAAAATCATCTTTTTCACGCTATATAAACACAGGCACCTCCCTCCCCCACCACTGTTGGCAAGAGGAAGTCTTCTGAAATTTTTACAACTGCATTGTAAAGTATATTAATATATTTGGAAGAAAAATACTTACAGGTCAAGCACTCTAACATTGATTATTAATCATACTAATAGTGTTGTGACCTAGCTCATAAATTCTCTACAAATTCAGGTCTAATTTCTTCTCCAGACAATCTTCCAAATTCTACCTGCTCTGTACCATTACTAATAAGTTTATTAGCAACCACTGCTCACATCAAAAGCATCAGGATGCTAACTTTTTATCGTTTTGGCAACAAATAATGGATGCCTCAAGTTTCAACAAACAGATTATGATCATAGGAAGTTTTTATTTTCAGATGTGCCAACACTAAAATCTTTGGATGATGTTTACTTTCATCCATTCCAAGTAACCGCCACTAAATACATTGGGCAGAATCCAGCTCATCCAGGTTAGTTATCAATTCAGGTTACAATTTCATTTCTTGAGAATTACTTTTACTGGACTCATATTGGAATAAGATTGTGCTGCACATCCCGCTGAAATCAATGGCACTGAAGTTAATCATGATTAAGTTGTTCCCTGGGCCTTTTTTCTGGGAAAAGAGATGGTAGAACTCAGTGGGTTGCCAGCACAGGGGGCAACTCTTGGCGGGAGGTGGTGCCCCTGGTACCACGTGGACGCGCGAAGTGCACACATGATCCCAGGGCCAATGATGTCACTTTGGGTCAGCTGGAACAAGGGGGGAGTTTTTAAAAGTTTAAATCACCGTCAGTGAAAATGGTTGCATGGCTGTTGGCCCCGCCCCCTGATCTCCAGACAGAGGCAATCTAAACTCCCCTCTGTCTGGAGATCAGGGGGCGGGGACAACAGCCATGCGACCATTTTCAAGAGGTTCCAGAACTCCGTTTTACTGCGTTCCAGCTGAAAAAAAGCCCTGGTTGTTCCAATAGTTTTAAAAGGAATGTGGTTGCAAATTTATTATCTGGATCAGAACCGGACTTTGGATGTAACCAGCCAGAATGAAGTACAGAATGCAGGAAGTTTGGTTTTTAATGCTGATGGATAAGGTAACGACCTATAAGTTAGTGGAAGAATACAAAAGCTTTTTCCACAATATTTCATATCGAGTTAACATTTCTAGAGGGGATGAAAACTGTGGACTGTGGACACTGTTTTGCCATGTTTTATTATACTGGTACTTTTTGTGTATGGACAAACTGAACAAATATATTATAATTAAAAGGGTTATGAAGACTCTTTTTTACATCTCTAGACCTTTTAACCTTAGCATATGCAGAGTTAAAGGATAACTCATGGTACAGGTCTGTACTGAGATTAGTAGCTAGCCTCGGCTTCTTCAGAAAAATACTTGAGGACCTTTGGCCTCTATGTAGCCAAACTTTTAGTAAAACAAAGATTGTTGAAATGCTCAAACTGATGCTGGACTAGTAGATACCTTGAGAATAACCCTACTTTATAAGCAGTTGTTTCTTTCTCCCCTGACTCTTTCAGTGTGCTTTACTGACATAATGAATTATGACCACAGAAAGGCCTTCATTAAGGCATGTTCTACAATTTGCAGTCTTGGAAGGCTGCTTTAGTGGGATTTCATATGCTTATAGGTCAATTGAGGATGTGTCCCATGTCACATTTCAGTGTCTGAGATTTGAGGCTGCTCTACTTTGCGTAATTAGCCATTGGATTGTATAGTGTTTTTATTATGAGATATTTTAAATGGTTATTATGTATTTTAATCTTTCCTATGAAAATATTCAGATTTTTAAAATTTTATCTTGTACTCTTGCTATGCTTTATCTGTTAATACAATATTGATTGATACTACAGTTGGAAAATATTTTGATGTATTTTTAATTCTTCATAATATCTACATTTGTATTTTTTTCTATTAAAAAATAGAATGTAAGGACTGATGCCTTTACTACATATTAGAAACAAAACATTTCTTGGTTAGAAATATTGGATCAAAGGTTTCCTTAAAAAGAGGATTGCTGGCCAATATAAATCGGGAAAATATGTAAGATTTAGGACAGGGGAAATGGATGAGACTAAAACAAGCTTTGCAAGAGATCAGCTCCAAATCTGTGAGAATGTATAAACAAGAAGAAATCCAATAAAGGCTTAAATGTAAAAATGATAATATTATGCCTTTTATTATGAATTCTGGAAATGTGGTCTGAATGAATGCAAATATCAAGATACCTTGCTTAGTTTACTTGGCTTTAATTTGGGCCTGGTTGAAGAGTTGAAAACTTCTGAGAGGGAAGAATGTGCTACTGGTTATATCTGAAAAACCTTTTAATGGACTAACATGATTACTTGTGCTATTTGTCTACTTCAGAACAAAATGTTGCATATAAAGATGGGCATGTTTTGGTAGAAAAATTAGGATTGGGTTACAATAACACTGGTGCTTCCCTTTTAGAAATATATTAGTATTTCCAAGGACATGTTTGGATAACAGGTCTGTAAGAAGAATCTGCTTAAAGGAGAGACATGGCATTAAAGTACACAAAACAAAGGCAGTTTCCAAAAGAGTTTAATAAATAATGAGGATTCATTTTTTTACTGTATAAACTATAAATATATCGTAGAGTCCTCATAACTTAAAATAATTTACAGGCTGAGGTAGGGGACTAGGAGTATGTGAGCAGGAAAGATGGTAGTTGGTCTATTTCAGAGGTTATCTGTTTTCCTACTGATTACACACACACAGGCAGTGTCAATCCGAATGAAGCGCCAGGCTGCCTGCTTGCCTTCCATGGTCAATGCCTTAACAAAGGTGTGTGTAGTGGTGCAGTAGGAATTCCAGTGCCTGGCGTCAATGCCCCTGCACCCACTGGACACTGGCTTAGGGTCTCTACATTTGGTCTCAAAAAAATACTGCTTGTAAGCACTGTTGTTAATGTTCACATCCACCATCACAGTCACCTGTTTGCCTTTGATGTCTGTCGCTGTGGTTTTGTTGGCAACCCACACGCTAATACTGTCACACACAGAATATTCCCCACGGTTGTGCACAGGATGAGTAGAACGCTTGGCTCGGGTATTCCTGTTGAGAGAGTCTGTGCTGTCCAGGAACTCCACACCCTGACCATCCCTTGACAAAGGAGGTGGCTGCGTGCTGAACAAAACCCGAGGGGATTGGAATCGCCTCTTCTGAAAAAGCTTTGGATCCACTTTGATGTTTGCAGCTTGCCCAATTTTTCTGTCCTCTACTTTCCCAGTAACAGGCTGGTTGTGGTCTCTGTGCTGCACCGTTTTCACAACATGATACGCTTTAGTCCAACTTCTTTCCGAAATGTCAGATGTTGCAGGAGACCCCAGTGGTGCATTATCCTCAGATTTTGGTGCTGCCCATATGCCAATCAGAAACGCTATAATCAGAGTGTAGCACAGCATGGACATTACGCTATGCACCTAGGAAAGAAACAAACCAGCAATGTTACTGTGAGCGAAGATAATATACAAAAGGGTCCATTCCTAGTCTGGAGGGTATGTGGCTGAATACAGCAGTGCTAGTGAAAATATACTATAAGATATTTCATGTTCTTCATAAGGTCCTGGCATGTGGATACCAGATGTGACTTTCCTTTTTTATTTCAGAAAACTTTGAATAGTAGTGATACTTAATAAAGTGGGAATACTGGGAAATAGCAGGATTTTGTTAATTCCTGTGGTATTTGTTGTTATTAAACGATTACCTATGATGCATTTGTTTGGAGTTATTAAAGTGGAGACCAGATGTTGGTGGAAATCTCCATTAGTTATGCTGGGCCATCTTTGACAAGAGACACTGTAAAAATTAAAGAAAAGTAATTATCTTTTATCTTCTTCCAAACTGTTGCAAGACAACTTCATAAATGTGGTTTAAGAACAGCAGAAAGGTCAGCACTGCTCTCTTTCCAATCTAGAGGCTGGCACTTGGATGGGTAGAGGGAGCATAAACAACTTCTAAAAAGCATCCCCAAACAATAAGTAGAAAACTAGTTGAAAGCTAGCACACTGAACCCATATGCAAGTCATTACTGTATTAACTGTAGAATTCCCAGTTTCTCTAGTAAAGCATTAATAGAATAGAGAGAGGAATTACAATCCAATATAGCATTAAAGTCAATGTAAACTCATTTATTGTAGTGGGCTTCAGCATTTTTGATTTGCATTCTGACCAGGGTATATAATACTGGGTTATATTTAAGGTAGCCATCCCTGGCAGGTGTTTCCTGCTGCTGCTCACTACTGTAAACAGCAGCAGCAGAAAAATAAAATGAAATAATGGCTGTTGGCTGATGGTGTGATGTTACTTCTAAGAAATCCAGGAAGTGATGTTGCATATCTTTAGGAACTGGCCCAAACCGTGTGGATTTACCATAGAGTTTCAGCCAATTGCTAAAAAAGGGTGATGTCTCTTCTGGGTTTTCCCAGAAGTCATGTCCTACCACTGGCCATCAGCCACTCCCTGTGTCCACAGTCTCTTGCTCTTTGGCAGGCTGAACAATCCCAGTTATATCTTTTTTCTTTTTTGCTCAGTTAATGGAGCTGCCTTTGTCTCATGCAAGGAGCCTTCCTTAGAAGCTTGAGGAACACAGTGCTGTCAGCTACCTTAGTGGCATGATGCACGTAGTTGCCAAGACGGATTTCCTTTTCTTGGTGTCTTGCTTTCACTGAGTATACTGGATGGACAAATACTCCAGTTTTTATGGGGGGTTGTGTGTTCATATTCTAATGTTTAGCTGCAGCTTCTTCACCAGTTTTGACATCTTCTAGTAAAGGTCATTCACTATAAAGGCTTCTATCAGATCCTTCCTCCTTGTAACCATTCAGTGCGGTCATTAACCCAAAGAGAACTCAAGGCCCTTTCATCTTTTAGGATTTCATGGGAAAATTGTTTACATAACATTGGTAACATACATATACATATATATTTTTAAAAGGCCAAGTTATGAAGCAGTGAGAGTTACAGAAGGTTCCTGAAATCAGGGCTATCAAGAATCACCAGGCCGCCCCAGCCAATGATTCCCTCTGTCCCCCCTCCAATCATCAGAATCAGTCCAGTCATCATATGAAAATTAATCACATGACATTCCTGGATCCATGGGGTCCTGGGATTTCATTTCCCTAGTTCCTCATCCTGGAAGTTGTGCTTGCACTCTGAAGTGAGAAAAATATCAAGAAGGGATCTTACAATGCTCATCACAGCAATTTCATCACAGAAGCTGGAATGGACAGACAAATCTTGAATGCAGAAGAAGTCAAGCCATGTTTAGACTCAGAGTGAGGCCCAGGGCTGCTTAGTCTTCTGTGATTTTCAGGAGCAAAGCTGCTGCTGCTGTTTGTGTAAGGGCACAGAATAGCACAACTGCCACATGCTGTAGGAATCTGTCAGCTGCCCTTCTTTCCTTTACATGACTCAAATTAAAGTCAGATGTCTCCACCAGTCACCTCAAATAAGTTTTCTAATTTCAGCAGAGTTAAGAGAAACAGTTTTCACAGCAAAGTCCAGACTAGACATGGGCACGATCTGAATTACGATTTCAAAAAAACCCTGATTTTGGCATTTACGCCATCGAGACTCAGCTAATCGGTTCCGTCCACGGCAACCGATCCAGCAGTCGGGGGTTTGCTTGTTCAGGACTTGATCGGATATATTGGTTTCTGTTCGGAATTGCAGACACTCTGGCGGCAGTAATTTATTCCCGGGGCAACGGAGGCAGGGGAATGAGCTGTGTTTGCCCTCCTTCTGTCGCCCTTGAAACATGAATGGAAGCCCAGCTTTCCTTGATTAGCAGGCTTCCTTCCAACCATAGAGCAGCAACCCAGGGGAGGGAGGGGGAAGGGGTGTTCTGAAGCCATGGGCACAAAGGAAAGGCAAAAGGCAGCACGGGAGGCTGGGAGGCCACCTGCGCCGTTTGCTTTTCCCCAGGACAAGGGGCGCGTGGGCAAGCCGGCCGCCCCTTGTCCTGGGGAAAGGCAAAAGGCAGCACGGGAGGCTGGGAGGCCACCTGCGCCGTTCGCCTTTCCCCAGGACAAGGGGCACGCGGGCAAGCCGGCCACCCCTTGTCTTGGGGGGCAGGTGAACGGCGCAGGCAGCCACCGAGCCACTTGCGCTGCAGCCAGCTCCGCAGCGCACCGGTAACCCAGGAGTGCACGCGCGCAAGAGCCTTACTACGGTTGCCCTGGGTGCTGGCAACCGTAGATCCGGCCCTGGGAATGTCCCCTCCCTGAGGGGAGGTGGCTCATTGCCAGGTTAAAAACTCCCCCCCTCTACTCTAAGTGTGTGTGTGTCTGTGAATGTCCCCTCCCTCCCTGAAGGGAGGCAGCTCATCGCCGCCTCCCCCTGCCCGCCAGGCCTGGCGGCCACTGCCACCAACCACCATTCCTATATCGCTGGAAACAGCGCTTTGGCCTTCCCGATTCCGGATGGGAAATGGGACTTGATCGGTTAGAATCGGTGGCCTGGGTTCGGCAGCGGCCCAGATCCACGAACGGCTTAATCGGTATTTTTTTTTTGATCGTGCCCATCTCTAGTCCAGACACAATTTACATACCCCCCCTTAGTAGCCTCTACTTTTTGTGTTTACATCCTAGACCCTTTGTTTATAACTCCTTTCTGAAAGGTTAAGGAAGTAAAGGATGGTAATAAAATACTCTCTGGGGTTCTGTGCAAGGGAGAATTTGCTCTTTGAAACACAACTTTATTTAATAAAAGATTTATCTCTTTTCTTCAAGATCTTTTTTGTTTGTTAAGTATTTGGGAATTTCCTACATTTTGCAGGAGATTGGACTAGATGACCCTAGAGGTTCCTTCCAGCCCTGTGATTCTATGATCAGGATAGTAGTCTGTGCTTTCAGTCTCCTAAAATAAAAACTTTAAATTGGATATTTCTATCTATGATTAAATCAGTAGGAAATGAATGATGAATTTTAAAAGCAAGGAGAACAAATCAGGTGGCGATTCACTCAGATTCTGTACAATGCATACATTTTGGGTTCATCATGCTTAAATACAAAGATCTAGATTTGACCACAGGTCATATTATTTCTTTTTCATTCACAGGTCTGGGATCACTCTAACTCCCCAATAAAGAAATTTGCCAATATTCACAAAGCATATACAACACTTAGTTGATAGAAAAGTAACAATGGGAAGTGCAAGCATGAAATACAAGCGTATCTCCTTACAAGCTTTGCCACGAAAGATGTTCACAATAGGTTCAACATTTAAAATGTCACTGCTGTGTTAACAGGAAGAAAATATGCTCTGACAGATGGGAACACCAACTGCATCAGCCTCTACCGTCGTAACAATTAGCAAACTGTCTCCATATGATTAGGCCTGTCCAAAACATTTTGCAGTCTGAGACAGAACAACAAAAGGACCACTCTCGGGCTCCATTTGAGGGAAACCTCTTTGGGGGTTTGCTCCTAAAATCAAGAATGCTTTCCCACAACCAGGAAATATCAACATCTACCCATTTCTATGACTATTCTATAATAAAAATAAATTTTACTACCTCTAAGTCCTTAAAGGGTGTTATAGAATGTATCATAATGCCTCTGTATCATAATGCCTCTGTATAAATCGATGGTGAGGCCTCATTTGGAGTACTGTGCACAGTTCTGGTCGCCACACCTTAAAAAAGATATCATAGCACTGGAAAAAGTACAGAGAAGGGCAACTAAAATGATTAAAGGGTTGGAACACTTTCCCTATGAGGAAAGATTGAGGCGCTTGGGGCTCTTTAGCCTGGTGAAAAGACGACTGAGGGGAGACATGATAGAGGTTTACAAGATAATGCACGGGTTAGAGAAGGTAGAGAAAGATGTGTTTTTCTCCCTTTCTCACAATACAAGAACTCGTGGGCACTCTATGAAATTATTGAGCAGTCGGGTTAGAATAGATAGAAGAAAATACTACTTTACACAAAGGGTGATAAACACATGGAATTCGTTGCCACAGGAGGTGGTGGCAGCTACAAGCATTGCCAGCTTCAAGAGGGGACTGGACAAATATATGGAGCAGAGGTCCATCAGTGGCTATTAGCCACAGGAGATAGATGGTATTCTCTTTGTGGGGAGGTGGTGCTCTGTTGTCTTGGTGCTGGAAGGAAGGCAGTGGGAGGGCTTCTGGTGTCCTGGCCTCACTGACAGTCCTTTAGATGGCACTGGATTTCTAGCCACTGTGTGTGACAGAATGTTGGACTGGATGGGCCACTGGCCTGATCCAACATGGCTTTGCTTATGTGTGAGGCCCCGCCCCGCCCCCAACCGCGCCCTCCTCGTGCTCCGCCGTCCCTTCCTTTGCCTCCAGGGGGAGGGGTGAGTTCCCTCTGCCTCAGACTGGGCTGGGACCGTGGCTGCTCCAGCAGCCTCTGTCTCCAGCCACCTGTCTCCGAGAACTTCTCCTTCCCTCTCTCTCTGCCACCTCTCAGTCAGCTACTCCTCCTCGGCGTCATCGGGACCTCCCCCTTTATAGCGGCTCTCCTCCCCGCCTCTGGACCCGTCACCAATCCCTGTGCGTGCCACCTCCACCCTCTGCTCTCCCTCGGTTTCCCCCCCCTTCCCTTTGGTCACCGTGCCCGTCCATCATCCTCCCTCCTCACTTCTTCCTTGTCCCGCCAGCTGTCTCCTCTTCCCCGTTGATGGCTCGCCGGTGCTGGCCCTGCGCCAATCCCTGCCCGTGGCTCACACCGGCGAGCCCTCCCAGGAGCCGTCCAGCCAGTCAGGGGATGGCGTGGCTGGCTCTCCGTCCCGCCCCCTCGCCCCGCTGCCGGCCAGGCCCACTCCTGCGCCTCCGACCCGGACGGTGCGGGCGGCCGCCTCGGCGTTTCCTGGGCCGCAGCCCTTCCCCTCATCGGAGCGGCTTCCCTCGGCGCGGCGGCCGTCCATGCCGGCCCGTGCGGCTCTGCTGACAGGGGCGGCGGCGCGGGTGAGCGCTTCCTTGTTTCGGCCCGGCTCGCCGTGCGCCCCGTCCATGCTCCCCGCAGGTAGGGGGGTCCCCGAGGGGTGTTGGGGGTGTGTGGGGGGTGCGCAGGATTGGGGAGGGGAGTTCCGTGGGTGGGGAGGGGAGCTTCGCAGGTGGGGGGGAGCTCCGCGGGCGGCAGGGAGGCCGGCGTGCGCGCCCAGTCCGGGGCAGGAGGAGCCTGCTCCGGACATTATGTTCTTATGTTCTTATAGAAGATGATTACTTTTGATTCATTCAACTTATGTATATGCTCTTCTCTAAACTTCAAGAAGCAGATTTCAGTCAACCAGACTATTTATCCACTTTAATGATTAATCAAATGACTTAAAATGAGTAATCAAATGAGTTAAAATCACTTTGATGATCAATGATCTGGCTTTAATTTAATAATCCTGTTATATTCACAACTAGGGTGGATAAAGAGTGATATCTATAACACTCACGAAAGCTCATACCCTACCACAAATCTTGTTAGTTTTATAGGTGCTACTGGAATCTTACTCTTTTCTACTGCTACAGACAGACTAACATGACTACTCATCTTGATCTATCTACATGGTTGTGGACAAAGTATTAAGAACTGTGGAATTAACTGATTGTGATTGGGGACAGAAGTAATTCCAGATTAATACCTATGGAAGAGTTTTGAATTTGTGTTAAAGAAACATTTCACACTTTGCTACACTGAAGATGAAGTTAGGAAAGATATTGAAAAAATAATTGCATACTGGTAGAGCTGTTTTAGAAATCCACAAGTGGGTTCCTTTCGCAGTAGCACAAGCTTTTAAAATAACCAGTTTTCTCATATAAACAATGATGCTAATAGCAACATAAGACTGAAAAGCAAACGGAGTGCTTGTAGTAAGCCACTTCTTTAGTCATTGGGCCTGCTCCTGGACATACAAAGCATAGTTCAGAGGACTGAAGATATACAGCAACCATTCTCCTGCCTCCTCCCTTCCCAATTTTCTTGGTTTGTGACAACCACAGTTTGTCATTATAGTTATATGGTTAAACTGTGGTTTGCACTTGCCCTCCATATAAAAACTGGAACCCACTTCGTTTCCCATTCTAGTTTGGAAGACAAGTGCAAGCCATAGTTTGTTGATTCAGACAGGATAGTTGGCCCAAATCACAAAGACAACAGGGAAATCCCAGCATTGTCCCGTCGGCTCCTACCAACTGTGTGATGTGAATGTGAGAGGCTGGAAGAGACTACACACTGTGCCCATGAGGAAGTTTCAGCACGAAACGGGGATTGGAAATTGCTGGCTCAGACCTGTAGGCCTGTTCTTGGTGTGAGATTCAGCTCAAGGTCGTTTTCTATCTGACCAACTCCTGGTGGTCCTTGAAAAAAGAGTTCCAGTTCCAGGTTGCCTTCCATCGTCATTGCCTCTTCATATGTATTATGGACTCTTCACTGGTTGTACTACTGTCTGTATGAACTACACAGACGGCTATATTGCTGCTAGCTCTGTGTATCTTAACTATTTTTGAATGTTATTCATGAGATGTGGTATATGAAATATTTATATTACTTTAATTGATTGTGACAATGGTTGTAATGTAGGGGTTGCTTCCACCCCCATCCAAAGTGCAGTGTGAAACGCTGCTGCTGAGAGGTAACTTCAGCTACGGGTTTTAGCTAGCAAGTTTCCAATACCTGTTTTGTATAGTTTCAACTTCCTCAGGCTTCAATATCTGTTGGAATGGAAGAAAATGGTTCCAAATAATTTTTACAAATCACATATAGTTCACTTTTACAGCATGCAAGTGCTTACAAGTAATTGCAAGTAATGAAATACTCACTAAACCACAATCTCCTTCTCTCTACAACCCCTACATTGCAACCATTGTGCTATATTGTGGAGGTGGAAGACAACTTTTTGGCAATTTGGTTGGTTGTGTGCTGAAGTTACCTCTCAGCATCAGCATTTCACGTTGCACTTTGGATAGGGGTGGAAGCAACCCCTACATTGCAACCATTGTGCTATATTGTGGAGGTGGAAGACAACGTTTTTGGCAACTTGGTTGGTTGTGTAATATATACCCATTCCTTACAGGACCAAGGACTACTAAATTCTACCAGTTGGACTCAGTCATACATCTGTGTGCTTTACCTATGAAATTCATTGTCTGTTATTTATTGGTCATCACTGTATGCACATTTTGAGCACTTTTGCACTTTAAAAAAACTGGAAAAAGATAAATAGAAATTTTCTACAAGTGAAGCATGGAACCTTGAGTTCTTTAACACCGGTAATTGTTTTGCTTTGAAATAACAGAGCATGCAGGTATTAAAGTTCATATATCGTACACCAATAAAAGACCCTGTGAAAAGCATTAGTAGGACCAATTGGATCTTTGATCTTCTTTTTAAAAATTCCACTGGGGAAAGCATTGTTAGTCTGCTGCAGCAAAAACAAAAAGGAGTCTTATGAAATCTAAAGACTGATGGATTTACTGAAGTATAAGTTTTTGCGGAATGAAGTACACAAATGTTAATGCTTTAAATAAATCTGTTAGTCTTTAAAGTGTCGTAAGTAGAGACGGGCACAAACCAAAATATGAACCAAAGATTATTACGAACTGGGCTGGTTCGTGGTTTGCTATCCGGCGGTTCATGGGAGCTCATTTCTCATGAACCATGACGAATTTTAGCCCAGTTCGTTGGGTTCGTATTTTGGGTCATCACTGCAGAAAGCCTGGCACTGATCAATCAGTTTCCTAGGCAACAGTGGGGGATGGGTTCTCTGCATACTTTCTGCTGACCCAGAAGTGGTGTTTTCATGAAGTGAACAAACAGGTTCGCAAACCAGGGCAAGGTCATCAAAGTTCGTGGTTCATGACACACGACAAACCACATGGTTCGGATTTTTCCCAGTTTGTGCCCATCTCTAGTTATAAGCCTCCTTTATGTTTTAACTTTTAAAAAGTTCCCATGCAAATACTCTCATGTAATTAATCTTCCTCAGCATCATTACAATGAATAGTTTGTAGCTGGTTCTGTGGAGTTGTCCTGGTTAATGGAATTGTTTTAGAATCAAGCTGGTTGCCATTTCCCATGAGTTTCTCCTCTTTCCACAAAATACTTTATACTATAAACCATACAAGATTACTTTTTTTTTGCATGACTAACCTATTAAAATAACACTTTTGCCATAAAGGCCACCACTTTAAGTATTGTTAATCACAGAGCTACTATTACAGGCTTATGCCAAAAACAATTCAACAGGTTTCCAAGCACTACCACCCTAACAAAACAAAGCCTCTATTTCAACTGGCGGCTCATTTTAACCACATGAAAATGTTCCCATTTCAGCAATTTTTCAATGTTCTTTTTGTCTCTGTTTTCTGAATTTGCGATCAAGACCAAATCCAGTAAATGAAGCAATGTCAAGCAAATGATATTAAGGACAGCATCTGTCAGTGTTTCCTTTGTCTGACCAGTTCTTAGAGATTAACATCATACACTAAAATGAAAGCTTTCTTTACAACTTGTCAATCCTGATATAAGTTATTTCCCTACCTCCTCTGCTATTTGAAGTAGCTGAAAGTTATTGAGTTTAAAGGTAAGAATCTATGGCTTGAATCTACTGATGTGCAACAGAAAACAGTGCAGGTTTGCTTGCACAATATCTTGTGAAATGCTTTCCGCCCTGTATATTATAGTGCCTGGTTGCACAAGATCCTGTGCAAGAAACCTGGGGCATGAAACAACCCCAAAATATATTGATTTCACTATCAGTGGGCTACTGGAGTTTAAAGAAGGCTTTGTAAAGGAAAGCTGATCCAGGGAATCACTGAAGTGACATGTTATAGTTCTCAATAGGTTGGCACAAACAGTGGGCTTTTACTGGAGCTTATTTACAACTCTATTAGCAGATACAATCTTGGGGAAGAAAAATAACCACAAGTACCCACAACATTAATAATCAATAACAACAGATGTTTTCCGTCACAGTTTATGATAGTTCATGTTGGTCTTCTAATTTCCTGGGCTTAAGAAATAGTTTTTGTTGTTTCAACTTTAAAATAAATAGCTTTAAAAGGAATGGAAATCCTGAATGACTTAACATGCAAAAGCGGTGGTGGTGGGGGATCTTCTCAAAGAAATATTGCCTCTCACATGAAAATATTTAGGTTTGGGGAGCTTGAAACAGGTTTTGCAAATTGTGAATCACGCTAACATCTGCTACTACAAACAGATCTTTTGTGACATTTTACTACCTCAGGAATATTGAAATTGGGTGTGAGTTAGTGAATATATTAGCATGTATCCAACCATCTACAGGAAAATAGAATAACATGTATCCAACCTTCTATGAATTTTGTGCAGCAGGATTGTCACTAATATGTTGAATCCTCAATGTTGAGAGAAGAACAGCATTATCAATGTTTCATGTATTTTGCAAAATTGTAGAAATATTATTTGCCCTCACAATGTGTGTTGTTATTCTTTTATAAAATTGTTGTTCTATATATTGTAGTTTCTATTTATTTGTTAGGACTCTATGAAAATATAAAAGAGAGACCAGCTGGATGAGACCCATTGTTCATCTAGTCCAGCATTCTGCTTCCCACAGCACCAGACCAGATGCCCAAGAAGTCCCACATAAAGGGAACAGAAGTAGGGTTGCCAGGCCCCCTCAATCTCCCAGCGGGGGATCAGGGCCTGGCTCCTACCTCTCATCCGTGGACCTGGCCCATTTTGGGACACCGTGACACACAGGAGCTCTCCCGTGCTCCACAGCGGCTCAAGACAGGCCCAATCCAGGCCAAAACGGGCCCGTTTTGAGGCACTGCGGAGCGCAGGAATGCTCCTGCGTGCTGCAGCATCCCAAAACAGGCCTGATCCGCAGGAGCGCGCAGCTCCGCAGGGGAGCGCGCACAGAGGATGCTCACATTTGCTCACAGTGGTGAGGAGTAGGATCTTTAACACAGTTGCTCCAGGAGCTTATGGATCAACCTGCCCAAGGAAGTTCAAAGCTACTGAAGAAGTGTGGAGAGGATGCATAACCATTCAAAAGGTCTACAGATGTTCACTGGGCATCCTGCTCCTTAAGTGCTACAGTGTGCACTGATTTTAGCAATTACTTCTCATGAGACTGCTATTTGGAAATTGTACTTTCTTATTGGTAATATTCTATGGTTCTAGAAGTTGTGTCAAGACTTGGAGAGGCAAGATTCAAGTGCTTTAAATAAATAAATCACACACACCTGTTTGGTATCTGACAAAATGTTAACAGCATAGTCAACTCTCATGAAGACTGAATATCAAAGGTATTTTAAAGCTTATATTTAAAGAGGGTTCATCTAGCCTTTCATTAACTCAGTAGCAAAGGTCAGAGAGAGATGAAAACCTGCTCTCCTAAATTTACTTGATACACACATAATTGCATTTCAAAAAGAGAGAGAAAAGGGTCACACAATCTTCTAATGTTTCGTATTTCTGCTTCCATTTGACCATGACATCATGAACAAAGGACATCTTTCTATCCAGGGAATTGGCTCTGGAGTAACAAGAACCCCACGGAGCCCATCTGCCTCCAGAGACTTGGGTTATTTGAGTAAGAGAATCCTTGAGATTAAGAGCAGATTTCCTCCCCCCCCCCATACCTATAGAATGAGGGAATCCAGGCACTCTCTCTCCTCACCACTAACTCCATGCAATTTAGATATTTAAGAATAAAAAACCCTCCATGAATTCAAGCAGTTCCCAGCAGAAATGGCAGTCTCTCTTTCTCTGTGTACTGTCTTGTTTCAATTATATCTAATATCTAAAGCTCAGTCACTATGTTTTTGGGAAAGAAACATCAGCTTCATTTCTTAATAAAAAGTGACACCCCAAACCAGCCATTTTTGCAGAATTCAGGTATAGAAAAAAGTTCAGTTCTCGCTTTCACAGAAATCTCCAGCTTTTGGAATAATTTTATAATCACTGGAATATTAATATAGTAGTTCAATCCAAATTCCTGCTTCTTTCTCTGTGAGTTAGTTATCAAATATTTCAGTGTCATGATTTCCAGTTCTCCATACAAAATTTTCATGTTATTGTCTAGGAAAATAAATAATTCCTTCTGTGTTAATGCAGCGTAGGCTTGCCATTCCCCTGCGGGGGGCGGGGAATCCCCAGATCCCACCATTCCCCGCCTGCTGGTGGGGGGGGCGCGCTCCCACATTGCAACAGTGGGTGGCGGCAGCAGCAGCAAAAGCAGGCTCTCACTGCAAGCGCGGCCGCTCACTCTCACCGCCACCACTGCTGCCGGTTCTCACTCCCGACACTTCTCGCCGCCATGGCCCCTGTGCGCCGAATGAGAGCGAGTGACACTGCGTGATGATGTCACTCACGGAAGTGATGTCATCACACGAGCT
Organism: Eublepharis macularius; assembly: GCF_028583425.1. NCBI lineage: Eukaryota > Metazoa > Chordata > Lepidosauria > Squamata > Eublepharidae > Eublepharis > Eublepharis macularius. Next base: position 127,237,753 of record NC_072794.1, read on the forward strand.
GGGAGCGCACAGAGATAGGAAGCCTGGGTGAGTACCAGCTCCCAATCACCCGCCAGGAGACTACAGGGGCCTGGGGATCCCCTGTCGAGGGACTCCAGGTCCCTGGCAACCCTAATGCAGCGTCTATCAAGTAACAGCTTCATCTCAAACTTCCATGTAATATCTGTCACTCAACACAATACACACAGGACCTTTTCTGCTTTTTTAAAATGAATTTTAATGCAATAGCTTGTTTTGCATTTCTAGAACTTCTTTCAGGTTTTTGTTAATGGGAAACAGATACAAAACACAGACTGGTTTTAAGTGAAAACCGTAAGAATTAGAGACATTCATTTAGATCCATGCACATGGGTACAAACTGCTGTCCAGTTGGTTTGGGGCAGAGCTGATTATGTGCTACGAATGCTGATAAACTGCTAATTTCTGTGTAAACATGAGTCCTGAAACGTTCTCATTAATAACCCAATAGAGCCAAAATATGCTTTAGCTATCAACACCTCATAATTCTCACTGTGTCTGGCTGGAATGTATTTGCACTACCCACATTTTCCTTCAGGGCTGCAGTGCTCAGTTTTCTTTTGAGGCCTTTCTCCTTGAATCCTGCAGTTCAATAAAGAAGGTGATTTCAGTGCTTTGTCGAAGCTTGTAATGAGACACGGAAGACTTCAAAAATATATTAAAACCTGAGTTGTGCAATCAGTAATTAAAGCCATACAATTGCCTTGCGCGGCTTTCAGCATGAAATGAAAACCAAGGTCTCAAGTTTATATAAGGACACTTAAAACAGTCACGTAATTGATGGCATAGTCCCCAACAGGAATAAACAGTAACAAGGGGTATCTGGAGATTTTTTATTGGAAACATATGGGAAAGACTCCCCAAAGGCTCCTGCACACCCTTTCCATGCATTGCATAATGCACCAACACTTTCCCCCTGCTTCTAATTAACAGAAGTATACTTGATACATGGCTTTCTGTTACGGTAGCAGGTGCATTAATATGGTTCCCTCTACTGTTGTGCATTTCTTTTGTTATTAATTGCAATCATTAAGAAAATAGGGTGGTTTGTAATTACAATAAATAATATGAAAATGAAACAAATCCCCTATCTATAACAATAACAGAAGATTTGCTTTAGTTTTGTTTGAGCAACTTTCATTTCTGTTGTCTTGTCTTGACCTGACCTGACCAGTCTCCTCTCTCTGCTGTGTTTTCCTAATAAGGCCATAAAGCTGTTTTCCTTAGGTGCAGGGGGGAGAGAGCCTCTGGGTTTTCTTTACATATATGTGTGAGGTAGTACAATCCTGAAATGTATGGGGTGGGACTCACCTTTCCTACTTTCTTAACTTTTTTCTTGAATATAGTTTGTTCTGTTTGTGTGTACTGTGTGTGTTATCTTCTTTCTGAAGCATTTTACTGTTTTTATTTGGGGTTTACTCCCTCTTCTTTCTTCCCTTACAATTTGCCTTGACTTCTGTCTTGCTTTTCCCTATTACTTCTGGTTGTTTGGTGGCCATTTTTAATTTAATCTCCCCTCAATCTTATTTGCTTCATTAGTTCTTTAACAGTGTGTGACTGGCTGTGTTGCCTGAGTGTGCAGTGGACCTTTCTGATTTTTAATTGTGTGATCCTTCTCCAGCTCCTGTGGTTCTTTGGAAATTACAATGAATTCATGATTTGTCTGTCTTGTGTAACTCAGTCTGTGTTGTATGTCTGGTTATCCCAAGAGTAACCCAACCACAATACTTTATTTATTGTATCACACACAGTCCGGTAATAGAATTACATACATTTCATATACACATTACAGTATCTTATGTGACATCTGTGCACAAACACAGCACATTATGAATGGCAGGGGATCTTCTGGCTCTGGTGTAAGGTTGCCAGTCCCCCACTGGGGCAGAGATCCCCACTCCCACCCCTGTCCCCTGGCCCTCAGTCCTCTCCTGCTCTGTACTGCCATTTCAGTTTGGGTGGGGGAGATGGATTGATGGTCTCCCTCCCTCCTACTCTTCATGCCAGCTGCTGCCGGGGTTGCTTGTTACAACTTGGTAGTGGTTTACAGGCATTGGGCTGGATCCGCTGGGGTGAGTTGTGCTAACTGGGTGACTCACTCCCCTTTTTGGGGGTCCTCTTAAGGGATTGTGGGGCGGGGGGAAGCCAATGCATATATGCCTAGGCTGGCCATTGCAGACTTCACTCTGGATGGCAGGGACTGCTGGGGTCACATCTGGAAGGATACTACACCCCTGGTGTCCCACAGTGTCCAGCAGGTCCCTGTCACCCAGGGTGAAATCTGCTGGGGAATGCGTGCCATCAAGCGGGAAGGGGCCATTCAATATAGTGAATCTGTTGCCCTGTCCTGCTTCAATGCTCAAGTGGCTGTAATCAACAAAGTTGTGGCATGTTTTCATCCAAAGACAGTGTGTCGTGTATTCCTTGCCTGGGACACCAGCCTCACAAAATGCCTGACCATTAGTATGCTTCTGTGTTATCTAAAATGCGGAAAAGCACATTCATTTCCTCCCCCCAATCTTCCTCTTTGGAGGGATTTTACAGTAGTATCTTCCACTTTTCCATAGTCATCTTTGACACCTGGACATCTTCCTAGGAGAGAAGCAAGCAAAGACAAGACCTAGGCTTGCTCAGAATAAACCAATGCTTTTACTGTCCCACAGAACACCACAGTCGTGTTAATTTATACATTCCATTTTTTTTTAAAAAAGTTGTATGATGGAATAATGATTTTATTTGCACTTATATGGATCAATAAATCATTATATATTCTACATTCTACATTGTATTTGTTCCTTTTGCTAACAATTATTAATAAATCTATAAATCTATTATTAATAAATCTATAAAAAACCCGATTTAATGGATATTAATGCCAAATTAAGTTTTGGCAGCTTCAGTCATGAAATCTTATACATTACACGTGGTTTGAGTCTTAAAAACTATACTTTTAGGTCTAAGAGTACGTTCCAATGAGTCTCATTTTGGAGGTCATGTGCACCTCATCCTCACACACAAAGGATATGAAGTAGCCTTTAGATTGTTCTGTTTTTCAATCCACTTAATTCATTTCATGCAGGAACAGTGTGCATGTTCTCAACTTGTTCGACCATAGTAGCTTTGTTAAATAAATAAAGGTCCACTTGAATGAAATAAGGAGTTGATTAAAAGGAAACTTATGTGTGTATGGTAGGGGTGACTTGGAACATGATTCTAAGGGAGGGGTTTAATCATTTCTTGACAGAAAGCCCCTCCCCCCACAAAATTGGTATTAGTCCTGATAGGAGAAAAATACAGTTGCTATGTAGGTGAGATGAGGGTTTTATCAGGCAAATGGAACGGGAAGGACAGGGAAGGATTAAACCAGGATCCTGATCTAACCCCCCCCCCTCCCGTTTTTAAACATTAAAACTAAATATCAGGACATCCAGTCACAAGCATCCACAAAACATGGTTTGCCCCTAAATCCCAGCCAAACCATAACTTCACTGGAAAGCCCTAAACAAGTCATTCACTTTGTTAATCCGTTTTCTACTTATTCACTGGGAAAGTAATAATGGGCTAATTCTTATAGCTGTTGTGAAGATGACGGCGATAAAGACTGTATAGTTCTTTGCACAATCAGTGCTTAATATTAATGGTGATAATAAAGCAAGATAATCTCCCAGTAATTGACGGGAAAGTTGCCATTCTATTCTGCGGTTCACCACACTTTATTACTACTTTAAAAAAATGGGTTGATGCTGAGTAATATTTCATCACACAAATTGCATCTTTTTAGCTAGAAAGAAGAGTGATCAAGAATGAAAATGGGCTAAAGGGGTAGAAATATTCTTTGCGAAGAAAGCTCAAGTGACAAAAATATACTCATCTGAATTTGTTTCCTGCTGAGAGAGGGGCAATGTTGTGAAGCTCACCCATCCAAGAAACAGCAGAAGCTTCCTTGGGGGGGGGTCAACTACCTCAGTTAAAACCAATACAAAACATAATATATTCAATAAAATCACAACAAAACAACACCATAGCATAAATACATAAAACTGCTCTAGACCCAACCCCAGACTATAAAACCCTGCAGATAACATAAAATTGCAGGTAGATATAATATACAGCAATTTGATCTGCCTCACATTAAGAATATTAAATGCCCCAAACACCCCAGAATAATTCTGCTTTGCAGAGTTTCTGAAACATCAACAGGTCCTGCTGGGCATGAGTGCCGCCCGTTAATTCCAAAGGGAGGGTGCCACAATCCTAAAGGCCCTCTTCCTGGTGGAAGAAAGTTATGCCACTGTGGGACCAGGAACCACCAGCAAGCCCTGCAAAGATTAACAAAGCGAGCAGTGGGAGTGGAGTTCATAATGGGACAAGTGGGCCCTATAACATGTCTTGTCATGAGCCTGGTGCCATTTACACTCTAGCCATCTTAACAAACTCTTAGCATCTCTTAGCTCCTCAATATACCATGGAGCCTGACAGTATCTCTTTCTTCCTTCACTGGAGGCAGGGCTCGAGCATACGTTTTTGGGGGCCACCATACAAAATTGTAAAACATGCCCCCCCCACACCACCACCACAATCCATACATAAAATCTTATGAACCATGGAAAAAAACTGGGTTGCACTTACCTGTAATTGTTGTTCATTGAGGTATTCTGTGCAGGCACACATGGGACTGCGCTTGTGCAGGCCTACCAGCCAGAGGATTTTTTAGCTAAATTTTTCCACTAGAGGGTGCTTGACACCTCCCAGAGTACAGGCGCGGCTGTTTTCCCGCCTAAACAGTCTATACCTGGGAGGCGTGGCGCCACAGTCTATACCTCTGCCGCTGCCCCACACACATGTGACGAGCATAAGTGGGGAAGGAGGGAGGGCATGTGTGCCTGCACAGAAGACCTCAATGAACAGCAGTTACAGTTAAGTGCAACCCCGTTTTCATTGTCGGTCTTCTGTGCATTCCCACATGGGAGGTTCACAAGTTTCTTACCTGGGCGGTGGAACTTGCTTTTCAATGAAAGATGGATTGCAAAACAGCTGTGCCCACTGATGTCTCCCGTCTATCGAGGACACCTGTGACCTTGTGGAATGTGCATGGACTCCCAGGGGACAAGGTAAGTTAGCATTTTTATAACATGCCTTGATAGTCTGTACCACCCATCGCACAATTGTTTGAGCACTTGCTCCTTTCCCCTTTTTTGGGTCTGCATAACAAACAATTGTCTATCCACTCTGAACGCCTTAGTCCTATCGAGATAAAAAGAGTATGGCCCTCTGCACATCCAATGTGGGGAGAGTCCTTTCTGCCTCCTCCACAGGGTTAGGAAAGAAAACATGAAGAGACAGTTCCTGCTTCATGTGAAAACGTGATACCACCTTAAGTAGGAAGTCTAACCTGGGCCTCAAGACCACCTTCTCAGTGGTCTTAACTGATCAGTGGTCTCAACTGATCTTAAGGAACGGTTGGTCCATCGAGAGGGCAGCTATCTCACTAACCCTCCTGGGAGATGTCACCGCAAGCAATGTCACCACTTTCATAGACAATTCCCTCAGCCCTCATGTTGCCAAGGGCTCAAAGGGCTTCGACATCAACCGAGTTAAGACTAGTTGTAGAGACCACTGAGGGACTATCTTCCCCATTGGTGAGAAGAGATTCAACAGCCCGTTCATGAACAACTTTGAGGTGTAATGCGAGAAAACTGTATTTTTATCAATAGGTTTATGAAAAGCTGATATTGCAGCTAAACAGACCTTTACTGACGAAACAGAGCCCCGTGTCTTTAAGTTCTAAAAGAAAATCTAGCACAGTAGCTAAAGGGCAGGTAAAAGGGTCAATTTCCTTCTCCCATGCCCAAGTTACAAATTCTTCCACTTGTAGTGGTAGGATTGCCTGGTGGATAGCCTCTTGGCATTTAATATGACGTGAGCCACCTTAGCAGACAAATGGCCTACGGTCTCAGCAGCCAAGCAGTCAGTCTGAGTTTGTTTACAGCATGGTGACATATCCCATGACACAAGATCAGGTCCATCTCTTCGGGGAGGTGCCGGAAGGTCTGGTTCGACATTTGATACAACCGATGAAACCAGGGTTGCCTTGGCCAAAAGGACGTCACCACCATGGCTGCTGTCCCATCTGCCTGCATTTTGCTCACCACTCTGGATATCAATGGTATCAGGGGAAATGCATAAAAGAGACTCCCGGACCAGGTGATCTGAAAAGCATTCCCTAGAGAGTCTGCTTCTAACCCCCCTCTGGAGCAAAACAGAGGGGCCTTCCTGTTTGCCCTGGTGGCAAAGAGGTCTACATCTGGCATGCCCCATTCCGAGAATACTGGTCTTATATAGCGGTACCTGACAGACCATTTGTGGTTGTCAGATCCTAATCTGCTTAATCTGTCCGCAACAATGTTTTCTACACCCAGGATGTGGACTACTTGCATGTGCACACCATGTTCTACAGCCCACTCCCACAACCTTATAGCTTCGAGACACAAATGGCGGGAAGTCATTTCCCTCTGCTTGTTCACATAGAACATAGCTGTGCTGTTGTTTGTCAGAATTTGTACGTTTCTGTTTTCTACCAGAACTGAAAAAGACATTATGGCAAAATGTATTGTCCGCAACTCAAGAACACTGATGTGCAGTGATAATTCAGATTTTGTCCACTTGCCATGGGTTGTAAGCCCTTTGCAGTGTGCACCCCAGCCATCTGTAGAAGCATCCATAGTAATGATTACCTCCATGTGGGCACACTACACAGTAAGTTGTCATCCCACAACCACCATTCCAGGCTTTTAAGGACTGGTCTAGGAATGCTATTTTTTTCTCCTGGCTGTGCTTTGAGGTGTGGTAAACTGAAATAAACCACAGCTGAGCCTGTCTCATGTGCAGGCATGCCAGTGGCTTCACTGCTGTGGTGGATGCCATCAGGCCCAGTAACATTTGAATCTGTCTAGCCGACTGGAATCTATTTTTACAGAACAACCTAACCTAACCTTCTTATTGCCCTCTCCCCAGGGAGAAAGGCTCTACCCAAAGAGGCATCCAAAACAGCACCTATGAACTGGACTCGCTTGGAAGGTTGTATTCTGGACTTTTTGTGGTTAACTACAAGGCTCAATCTGGTGCAGGTGTCCAATGTTAACATCACCTGTCTATCCAAGTCCCTTTCTGACATGGCTGAGATAAGCCAGTCATCCAGGTTTGAGTAAATTGAACACCCCCAAATCCTCCGATGGGCCACCACAACTGCCACTCATTTAGTGAAAACCCTCGGGGCTGTGGACAGTCCAAAGGAGAGCACCTGGTACTGGTAGACAACATCCCCACAAGTGAACCTGAGGTACCTCCTAGGGGAGGGATGGATGGCTATATGGAAACAGGTATCCTTCAAGTCCATCATGGCAAACCAGGAGCCTGGGGGTAAAAGTGTCATCACCACATTAAGGGTGGTCATTCTGAATTTCTGTACTTCAACCAACTTATTCAGTTCCCTGAGATCCAATATGGACCTAACCCCCCCATCTTTCTTCTCCACTAGGAAGAAGTTCGAGTAGAAGCCTCACTGATTCTGATCAGGGAATATCAATTGAACCGTTCCCTTGTCTAAGAGAGCCTTCAACTTGGATAACAGCTCAGGACATGGATCGCTCCCAGATCTACCAGGAAGATACAAACATGTTAAGAGAACTCAATTTTATAACTGTATTTAACAACATTCAGAACCCAAACATCCGTGGTGATAAGACACCACTCAGAAAAATAATTATTGAGCCGATCCCCAAACATTGGCCCAGAGTCCCATGCTAGTCAGAACTGCTTCTGAACATTTTGTTGCTGATCTTTTGCAGGCTGCAACTGCGCCCCAGACCTTGATCAGTAGCTGTGCTTCCTCTTAGGAAGGCCCGCTTGACCCGCCTGATATGGGCGACTCGGAGGATACGTATAAGAGTGATAGGGCTGGTAACGATACTGTCTGACCCCATTAATAGTGCTGTTGCCTGTACGGGGGCTTCCCTGCTCCCTGCTGGGTTGATGGAAGGACTCCATAAGTTTGTCCTTTCTTTTTTGAGAGAGGTAATCATCTGTCTTCTCCGAGAACAGGGACTTTCCCTCAAATGGGAGATCTTCCACTTTATTCCTGATTTCAACCGGTAATGCAGTCGACCGTAACCAGGCATGCCTCTGTAGGACAACTGCTGATGTTGAGGCTCTAGTTGCTGCATCAATAGTGCTCCTTCCTGCGTTTATCTGGTGTCCTACCAGGTGTAACACCTGTTCCCTGATAACCTTTGCTAAAGGTTTCTGCTCATCTGGGAGTTTCTCATGAAAGGCAGCTGCCTTCCCCCAGAGAAATATCCGCTAGGTGCCCATCATTGCCGAATAGTTGGTGACCTTTATGCTGAGCGCTGCAGAAGCATATAGTTTCCTCCCAACAGCATTCAACTTTCTTCCCTCCTTGTTGGAAGGTGTACAGTGCGAACCCTGGCGCTGACGTGATTGCATTTCCTCCATCACTAAGGAGGCGTGGGGAGGGTGCATAGAAAGGAAAAGACAAGAGTCATCCCTGATCCTGTACAGCGTCTCTGTCTTCTTGGTAGTGGATGGGTTAGAGGCTGGCTTTTCACAGAGAGTGTTCATAAGGTCAAGAAACCCTTCAATAACCGGGAAGGTGACATTAGAAGTGGATCCTGAGTACAAGTACTGAAGGATCTTGTCTCTGGGCTTGGTCTCCAAGGAAGTAATGTCTATCTCTAAGGCTTTAGCCATCCTCTGAAGCAGTTTAGAGTAGGACTGAAAATCATCGGTAGGAGAGGCTTCGCCTGTCTCACCCAGGGCTTCATCAGGAGAAGGGTCTGATGGTCCACTCAGACTGACTTCCCTCTGATAAGGGTCAGGTTCAGAGTCCCAGAGATGAAAGGACATTGCCAACTCCGGAATAGAATGGGGCCTCCTCCAAAATCCGAGTATGTCTGAGAGAATACAGAGCCAGCATGGAAGGGCTCACTGATGTCTATGTCCGAGAAGTACCACGGGGAGTGACCCTGGGAATAGGAGGGCTCTGAGTACCGGTGGCACCTGCTCCTTTTAGATGATCACTCTTGAAGAATCTCGCCCTCCTCCATGGAGGATGTCACTGAGGAGGAATGGGACCTCAGTGAAGGGGTCCTCAGATGATCCAAAACTTCCTTCTCTGAGATGTTCTCTTTTCTCGATCAGGCCCTGCTCGGTTCCTTCCCAGCCAGGTCTTTGCCTTTTTCTTCTTAGGCTGTTTGGATGTCGGTTCCAAGGTTTGGGTTTGAGCCAGCGTGGGTGTCAATTCCATAAGCCTAGATGACTCTCAATTTTGCAGGCCTGGACGACTCCCTTGATTTTGACCATCAGATCCAAGCAGGTGATGCATCAGAACGCGGCGGCGATCTTGGTTCCAACCTGAGTTAGAATGGCTGGACGGTTCCCTAGAGGGAGCTCGGGTCCCCAGTGGGGTCGGTTCTGACTGGGATGACTGGGGGGCCGGGATCGGCATTGAATTTGGTTGGCCCTCAGTACCCTTGGCTCAACTTACCTCCATCGACTTAGACCCCGGGCTCGGCACTGCCATGTCTTTTTTCTAGAGTGCCGCTTTCAGGTGAGAGGATTGGTCTGCTCACGCTTTAGGGGTAAAGACTCTGCAAATCTTATAGGCCTGGGCATTATGAGCCTCGCCCAAACAAAGGAGGCAGAGAAAGTGCCCATCAGTCTTAGCTCTTTTAAAGTTGCATTTAGAGCAACATTTAAAGAGGGCTGTATCAGCCATAACTCTCACTCGTCTCTTTCTAGAAAACAACAAAATGAAGAGGAGGAAAAAGGCGTGAAGAAAACTCATGACAGAACTCCAAGCTATCAAACCTCTCACAGCGGCGGCAGAAGAGGAACTCAGGGCAAAGGGCGCCGCACCTCCTGGGTATAGGTTGGTTACGTGGGAAAACAGCCGTGCCTGCGCTCTGGGAGGCATTGAGCACCCTCTAGTGGAAAAATTTAGCTAAAAAATCCTCTGGTTGGTAGGCCTGCGCAAGCGCAGTCCCATGTGGGAATGCTCAGAAGACTGACAATGAAGTTTTAGTTATGAAATTACTGTTATATATTTTACATTCCTGAAAAATTCCAGCTTTTGCAACTTTGCAAATGTTAGCCTCAGACCTGAAATTATCCCATCAATGTGTTTTTTAAAAAAGAAATTCTAATGGGCCAACTTGGCTGCAAAGATTAGACCAATTAACTTAGAGCTTTATTTTCCTAACCTACATAAGCAAGTTAATAGAGTTGAAAAAATGCTTTCCACAAACTCAATCTTGCTGGGAAGACAGCCCGTACCTTGACATGGCTGATCTGGTCACCTGGATCCATGGCATGGTAACATTAAGACCAGGCTACTAGAACACATTCTTCATAGACCTTCCCTTGAAGACAACTTGGAGACTTCAGTTGGTGCAGAACGCCACAATCTGATTATTATCAAGAGCTAGGTGGAACAAGCATATTACTCCCATTCTGCAGTTACTCCACTGGCTGCACAGCAGTTACCAGACTCAGTTCAAGGTTTTGACTTAGACTTGACTTACACAAAGCCTTACATGGTCTTGGTCCTTCGTATCTAGGGTTACCAGCTCTCTTAGACAACCACTGGGAGATCGGGAGGGCAGTGTATGTGTGTGGGGTTCAGCTCTTTGTCACTGCCGTGTGTACCCCACCATGGTGACATCACTTCTGGAAATGATGTTGTTGTGCAGGGGGTGGAGTTGCCCATGTCCGTTTTCCTGGGATGCCTGCCAGTAGTGAGCAATCACTGGGCAGCTTGCCTCCTGCTAATCGCCAGCAATCAGCAAGCAGAGGTGCAAATCACAGGGAGTTTGATCACCATTGTTGGGCACCTAGCAACCTTCTTCATATCTATGGAACCACCTCTTTCCCTATGCTCTGCCATGGAAGTTTTGGTCATCTGAGCAAGGCATTCTACAAGTACCACCCTGCAAATGGGAAAAATCAACAGCTGCTCGTACACATGCATCCTCTATAGTAGGCTGCACCTTAGGGACTGGCCTGCATGAAGAGATCAGGAAAGTTCCCACTGTCTGCCTTTGAGACAACTGCTCAAGACAAAATTATTCAGGAGGACTTCCATACACAGGTAATTTCAGGTAGGTAGCCATGCTGGTCTGTAGTAGAAGAGTAAGATTCATGTCCAGTAGTATCTTAGAGACCAACCAGATTTCCAGGGTGTGAGCTTTGACTCTCAAAAGCTCACACCTTGGAAATCTAATTGGTCTCTAAGGTGCTACTGGACCTGAATCTTGCTCTTATACACAGGTAATAGGACTGTACTGTAAGGAAATGGTTCAAAGAGATGCTTCTAAAAAGGCTTAGTGTCTTTTATGATGTCATGTCAAATTGCTTATTTCTGCAATCTATATTATATTGTTTATTGAACATCCCAGCATATTGAATTACACTGGGTAATGCACCTTGAGTCTAGAGGTGGGCACGAACAGCAATACGAACAAAAAAAAAGCCACAAACAGCCCAATCAGCTGTTCGCGAGCAAGCTGTTCATGAGGCCCTGTTCCCGACGAACATGTGTTTGTTCCAAGCCCTGTTCGTGGTGTTCATCAGCTGTTTGTCAAGCCAGACAGTCTGGCGCCTTTCAATCAATTCCCTTGGCACAGTAGGCACGGACTTTCCGAACTCTGTCTGAACTCCTGTTGCCCTGGAAACCCCAATCTAAGCCCAGAGGCACTTCACCCCCTACTCAGCCGCTTGTCAGGGAAAACCCTGACAAGGGATGATTGCAGCCTGCCCAGGGTTTAAATTTCCCTCTCCCTGCTGCAGCTCAGCGCAGGAAGAGGGACATTTAAATCCCCCACTCAGCTGCTTATCAGGGAAACCCCTGACAAGTGGCTGAGTGCATCCTGCAGCGGTTTAAATTTCCCTCTTCTTGCTGCTGCGCAGAGCAGGAGGAAAGACATTTAAATCCCCCACTCAGTCGCTTGTCAGGGGTTTCCTGACAAAGTCTCCCCCCTCCCTCCAGCTGGCTGGAAGGAGGGAGACTTTGAAGGGAAGGAGGTTCCCCATGTTGTTTGCAAACAGCGCAGGGAACTTTCTTCCCTTCCAGGTCTCCCCCCTCCCTCCCACGAACAGCCAACCATGAACATCTTCATGAACAGGGTCATGTTTGTGGTTGTTCGTGGTTCCCTGTTCGTGGATGGCAATGAACAACTAACATTGTGTTCATTTTCCTGTTCGTGCCCACTTCTACTCGTCTCAGTGAGAAAAGCAGACCATAAACAAAGTAAACAAAGCAAATAAAAATAAATTAAAAATTAAAAAAAAATATTTTGGGCCTGCAAATCCTTACTCCCACTGTGTCATGGTGCTTTGCTTTGCCCTTCCCACCAGGTGTCCCGCCTCCCTCCTGCCTATGCAAAAAGAACTCTGGAACAGGTCGTTCTTGATATGAAAGACCCAGAGGCCCAGCAACTGCTTGAGATTGCTGCTCTAACACTTCTTCTGGTTGGTTCCAACAAATCTCATAAGATTTGCATGACAGATACATAGATCTAAGGAAAGCTGTTTCTATAAATGTCCTCAAGCATGATCTACAGTTTATCTTCCAATTTTCCCCCCTCATCGTAATGGGGATTGCAGCCTGGGCTGTACCCATGTGGACCTTTGGGCACCAATAAAAGTGCATCCCCCCTATGTGGGGGCCCAGACTGGAGGGGGGAAAATCCAGAGCTCTTCTTGTATTTCCCTCTCTCTCAAGTCCATACCTGCTTGCCAGTAAAAATAAGCAAACCCCTACCCCTTCTTAAACAGAATCAGATGGCCTTCCAAAAGTGTTTAAGGAGGAGCCCTGACTAGTGGAAAATGAGAGTACTGTAGACAAAAAAGCCAATGAAGATAAACTCTGTAGAGAAAACACCAGCAGATTCTAGTTAGAAAGTGATTCAGCAGGTATGCACCTGGCAGGTATGTCATCTGTCTTTGCTGCCTGGAAACTGTAACCATAATAAAGATCAGATCTGAACATTTCCTATAGTCACTAGCATAGGTTAAAACTGGGGGGGGGGGGGCTGAGGGGCTCGAGCCCCCTGGATTTGGCCAGGGGGGACTGAGCCCCCAGGGCAACCAGTGAACTACATGGGGGCTGAGGGGCTCTAGCCCCCTGGATTTGGCCGGGGGGGCTGAGCCCCCCCAGGCAACCAGAAAACTACATGGGGGCTGAGGGGCTCAAGGCCCCTCAGATTTGGCGGGGGGGAAAGCAGTGACAAACTCACATGAGGGACTCAGTTACAATGGCAGATGAAGCACAGGACTGTCCACCCTTCCTGTTGTATCATATTACAATTTACATGATTCTTTGGGCTTTGTTCCTGTTTTTCACTCGTATGTATTTGTGTGTTCATTAAGAATTTATAATTTATAAAAGGAATTGTGGTTTCTATAAACAATTTACAAATAAATGTTACAGAAGATATATGATTGTGAAAATCTTAGATTTATATACTAGCAACAATATATGCGCCAAACAATGCAGGATAAAAATTTTTGAAAATGTTTTCCAATTCATTTTCAATTTGCAAGAAGATAATGATCTTCGGACACATGAATGGAGTAATGGATCTAAAAAAAAAGATTAGTGAAAAAACCCAAAGAAGGCAAACTTCCCAAAAATGTGCTTAATTATATGGGAATGTTACAATTGGAAGATGCTTGGAGAATCAAAAATCTGAATATTGGAGACTGTACTTTCTTTTCTGACAGACACCAAACACATTCAAGGATTGATATGTGCTGGATATATAAAAACCCGAGTTATTTATATTGTTTATTATATTATATGTTTACTCTTTTCTTTTTCCTTTGATGTAATTATAATTGTGCTATTGTTTTTATTTTCTTTTTTCCATTGCTTATATTTATAAAAATAAATTTTATATAAAAAAAGAATTTATACACTGCCTTAAAATACCTATGGCTATGGCCCACACTAATTAGATTAGTACTTAACCCTGGCTGGCTCCACCCATTTTAAATGTAGCAACAGTCAGATTGCAAGGCCTCTGTTGGACATAATTGCAATATAATTGCTTGACTACAATTTACATTTGGGGAACATTAGAAGATGCCACTTCTAATGCTGTCCCTTTCCTCAGGCTTCAGAGGGGGAGAAACCACAGCATTAGAAAGATAGAACAGTCAGAGCAGCTGTTTACTGTTTATTCCTTTACTGCTCTCAACTATCCTTTGATGTGGAGATTGTTAATCTCAGGACTTCCTCCTCAGGAATAGTTCGGTAGATATGAATCTCTCTCTCCACTTTCCTATCAAAGTATGGAGTTCCTATAAAAAGAACTCTCACTTCTTTTCTAAAACTAAAACTTCAGCTTCTTCAGCCACTCCTAAGCTCCTCTTTCAATTTCCATTCCATTTTTAAAAAGAGAGGTGGTATCTATGTCAGAAAAGGACAATTCCTAAAACTGAGTGCTGTCTCTCTGAAACAACGAGAAACCTCGTCTGCATGAACAAGATTGGAGAAGGGGGATGCAGATCAGAGGCCTTTTTAAAATTTCCTTTTGCCCCGTGTGCAGCGTGGAGAGAACAGCAGCAAGGAATGTGCACTTTGTACATGTTCATAATCTGCATCTTTCTGGTACCTAAAATGGTGTGATACAGTTTCAAAGAGATGACCACTATCTATGCTTAGAGAAAAAATTGAAAAAAAAACCCAGTTGAGTAGTACTTCGGGGGATTCTTTCAGTATAATTGTATTTTAACTGTGTAAATGAGATGTTTTTAGAATAGTTAATTATAATAATTGTTCTATATATTTTAACCTTTATGTATCTTGTAATCTGCCCTGAGCCTGCTGGAAATGTGGGGAGGGCGGAATAAAAATCGAAGATAGATAGATAGATAGATAGATAGATAGATAGATAGATAGATAGATAGATAGATAGATAGATAGATAGATAGATAGATAGATAGATAGATAGATAGATAGATAGATAGATAGATATTTTGTGTCTTCTTCAAGATCTTCTACGATTGCTGGAGTGGATGCAGAACCAGATCCTTTTTTAAGTTAACTAATGGCCCCAAGCAAAACTGTTAAGCATTCTTCTTAAAATGTCTACACTCTAAAGAGTTGGTCAAGTAGGTTTGTATTGGCAGTTCACTAACTAGGCAGCTACAGCTAACATGAACTGGTTTCAAGCATATAACTGTATTATTGTGCTGTGGCTTACTTCGCAGGGTGGATGTTTGGATAAAAAGCTATTGGCAAAGCAGTTTATACAATTGCTTTTCCTCAGATGTGTCCCAACACATGAGCAAAATTGAAAAGTTTGCCATAGGAGAAGATGATAGTACATACATGCTAAACTTTTACAAAAGTGACTTGGATGTTGCCCGACTACAGCTTTATTGGGATATGTTTCTGGATATTGCTAGAGAGTGGAAAGTTAAACATTTAGCTCTTTGTGACTATCCTAAAAGTGAATTTCAAAAACAGGATACAGCAGCAGATCGCTGAGATACCACTATAACCAGTGGCCAACTCTCCCCCTTTCTTAGGTTTGGCCCAGCCCAAGGGCATTGTTAGGGGGGTCCCCATGGGTGCCTGGGTCCCCATAAATTTGTGGGGAGCCCCTACCTAAATCCCCCTGGCCCCGCCTCCATAGATGGTAGCAATGGAAGTCCCTCCCTGTGTCATTGGCTCCTCCCTCTGATGTCACTTGCACAGCAATGCCTCTGACCCGCCCCCCCCCCCCCGCCCCCAGGAAATTGGAAAGTCTACGCCCCTGGTTAACAGAGGCCAAAAATTTTAGCAGTGTGACTAGGGAAGAGATCTGATTTGGCTCTCCAAGGAAGACAGGTATTCCAGCACCAAAGCTTGTATTTTTTAGATGAATGTAGGCAGTGAAAAACAAATATTGCAGTATTCATGGAAATCACTTTCTGTTTGGTGCAATGAATGACACACTGAGTTTCTGTGCACACTGCAAATAACGTCACTGACACATGAGACAGTGACACTAATAGAATTAGAGAATATAAAATTAACTGACAGGCTTACACTAGAATATAACACTAGAGAAATAGGGGGATGGTGATTTAGTAACCATTTCTTACAAATTAGCAAAAATAGTAAAGAAATTAAAACTTTTTCATTTAGGGCTATGCAATCTTCAAAGCCTGAAAACTAACTTGAAAACACCCAGTCTCAAAATAACTGTACAACAGGCAAAGACATCCTGAATTCAAAAAAGCCCTTTCTAAGGCTGCAGTGATTGCTGACATACTGTGGAACTAAAAACCTACAAGGAAATATTTTTCAGGATGCAAAACCTGTTTTACTCTGCTGACTGTCAGTTTAATTATTTCCTGACTATCTTTCACTCTTTCTGGGAATCTTAACTTGAATCTGTAAGCCACATAGACAGGTGCTAGAATAATTAATATTAGTAAATACTGTTCATTACCTTATTTTTGTTATAATATTAACAACAAATAGGATATTTCCATTTCAGTTTCTTATTAGTTAACAGACATGCATAGCCCTAGTGTACTTGTGATACTTTAGATCAGATACAGGCTGCTTCCACACACGTTGGATAATCCACTTTCAATACTCTTTAGTGAACATTTGAAACTGATTTTCCATGTGTGGAACAAAAAATCCACTTCAAAAGGATTGCGAAAGTGCATTGAAAGTGCATTATTCAACGTGTGTGGAAATGGCCACAGTGTATCCAGAAAGGTTATTGTACAAACCCTATCAGATATCTCAGGCTTAAACAAGACATTATGATTTTTAACAAGCTGGATCTGCATTTCTCAGACCTCACTCGTGGTCCATACAGTCCACTTCTTCCCCTGATGCTGTTTGCATTCCCTGCATTTCACAGGAGCTGTAGGGACCTGCCCTGCAGTTCTTTAAAATGCAGTTCCCTGCAGCCTCTGTGAGCCTGCAGGGAATGCAAGTCAGGTCTGGGGAATGTGCAGTCAAATTTTAAAAGTTATAACATGCAGTTTGAGCCTCAAAAAGATGAAATAGAGGTGGAGCAGCTGTCCTGTAGAAGTCAAGACTTTTTTCAAACAAAAATGAATTTCAATCTAGTAAGAAGAGTGAGCTTTAGGATGGGGGAGCTGATCATAGCATTGTTGGAAGAGGAACACCCAGGGTTTTTTTTGAGGGAGAATGCTCCGGAACAGCGTTCCAGCAGCTCTAGAATCTGCCCACGTGATTCCTTCCTCCTTTGGCCCCGAGGGCTCTGCAGAGGAGGCTAAGCTGCTTTGAGTTCATTTTGCTTTCTTGAGTGAATGTGTGTGTGTGTGTGTGTGTGTGAGAGAGAGAGCAAGCAGACGCTGCTCAGGCCTGGTGCAGGCTCTGCAGAGGAGGCTAAGCAGCTTTGAGTTCATTCTGCTTTCATTCATTCCTCTGTGAGTGAGTGAGTGAGTGAGTGAGTGAGTGAGTGAGTGAGTGAGTGAGAGAGAGAGAGAGAGAGAGAGAGAGAGAGAGAGAAGAAGAGCAAGCGGACACAGCTCAGGCCTGGTGCGGGCTCTGCAAGGAGGCTAAGCAGCTTTGAGTTCATTCTGCTTTCATTCAGGGGTTTCTGTGTATGTGTGTGCTGCTTTGAGTTCATTCTGCTTTCTTTTCAGGGGATGGAGCTGTGTGTGCGCGCTGTTTCGAGTTCATTCTACTTTCATTTCATTCAGGGGTTTCTGTGTATGTGTGTGCTGCTTTGAGTTCATTCTGCTTTCTTTTCATTGGGGGGTGGGAACTCTGTGTGTGTGTGTGCTGCTGCTTTGAGTTCATTCTGCTTTCTCTTCATGGGGGTGGGTGTGCATGTATGTGTCTGTGTGTATGTGTTGCTTTCATTCCTTTGTTGACTGAAGTTGACATTGTTATGGTTCTCACAGCTTTTGAATGCAGATTGGTTCTGTGTTAGTTAAATATATCAGTTATGGTTATTTGTATTAGTTAAAATATCAGCTATGGTTATTCCAGTTTTATGCTAGGAATGGATAGCTGTGTCCAAGTCACAGAAGGCTTTCATCAATATATTCATCAGCGTATAGGTGTTCTTATGTCTTAATAGCTGTAATTAAAATGGTTCTCCCCACCTTCAGCTGATTAACATCACTGAAATTACAGTGGACATATGGGTATTAAGGAAGTTTTTATGAATATTGTTTGTCTGGGATATTGCAATATTTATGAGCATTTCACAATGTCACAAGAGCTTGGCCACTGGTAAGGTAGAGTTGGCAGGCAACAAAAAAAGCCATTTTAAACTAACTATAAATCTAATGCAGCTAAAGTTGAGTATCTAATTCCCCCCCCCTGTAAATTTTTTTCTTTATTTAAACTATAAACTTATACACCATAACATAATAAACAATAAACAGAGCGTAAGAAAAAATGCACACTTCTAAACATGACACACTAACAATACATATATCTATATAATTAAAAGAGAAAGGGAAAAGAAAACAAAAAAAACACCTAGATTACACTACAGGTTGAGTTCCAATTTTCTCCACAAGTATATATCATTTCTAGAGTCGCACCTATTCTAGGTTAATTACAAACCCCCTCTTTTTTCTATTGTTCATGTTTCTTAATCCATAAATGCAGATGTCATCAAATCCTTATTATCCATTTCATGCAAAAAGGCTATTAACGGTTTCCATTCAGTCAAGAAGTTAATTAATGTCTTTTCTCTAATCAATGCAGTAAGATTTGGCATTGACGCAAACTCTAAAACTTTTGTCAACCATTCCTCCACTGTAGGCAATGTTGTAGTTTTCCACTTTTGTGCATAAAGTACTCTTGCCGCTATAATAAATTATAAAAACAGTGTTCTAAAGCTTTTTTCCAACTGGCTGTCTGTTATTCCCAACAGAAAAGTCTCTGGTTTCAGCTGAAGTTTAATCTTCAAAATCTTCTGAATCGATGATTGAATCTGCAACCAAAAACTATTTGCTTTCTTACATGTCAACCACATATGGAAAAATGTCCCTTCTTGTTTGGCACATTTCCAACATACATTTGACGCTCCCTTATACATTCTAGCCAATTTTTCAGGAGTCATATACCAACGATACATCATTTTGTAAAAATTTTCTTTAATACTGGAGCTTAATGTAAATTTCAGCCCTCTTGTCCACATATTTTCCCATTGCTCCATTAATATATCGTGTCCACAATTTTTCACCCATTTAATCATATATTCTTTTACTTGCTCTTCTTCTGTCTCAAACCTCAACAAAAGTTTATACATTTTAGAAATAACATGTTCCTCATTTGTACAAAGGGCTATTTCAAATTCAGTTTTAGATTTCTCAAAGTCATAAATGTAAGTCATAAAGTCTAATTTGAATCTCTCCAGTATTTGCATATATGGAAACCACTGACAAGCATGCCCTTCTGCTGCTAAGTCCTCTCTTAATTTAATTTTAACTTGGTCCTGAAAGAATTCCAATAAATCCTGATAAGTTAACCATTTAGGTGGACTAACCATTCCCTTCTAAAATGAGCTTCTTGCAATGACAGCCAGAGAGGTATTTTCGAACAAAACCTAAGTTTGTATTTATTCCATACTCTCAGGATTGCACGCCTTACATAATGATTATTAAACTCTGTGTTGGCTTTAACTTTGTCTTACCATAGATACCCATGCCACCCAAATTTTAGATCATGCCCTTCCAGGTCCAGTAATCATCTATTTTTTAACAGTATCCATTCCTTCATCCAAACCAAACAGTTAGCTGCAAAATACAATCTCAAACCTGGGAGGCCCAAACCTCCTCTTTCGTTTGCATCCTGTAGAACCTTAAATTTAACCCTTGGCTTTTTGCCTTGCCATATAAATCTCGATATATCCTTCTGCCACTGCTTAAATTGTGCCAAGTTGAGTATCTAATTTTGAATTGCTCCAGTAAAGCAAAACCCTCCCTGAAAATTTGAAAATTCAATATTCATTAGATTAGGAATTTCAGACTCTGTGGAATTTTGACAAAGAATTTTGGATTTTTTTTTCTATGCTGGCAGAGGGAATCTGTTAGAATTTAGATTTGTGAGATGGGTTTTGGATTTTTAGAGGGCCCCTCCTTTTTGCATATTTAAAAATATGATTCCAAAGAAATGAAATGTTTGGGAAAGGGAATGGAATATTTCACTTTTTGTAGAGGATACAGAAAGGAAAAAAACCCCTTTCTCATAATAGTATAATTTTCCAAGCTTACTAATATTTATCTCGTCCTAATGCACTGTGCTGGGTTCCAGGAAGTGGCGGCACTTCTGGGTAAGCGGTGGCACTTCCAGGAGTGACATCATCACTCATTTTTGGGAGTGCGCGTGTGCTTCTCACGCACACTTGTGATAATAGAGGGCCAAGCTACAAGTGACAAATGACACTTGGACAGAAAGTGGATCGAACGGAGAGCAAGTGGAGGGCAAGTGAACAGGGAGGAATACACTTGCCGTTCAAGTGTCATTCGTCACTTGTAGCTTGGCCCAGAGAGTTCCACCACCTCTTTTCCCAGAAAAAAAGCCCTGGGAACAGCCATTATATCCAATCGCGGAATTGCAGTAGAAAGCAAAGTGAAGTCTATTTAACAATCTGATGTCTTGGCTATACCACTGTATTGTTGCTTATTCTTTCTGAACCAATTCTGCCATAAACTGCTTCAACAGCAACTTTCCCCACCAGAATGATGTAAAGTTGCAGGAATGTGCTCATAAGAACCATGTCACAACTGAATGTTTTGGTGTCAGGTTCTAGTCGTATTTCTGTTATATACATACAGTGTAAACACTTCTACACTGTCATAAATGTAAGTCATAAATAGCATTCCTTATGCCAAATATCTAAATCTGTCCTGAGAAAGTAAGTAGGATGAAATCTCCTTTTGGAAATTTAAAAGAGCCATCAACTTCTTTGAAAACATACATTTATTACCTCTAGAACTGATTGATTACATTATGCTGAACCTAAAGAATGAGCAGTTTTGAGGAAAGATTCATCGGAATAGAGATATACTCTTCTCTTTGGTGACATTTCAGGGATCAACACAAATTCTTTTGGATATTCCTAATCAGTTATGGTTGCGCTCTCAAGAATAGTAAAGGAAGCATAACTTTCAAGGCAAAACTAGAAACCTGGAAAGCATCTGGTTCAGTACCAATACAGTTACAACATGTAAGCAAAAAAAAAAAATCAAAGCATATAAACTGTGTGTAAATTACAGGGTAAAATGTCACTTCAAAGGCTTTAGTGACTTAACTGAGAGCAGTATTCCATACTGCTCATAAACAGCTTCATGTTGGTTAGTTCTTAATTCTTGCGGATCTCACCTAACTGGATGAGTTAGAAAAGAAGAAACTCTTTTATCTTCTTTCTAAGGCTGATAAAACAGCAGCAAATTGTCACATAAATGTAAAAATGTATTAAATTTTTTAAAACAAAATTATCACCAAAATGTAAAATTGTATTGTGCTTCTTTGATTGTGTTTGAGCTTATCTATGCAGTGTGCTGTTCTTGTACCAGTGCAATGCGGCAACAATAAAGTTTGATATTTTTAAAGAATTGGGTGGCAAGGGCTGCAGCATTTTTCAGAAAGTTGGGTGTGGATAATTAAGCTATAAAGTTGTCCGCCTCTTCATTTTCTGCAACCAGCCCAGACTCTAAGCAGCAATAGCTGGTGGCCTGATTTGCAGATAGTGCAGTTTCTCTGTTCATGGAGATCAGATTGAAAATTGCTCCAGAGCCAATGTCTATTTGGTGAGAAACTGTGATAGAGGGAAACACCCTTGCAGAGGATGCATAGGCTGGGACAAATGAAACTGGTTGCTTCTCAGGAAATGAGCAGTAAACAGAGAACATTGATCATCCTGGCACTGTCAACCATGTGAAATTGTGTAAGGGGAGGGGAAACCAAGTGCAGGCTTCTCAATCTCAATTACTTTAAATTTGCTAGCACCCATCTCCATGAAGAATATATACATTTCTGAAGAGTAGCAATTGCATCAAGAACTGAGAGTGCTATTTGGGGCAATCCGTGACCTTCAGGGTGCCACCATTCTGTTAAGGGTATGCTACAAGGCCACCATTCTGTTAAGGGCATGCTACAAGGCCACGCTGCTGCTCTGACAATCCCAAGTGCTAAAATGGTGAGAGAGCCACTGCTGAGTTATTCTGACAGTAAAGATAATGTAATCTAAATTAGATACCCAAGACAAAAATGAGCTCCAGAACAAACAGTTCTAAAATTAACTCCGCTAAATTCAAACATGCCAAAGGGGCCCACCAAAATAGTAAAGGGGAAGGCTACTTACCAGTGCTATGGAAAATGCCTCCTTCATTGAAGGACTGATGGTTTGTTTATGATGCTTCAGCCAAGGTGGGCTATATACATGCAATAAGGGAGGGACAGACTACACCTAGAGAAATGGGCAAAAAGCCAGGCAACACTGGCTACACTAATGTATGGTATTAAATCACAAAGCTAACAAGAGAAAAACAACTCTAAGTTGGTCTTCCAGGCAGTATTCGGACTTACAGAGTTTCATAATCAAACATGAAATCACTAGTGTATGAAGTACAGAGCCAAAGGATATGAAAACAAGCTACAGATAGCATTCACATTAGAGTAGCTATAACATTTTAATTGGCTTACAAAGCAATTCTACACAGTGTTACACTCTTCTAAGTCTGTGGAAGTCAATGTGTAATGCTTAGGGTGGCACTCATAGAGCAGCAGTTCTCAAACTTTTACAAGTCAGACCCAATTCTAAAAAATTACTAAACTATTTAAGACATACTTGCACATCCCTTACCAACATAAAGTGCCCAAATCCCTCCTCATTTAACTGTGAGGAAGTTTATATTTTGACCAACAGACTGTATTTCATGACCATTTTGCACATTAGGCAGAGGCAAACCTAAAATTGCCATTGAGTTTCCCACAATCTCTTTTCTTCCTGTGAATCCTGTTTCTTTTCCTTTTTCCTGGCTTCATGACCCAGCCAGGCCAGAGTCGTGGCCCACTTTTGTGTCCTTAATTAGAGTCTGAAAACCACTTAGACCATTCTAACACCGGTGTTTGAAAGACTGATAGATCTTTACATAGATCCGTCCCAGCATATCCTAAAATCAGACAAAGGCAGCTCAAAATAAATGCCTCTGAATTGCTTAAGTGCTACATTATTTTTGTTTCAAATGCATTGTGTTTATTTGATCTGAGGGCTGATTTGGGAGGCTTACTGAAGGCACTACCAAGACCTTGGATGCCACACTTTCAATGGAGGCCCAGGTTGCGACCGTTGCCAGGTCTGCCTTTTTCATTCTTCGACAGGCCAGGCAACTGGTGCCCTATCTTTTGCCCCAGGACCTGGCCACAATAATCCATGCAATGGTCACTTCCAGACCAGACTATTGCAATTCATTCTACGCTGGGCTGCCCTTGGTCCTGACCCAGAAGTTACAGCTGGTCCAGAATGCAGCAGCACGTGTCCTTACTGGAACACCAATTCGAGTGCACATTCATCCTGTGCTGTGCCAGCTGCACTGGCTTCCAGTGCAGTTCCAGATCCAGTTCAAGGTGTTAACCTTGGTGTTTAAAGCCCTTCATGGACTGAGACCTGCATACCTGCGGGACTGCCCCTTCCATTACGTCCCCTGCAGCACGTTGCGCTCTGCAGACAAGCAACTCTTGGTGGTCCCCAGCCTGAAGGACATCTGTCTGGCCTCAACTAGGGCCAGGGCTTTTTCTGCCCTGGCCCCAGCCTGGTGGAACGCTCTCCTGCTGGAGATCCGGGCCCTGCGGAACCTGTTACAGTTCCGCAGGGTCTGTAAAATGAAGATGTTCCACCGGGCCTTTGGCTGAGTGCCAGTGGGTGTCCTCCTTCTTCCATCTAAGACCGCCACTTTTTCTGGGGCTGCCCTCGGCCATCTGTTATGCCCATATATGGACTCCCAAATATTTGTTTAAATAGCCTGCACCTGGACTATTTTAATGACTTTTTAAAGATTATTACTGATGTTATGGTTTTGTGATTTTTAATGTATTTTATGAATGTTCTTAACCACCCTGAGACCATCTGTGGGGAGGGCGGGATATAAATCAAATAAATAATAAATAAATAAATAAGGCACACAAACATTTAAAACTGCCTTCTACTGAGACAGACCATTGGTTCATCAAGGTCAATACTGTCTGCTCTGACTGGAAGTGGCTTTCCAGGGCATCAAGCAGAGGTCTTTTCCATCACCTACTATCAGATCCTTTTAAGTGGAGTTGTTGGGGGTTGAACCTGGGACCTTCTGTATGTGTCCTTCTGCACTGCTTTATCATTGAGCAACACACCCCTCCCAAAATAATGGTTCTAAATTCACTAGCAATGCAGGTTAGTCTGAAAGTGAAAGAGAGTAATATGTGTGTGATCTCTGAATACAGTTGAAGATCATGGAGCAAGCAAAAGTCATGCCACATCCTATCATATCCTCCAGCAAGAGCTAATGGTCAACAGTCAGCACAAAGCTAAATAGTACCGACAAATCTAAGCATCATAGATATGTAGACAGCCTTGAACTTTGATCTTCAGGATGGTTCCCCCCCCCCCCCCAATCCTCAATTCTTAGGTTATTCATTTT
The DNA here is from genome assembly GCF_028583425.1 of Eublepharis macularius. Taxonomy (NCBI): domain Eukaryota; kingdom Metazoa; phylum Chordata; class Lepidosauria; order Squamata; family Eublepharidae; genus Eublepharis; species Eublepharis macularius. The sequence continues at coordinate 127,262,467 of NC_072794.1, forward strand.
TATCTCATCCTGAATACAGGGGACTTAAACGAGTTTAACTCTGCTTGTTTTGGTGTCAGGTTCTAGTCGTATTTCTGTTATATACATACAGTGTAAACACTTCTACACTGTCATAAATGTAAGTCATAAATAGCATTCCTTATGCCAAATATCTAAATCTGTCCTGAGAAAATAAGTAGGATGAAATCTCCTTTTGGAAATTTAAAAGAGCTATCAACTTCTTTGAAAACATACATTTATTACCTCTAGAACTCTGCTTAGGATGGCACTGTAACTTTTCTTATGCCAGCAGGGTCAGTTCAAGGTAATTTTTCCACCCTAGCTTGTTTCACTGTTACTTTCTGAATAGCACTGTATGAATTCACATAAAACAACCATCGTTTCCTGGAATACAGTTTCCGTTTAAAAAAAATTAACAAAAATTATATAATACTTATTAATTCATTTCAATGGATTATAACTCTATGGCAGAATACATTTTAATGGGTGTTACTATTGATCTCTTTCCTTACAAACAGAAAAAGTCCCGTGGCACTACAGAACAGTACGGAATCTCAGTACGGAAGGATAATATTTTTATTTTATTTATTTAACCTCATTTATACCCCCCACCTTACTCTCCAAAGAGGACCTCAATTTCACCCTGAACAATCTGTTTTAATGAGTTCTTTTTGATTCAGACCATGCTTGGGATTAGCCATTTGTTACTGTAATGTTATGGCTCAGGCCATTATCAAGGAATGTGATGCGAACTGGGTCTCATTCTTTGATATGTCTGTCAGTCAATCTGAAGAATTGATGCAAAATACTGATAAGGAACCCGAGTTTAAGTAATGGAAGTTATTCCTGTTTCAACCATTTAGAACACAGCTCAAATAATACCAAGAAAGTCTTCCCTAGAGTGAGCAAAGTACGTATGAAGCTCTGACCATGGACGAAGAGAATTGTGGTTCTTGAAAGTTTATGCTTCAATAAAGCTGGTTAATCTTAAAAGTGCTGCTGGACCCTTTACTATTTAGCGACTACAGACTAACACAGCTAACTCCTCTGGATCTATGACCATGGAGTTTTTGTTGACTTTCGCTACTGCACCAAGTCATGTGGCTTGAAGCTTGACACTCACGGTACTTCCTGACACCATCTTCAACTATAACCACTGGCCAACTCCCACCTTTTCCTAGGTTTGGCCCAGCCCAGGGGTGTTGTTAGGGGGGTCCCCATGGTTGCATGGGTCCCTCTAAATTTGTGGAGAGCCCCTCTCTGAATCCTCCATGGCCCTGCCTCCACAGATGGTGGCAATGGAAGCCACTCCCTGTGATGTCATTGGCTTCTCCCTGTGATGTCACTGGGCCTCTGGCATGGCAATGCCTCTGGCCCAGCCCCAGCCCCCTCCAGGAAATTGGAAAGTCTACACCCCTGTCTTGAAGCACCACACATAGCTGCTAGCAAGACCTTCCATCTGCAATATGCCAGAGCACCAAATATGCAGGGCTTTTTTTGTGGCAGTACTCACTGATATTATGTACCAGCACCTTTTGTCCAGCTCTCCCACTACTGATCTGCTGCTTTACTTTCATTTGTGACTTGTGAGAGGGGCGGGGAGAGAGAAAATGAGTGAATGAGCGCAAGCCGAGTGGTGCTGGGCTCCAAAGGAACTTAAGCTGCTTGGATCCATTCTGCTCTGCTGCTTTACTTTCATTTGTGACTCGTGAGAGGGGGCAGTGGGGGGAGAGAAAATGAGTGAATGAGTGCAAGCAGAGTGGTGCTGGGCTCCAAAGGAACATAAGCTGCTTGGAATTCATGCTGCTTTGTGACTTGTGTGAGAGAGTGAGTGCGTGGGTGCAAACAGGGCTGGCTCTCCAGAGGAGGGTAAGCTGATTTGAGTTCATTCTGCTTTAAGGAAATACCTGGAGATTTTGCGGAAAGGGGCCCGAGGGGTGGATGTTGCCTTCTGACACACTTCCGGTGATGTCAGGGTGTATGGCATATGCTAATGAGATATGCTAATGAGTTCCCAACATTCTTTTTCTAGGAAATGACCCCTGCCCACAGCTATGACCTATGCAGGTCTTTTATTAGTATCCAAAGTAGCCTACATATAATGGCGCCAGAGTATTTTAATATAAGTTTTTACATCTGTTTTTAAAGTTGACTATTAATTTATTGTGTTTTAATTATGATGTGAGCCGCCCTGAGCCCATTCGTGGGGAGGGCGGGATAGAAGTCAAATAAAATAAAATAAATAAATACCCCCTACAGACACAGAGGAGACCGGAAGAGAGGCTCATTTGGTGGAAACCCTGATGGCCTCAACCATACGCCTAGTGGAACATCTCTGTCTTACAGGCCTGCCTGAAGGAGACAAGATCTTGGCAAGCCCAGGTGTCCTCAGAGAGTTCCACCAGGTCGGGGCCAGGACCGAAAAGGCCCTGGCCCTGGTTGAGGCCAATCGAGCCTCTCTGGGGCCAGGGACCACCAGTAGGTGCTTACTGGCTGATCTCAGCACCCTCCGGGTAGTATATGGGAAAAGACGGTCCCTCAGGTATGCTGGTTCCAGTCCGTTTAGGGCTTTATAGGTTAATACCAAAACCTTGAACCTGATCCGGAACTCCATGGGAAGCCAGTGTAGCTGCTGCAGAATTGGAGTTACATGTGTCCTAAAAGGCACACCCATCAAGACACGGGCAGCAGCGTTCTGGACCCACTGTAATTTCCGGGTCAGACTCAAGGGAAGCCTTACGTAGAGGAGTTACAGTAATCCAATCTAGAGATGACCGTTGCATGGATCACTATTTCCAGTTCACAAGTCGAGAGATAGGGAGCAAGCTGCTTGGCCTGCCGAAGATGGAAAAAAGCAGACTGGGCAACTGCCACGACCTGGTCCTCCACTGATAAAGAGGAGTCCAGCATCACGCCAAGACTTCTGCGAAACGGGCACAAGTGGTGCGTCATCGAAGGTCGGAAGCTGGATCCCCCCCTCCAATGTCCCATGACCTAAGTATAGGACCATCTTTGTGGGATCTAACTTCAGTCTGCTCTGCTTCACCCAGCGGCATCCAAAGCTCTAATCAGGGCTTCTGGAGCCGAGCCAGGCTGTCTGTCCAACAACAGATACAACTGGGTGTCATCAGTGTACTGATGGCAACCCAGTTCGAAACTCCATGCCAGCTGGGCGAGGGGGCGCATGTACAGATTGAACAACAATGGGAAGAGAATCACCCCCTGGGATTGCCGCATACCAATGGCTGGTATGCAGACACCTTCTCCCCTAGCGCTACCCTCTGTCCCTGACCGTGGAGAAAAGAGACAAGCCATTTTAAGGCAGTCCCTCGTATCCCCACATCGGCAAGGTGGTGGGTCAACAATTCATAGTCAACCATGTTGAATGCTGCTGAAAGATCTAGTAACACCAGCAGTGCCGACCCGCCTCGATCCAGATGTCTACGGAGATTGTCTGCAAGGGCAACCAACACTGTCTCAGTCCCATGGCCCAGGTGGAAGCTAGACTGGAATGGGTCCAGGACCGATGCATCTTCCAAGAAAGCCTGCAGCTGCTCCACCACCGCCTGTTCAATCACCTTACCCAGAAACGGGAGGTTAGAGACTGGGCGGTAACCAGACGGGTTGGTGGGGTCCAAAGTTGTTTTTTTCAGGAGAGGCTTCACCACGGCTTCCTTTAACACCCTGGGAAAAATCCCAGAGCTGAAAGATAAGTTGATAATGGCCTCCAGTGAAGCCCTCAGCCCATCCACGCTGGCTTTCACCAGCCACAAAGGACAAGGGTCCAAGGAGCACGTAGTAGGCCTCACCCGCTGCAGGATCCTGTCAACATCCTCCCGGAAGACCAGACTGAAGTGATCTAAGATCGGCCCAGAGGACAGCCAAGGGGTCTCCAGTTCCCTTACTGTATCAACCGTGGCAGGAAGGTCGCGGCAGAGAGACAAGACTTTATCTGCAAAAAAGCTTCCAAAAGCCTCACAGCTAATAGCCAAATGATCAATTTGGCGGTCTCCCTCTGAGAGGGAGACCAGGGACCAAACTACTTGAAACAATTTTGCCAGGCGTGAGCTTGCAGATGCTATGGAGGTGGCGTAGTAATCCTTCTTTGCCACCTTCAAAGCCACCTTGTAGGCTTTCATAAATGCTCTATAAGATGATCTTGCTTCTTCATCATGGCTTTGCTGCCACCCTCGCTCAAGCTGTCTCAATTCCCACTTCATCCGTCGTTTCTCCTCCGTATACCAAGTAGCTAGTTTGTTGTGGGGGTGGAGAGGGCGACGGGGAGCAATTTCGTCGATGGCTTCAGAGAGACGGCCATGCCAGTCCTCTACCAAATCATCTAATGAACCGCCAGGGGGCACTGGATCCCACAGAGCATTCTGGAACCCAATTGGATACATTATTCTCCGCGGTTGAGCATAAATTCGCTCACCGCCTATGCAGGGGAGCTGGTATTCCCAGACGAGCTTTCAGGTCAGAGTGGTCCGACCATGGCACTGCTTGTATAGCATCAAGGTCCACATGAATCCCCACTCCAAAGATCAAATCCAGTGCGTGGCCTGCATTATGCGTGGGGGCTGAAACAACTTGGGAAAGTCCTAGTGCTGCCATGGAAGATGCTAGGTCCGCAGCTTGCGAAGAGGCGGCATCATCAACGTGGAGGTTAAAGTCACCCAGGACCAACAGCCTAGGGTGCTCCAAGACCCATCCTGCTACTGCCTCCAATAAGCTTGGCAGAGTAGCTGCTGGTGTGCTAGGTGGTCAGTACACCATGCAGATAGCCAAACTTTCCTCAGCTTCCCATGTCAGTCCAGTCCAACACAATCAATACCAGTGATCTTTGGTGTGGAGAGTGGCCTGAAGGAGACTCTCAAATGAGAATAGCCACCCCACTCCCCCAACCATCCGTCCGGGACTGATGAAGGACTGAGAAACCTGGGGGGGGGGGAGCTCTTTCAAGGCGACTGTTTCGCCATCCCTCATCCAGGTCACTGTCATGCACACCAGGTCCACATTTTCTGCTGCAAAGAAATCCTGCAGCATTTTGGTCTTGTTATTAATGGACCTGGCATTACACAACAGTAGTGCTGGAGGGAGGTAATTCATTTTCCTAGCCCCACAACCAGCATGCCTTGTGATGGGATGCAGGTTGGAAGGACATTGAGCCCTACCATGTCTCCGTGACCTTCCATTCCTGGCCTGCATCCCACCACCATACCTCCCTTGTCCCCAGAGCACTGGGATCCCCAACTCCCCTCCGGTCTCCTCCCTCACAACCCCTTCACAATCTCCACCCCATATCTTTGCCCACAACAATACAACACAATTGACCAAGCTGCCCTTAGTTAATCTCAATATAAAATTTAAATTCAATCATAACACAACCCCCACCCCCTCAACAATCGGGCACACCTCCACTTATTTAAGGGGCCATACATGGGCCCAATTCCAGCCTTGAAAGGCTAAGTCTACCCCAATATAATTTCAGTTGACACCAGAAAATCCCAAAGAGCTTCACCAGCTGCAGCCACCAAACAATCTCGTAGCCCCTCCACCAATTCCAGGAGCAACCCCCTAAGTCCAGCTCTCAGCCACTTAACACAGCAAAGCAGTTCAATTCCGACTTCAACTTAATGGCCCACCGAAGCCCAGCAATTTCGGTGGGCTTCTGACAGTATTTCAGACCACACAGTTGCCTCCAGGTCACAGCTGAGGTCATCTGACTTCCCAGGTAAGGGGCAGACCCAATGGCCTCACAGGGCTTCCAATAGTCTTTCAGGCCATCTTGTTGCTTCCAGGCCAGGCCAAGATCTTCCAGCATCCCAAGTGGGAAGCAGACAAAGTACAGAAAAAACGCCCTGCCCATCACATCATGCCAGCGCTGGCCCTGATTGTTCGCCCCAGCCCTTTCTCCTACCACTTTCACCTCTGGTGGTTTGGATGACATATCCCCTTCCATTCCACTTCAGCTCCCACTCTAACTCCTTGACTTGCTGGCTCCACTGCCCTCTTCGTTTTTAGCCCGGCACTCAGCTCAGTTCGGCTGAGTGGCACAGCTTAACTTCAGAGCGTTAATTACTCAGCATCAGGCATGACTTGGTTGCTTGAGTTCAGGCTCGGCCATCTGGGCTCCACCCAGCTGCCGAGCTCCACTCAGCTGCCCAGCTCCCCATAATCGTTCACTTGGCTCCGCTCATTTCAGCTCGGCCCCTCGCCGCCCCCTCACTGTTTGGCTCAGGGGTTTGCCAGCTCCACTCGTACGGGGCTCAGCTCCCTTGCCATCCACTCACTGTTGGGCTCTGATTTTCAAGGACTGTCTTTCCGGGGCTCGTCAGGCTCAGATCCTCAGGGTTTGTTGGGGCTTGGCACTCAGCCTGCCATCGATTTAGCACAGAGCAGATGTTGCCTTCTTACTCAGTCCTCACTTTGCTTGATTTAATTAGCATCCAAATAAAGTCTCCTCAGCTCTAGCTGCCTCGCTCGGTCTTACTCAGTCACCAGCTGTTTTTCAGGTTAGTTTCTCCCTTCTCTCCAACTCTGGCAGTTCCACAACGCAAATGAAGCAGAGGTAGTGAAAATACAATGGTGCAGCTTGCCAGGTTAAAATTTCTTAAGTTGCAGGTGACCAGCGGCAGGAAAAGTTTAAAAGTTGGCTAAAAATAAAAATTCAAGGAGAGAGTGGCAGAGACAAGCCTGCTCCTGCTTGTGCCGCCAAATAAAATAAATATTTAATAAAATAAATAAATGGTACTTAAACACTGTTCACCAGTTCACCACTTAAACACTGTTCACCAGAGCTTTGTTTCAATACTTTTCAATCCTTCCAGAATTGACTTTTTAATTTCACCTATATGTCATGCTTTCTGTTTATTTTCTGAATGTTATGTGATGGGCTGGGCAACCAGACACATCCCCAGAACATCACTTCATGACAAATAGCATATCTTATTGTATTAGATGCACTCCTCAATTCTATGGATACTTCAACAAGATTCCTTTATGTTTTTAAATGAGTGAGGCCTGTTATCCCTATGAGATCTTAGGGCTTGCTTTTTCTACCACATGAATTCTCCCTTTGTTGGCTCATGTTACAAGTCTGAAAATACACTTGCTATGTTGGAGAAAAGGTAACAGAGAATAGATAATGAAAGCTTGAGTTACATGTTACTTTACATTTAGCAATATATATATATATATATATATATATATATATATATATATATATATATATATATATATATATATATATATATATATATATATATATATATATATAAATAAAACACCTGAAAAGATGCAAATCTCAGAAGCAATGAATGTTCTTCACAACTTGAGGCTTACTTTGGTCATATAATTAAAAAGGCATACCAGTGCCTTTTTATCAGGAATAGTTATTTTATCAGTTATCATCAGTAATTATTTTATCAGGAGCAGTTAACCATATCATACAGATTTATTGTCATTAGCCATAGGCCATCACAAGATTAAAACAAAAACAAAAAAACATGCTTCATCTAAAAACAGTTACATCCATCATCATAGATAGAAAAAAAACCACTGTACAAGGAATCATATCAGGAGTAGTTATTTCATCTGACTAAACTAAAACGATTAGTGAAGCAGACCTGGATGGATCCTGGCCAGGACGGTAAATCGATTCAGCCCTCCTTTAAATATAGGCTAACAAATAATAACCTCAAACAACCTTCTTTTATTTGCTAACACAGGCAACACTTAGTCATGTGCTGTGAGTAGAGATGGGCATGAACAGCAATACGAACAAAAAAAAGCCAGGAACAGCCCAATCTGTCATTTGTGAACCAGCTGTTCGTAAACGAACAGGTGGTCCCTGTAAGCCTCTTTCCTTGCTGTTAGTTAATCCAGGCAGTCTGGCACCTGCAATCAATTCCCTTGGCAATTTAGGCAGGGATCGTCTGAACTCTGAACTCCTGCTGTTGACCTGGAAACCCCAATCTAAGCCCAATTTAGCTTGATAGGCAGGTCTTCCTTTCAAGTGTGGATCTCCAAATTTGTTACAAGGAAGCAAAGAGCAGGGGGGAGGGGGCTCCCAGCTCTGGCTTAGTTTGCAGACAGTGGAGAGGGAGAGACAGTTGCTGTTGGTATTTTGATAGAGAGAGTGAATTGGAGCTTGAGTTTTCTTTGTGTGTGGTGGGATAGGGATCTACCCCTTCAAGTTCCAGGGTTGCTGCCAGGATCTGGGCCAAGCTATTATTTATTACTGGTACCTTTTCTGGTGCCTGCTCAGGTAAGGTTTCTGGGAGTGGTGCGGTAGGGATCTACCCCTTCAAGTTTCAGGGCTGCTGCCAGGCTCTGGGGCCAAGCTATTATTTATTATTGGTACCTTTCCTGCTGCCTGCTCAGGTAAGGTTTCTGGGAGTGGTGCGGTAGGGATCTACCCCTTCAAGTTCCAGGGCTGCTGCCAGGCTCTGGGGCCAAGCTATTATTTATTATTGGTACCTTTCCTGGTGCCTGCTCAGGTCAGGTTTCTGGGAGCGGTGCAGTAGGGATCTTGGATGATGGCTGGAGGAGAGACTGCTGGCCCCCATGAACAGTCAACCACAACATGTTCGTGAACAGGGCCATGTTCATGGTTGTTCGTGAGTCCCTGTTCGTGGATGGCAATGAACAATGAACACCATGTTCAGTTCTTTTCTGTTCGTGCCCATCTCTAGCTGTGAGCCTTACATCACTTTTGGGAAATATCAAACTTGCATTTTGTGCAGAGGTTATGCCTGGTGAAGTTTAAATTCCAAAGAGTCAACAGCTCAGCTGCTGGATTTTTTTTTAAAGGGGGGGGCACTATGATACTTGTTAACTACTGTAATTGCCAATTCATCCTATTTAATACAAAGCTGTAATATTTGTTTACTTGCATTAATGTCTGAAATTAAATTAACATCACATGAGCCAGAAGATTTTAAGTGTGGAAAATATTTGCATTCGCCCTGTTTCCTAAATATTAAGAGCACTTCAAATTTAAAAGCCAGACTTTGAAGTATTTATTTTCTTTTAGGAATACTTGCAAGTTACTCATTTGAACTTGAAAATATTTTTTTTCTGCTGTTTAAATATTTCAACCATTTGTAGGTGTTTATCCACAAAAAGGTACAAAATATTTTACCCACTTGCTTGATAACATTGGCAGATAATATATGTATATGTATATATGTATATGTATAGCATGCATTATTGTGAATATTGTGGATTTGCTTATTTTGGGATCTGCTGATCTCCACATCTAAAACCTTTCCTAGGACAGAGGAATTTCTGAGTTTAAATTTCAAAATAGCAGTTCTAGGTGTCCTTGAGCCTATCACTTATTCAGCCTAACCTACCTCACAGGGTTATTGAGAGGCTAAAATGTAGGAGAAGAGAATGATGTAAGCTCCTTTTGGTCCCTAGTGGGAAGAAAGGTGGGGGATAAACAAATTAAATGAACAAGCAAACCACATTTAACTTGACTACAGAAAAGCAGAGAGAGAGTGAGAGAGGGAGAGCATTTCTGAAGTACAAGTCAATTACATTATTATCTGCCCTTCTTGCTCCCCCTGGTTATGTTTGGAAGACCCTGATGTCTTGCTTGTCCTACTTTTTCTATGAACAATATTAGACTCGTTCTACCCTACACTCAAGTCAATAGTACAGTAGCTTCCTAGAGCCACCCATGGGAGAATGGAATGAAAGACATACATAAAGGTGGCATTGTACTGATAACAATAACTTTTCTGTTGTGAGATGATAGCATAGCCATGAGAGTGCTTTTGTTTTTCAGCACAGTTTGTGAATGAACTAAGACTTCCAGCTGTGTTCACTTGGATCTAATCAGAAACCAAGAGGGACCTCAATCAAGCCAGAAATACCTTTTGCTCTGACTAGGATCCATCTGAAGGTGTCAGTTCCTGCATAGGCCACCCGCTGTTGCCTGGAAGGAAGTGAATCCATGTCTTGTAATAAACTCATCAGATCCTGGGAGTGAACTGGGAAGTGCACATGAGTGGGTGTTCTCCTTTTCCTTTTACCGGTGCTGGAGGGAAGACAGCTGCTACAGACCTCACAAAGCAGGCCATTTTCTAGCCCCCGCAGTATGGACTTCTGGGGCTGGATTTTCTCTATGGTCAATGCCTTACTCTCACCATTATGTGCAGCTATCACATGCAGGCTATTTTAATCAAAGGCAAGAGAATTAGCTACAGATTTTTGTCTTTGGTCTACTCAGATCACATCCAAACCTTCCTGCATGGTGGGAATCTTTTCAAGTTTGGCTGCAGACTACGTACAATTGCTTTAGTTCGTGCCCTTTCAAAATGGAAGGCATTTTATTGGATATTACTTACATTTATTGGATATTACTTACATTCACAGCAAATTTCTGTTTGGCCTACTCTCTTGGTGACTTTAGCAGAACAAAGTTTACAGGGAAGGATTTATGCTCTTGGCATGGGAAAGAAGCTACTTGCATTTTCCAGGTATCTGCTTTGTATTTCTATACCGGTGCACTAAACCAACAGTGCTGCATGTTGCTGTACAGACATGTCCCAAAACACTGTTCTGAATCTTCTTAAGTGGGTCACAGCAGCACAGCAACAACAAGGTTCTGAATAGACTTTGGTTTCACCTGATGACACACACATTCTGTAAACCCAGTGGCCAGTCTGATCAGATGACCACTGACATTACCGTTTACTTTATTAATGAAGCAAGAACCACATACTTCCAAAGAATAGGGTTCTGGCCAGAATTCAAAAAGGCCCTAGTAATTTAAAGGGAAGAGTGGAACTCTTCCCATTAAGGGTAAAATTCCACATGACTGGCAGAAGATACAGTAGAACTTGTTGGCATCATTAATTGCATTTGTCAAACATGGAGCTTAATATCAGAGACTACTACTCTTAATTTGTTTAGTGCCTGTGGGGTACTCAATTAACAAAGTTAAAGGCACCAAGCACAAGTTCCACACTGACTGCAGAGGAGCTCTAAATATTTCACAGCAATCAATCCCACAGTCAAATGTCATTAACTCTGGAAGAAACTATCTATTTACTTATACAGAAAGAATAGAGCTGTTGACAGCAACATTTTGAAAAACCAGTTAGCAGGAGCTTGACTCCCAAGAACAGTATGTTGGAGCCTACCAGTTTTCCAATGAAATGAGAGGGAGGAGGATTCGTCTCCCCAAGCTGTGTGGCTGATTGCCATGCAGGTCCTGTGATCCCTGGCAAAGCCTTCTGGGTTATTAGAATGGGCAAGATAAACATCTTATCTCTCATACTGCTCAAAAATCTAGCAGGAGTTTTCAAATAATAAAATGCAATAGCTTGAGGTTTCTCCAATATTGTCACAATGCACCTTTATATATTAAGGAAAAGGTGAGCTACCAAAAGTATGCCAATTTTTTAAAAATACTCATCTTTCCGATAGTTACAGCACTATCTGAGGAAGGGAGCACTTGGGGAGCTGACCAGCTGCTATGCTGCAGACCTCCTTCAGAGTGCTTCTGGGTCAACCCTCTGCATTGGTAGGGAAGGGGCAAACCCAACAGCATGACAGACCTTAGTCAGCTCCCTAAGCCGCCCCTGTCTGGGAACCACACACACACAACCACACACACAAAAGAAGGCAAGAAACCTCCAAAATCCCTGTCTAAACTGGCTTGGAGGAAAATTCCTTTCTAACTCCAAATTGATTATCAGCGTTAACCTGGGCATATAAGAAAAGGCCACAAGAGCTGAGCCCAGCTCCTCACTTCATGCGCTCCTCTTGATCTGTGAACATTCATATTAAATCAGAGAATGGTCATAGCTGTCAGATGACCATCTAACCTCTTCTTAAATACCTCCAAGGAATGAGAGTGCACCAGCTCCCAAGGAAGCCTGTTCCACTGAGAAACCACTCTGTCTAGAAGTTCTTCCTAAAGTTTAACCCAAAACTCTTTTTCTTTAATTTTAACCCATTGTTTCTGGTCCAACCTGCTGGGCAACAGAAAACAACTCTGCTCCATCATCTATGTGACAGCCCTTCAAATACTTGAAGAGGACTATCATATCATGTCTCAGTCACCTCCTCTCCAGGTTAAATATACCTAGCTCTTTCAACCTTTCCTCATGAGACTTGGTCACAAGATCCCTCACGATCTTCACTGCCCTCCTTTGGACAAGTTCCAGCTTGTCAATATCCTTCTTAAACTGTGCCCAAAACTGTACACAGTACTTCAAATGAGGTCTAACCAGAGCAGAATAAAGTGATACCATCGCCTCATGTGATTTGGACAATTTCTGTTGATACAGCCTAAAATTGCATTTGACTTTTTAGCTACAGCACTGCTGATTCATGTTCAGGGTACGGTCTACTAACATCCCTAGTTCCTTTTCACATGTACTACTGTCAAGACAAGTCTCCTATATCCAGTGGCGTAGCATGGTCTATAGCCGCCTGGGGCAGGAGGCCGTTTTCCTCCCCCACCGTGCATGTGCATGCGTGCTCCGGCTCTGCGTGATGATGTCACTTCAGTGACATCATCGCAAGGGCACCCCCCACCCGGTCATTCCCACTCACCTCCCCACCACCTTCTGCACCGCTGGGGTGCCCGGCAGTGCCAGCGAAGGGGCAGCCCACTTTCCCGCTTGCCTCCCCACTTCCCCGCCTGTTAGGGGTGCCTGGCAGCACCGGCGAAGGGGTGGGAAGGTGAGTGGCGAGGCAGCCCACTTCCCTGCTCACCTCCCCACTGCCTTCTGCACTGCCGGGGTGCCCAACAGCGCCAGTGAAGGGGCAGGAAGGCGAGTGGCGAGGCAGCCCACCTCCCCGTTTGCCTCCCCACTTCCTCACCTGTCATGACACCCGGCAGCACCAGCAAAGGGGCGGGAAGGCAAGTGGTGAGGCGGCCCGCTTACCCGCTCACTTCCCCGCCTTCCTCGCCTGTCGGAACACCCAGCAGCACTGGCAAAGGGGCAGGCAGGCGGCAGCGGCAAAGGGGCGCTCCTAGAGGGGGCCATAAACCAGGCGCCCCCTCAAAATTTTGCACCGGGGAGGCCACCCCCCTGTCCCCCACATGCTATGCCTTATATCCTGTAAGTGTGCCTTTGATTCTTCCTACCTAAATACAGAACTTTAATTTTATTTCCATTGAAATTCATTTTGTTAGTTTTAGCCCAGCCTCTCAAAATCACCTTGAATCCTGCTTCTGTCTTCTACTGTGTTTGCAACCCCTCCCAATTTACTATCATCTGCAAATTTAGTGAGCCTCTATTCCTTCATCCAAGTCATTTATAAAGATGTTGAACAACACAGGGCCCAAGACAGATCCCTGAGGCACTCCACTTGTCACTCCTCTCCAAGAAGATGAGAAACCATTTACAAGCACTCTTTGGCTACGATCTGTCAACCAGCTACAAAATTTATCAATTCTGGTCTGCTCTGCTTCCAAAGCCTAACTGAGATCTATTGTGCCTACCCATGGTGATATGTACTGAAGTTACCATCCTGCCACATCTTAAAAGGTCCTTGTTGGACTGTGTTTTATTGTTTTATATGGTTTTAAGTTATATTTTATACATTTTATAGTATTATATGGTATTTATATATTGATGTAATTGTTATAATATGATGTTGTGAGCCCTGAGCCCACTTGCATGGAGGGTGGGATATAAATAAATAAATAGGATCCAAACCACATTACCAACTTGTCAACCAGAGTATCATGTGGAACAGTATCAAAAGCCTTATTGAAATCAAGATAAACTATGTCCACAGCATTCTCTTTCTCAAAAAGGAGATAAAGTCTGTCTGATATGACTTGTTCTTGAGGAATCCATGCTGGCTCTTAGAAATCACAGCTGTCTTTTCTAAATGCTAAAGGACTGACTTTTGATGATTTGTTTCAGGGCCTTTAGGTCTGTTTGATGATTTGTTTCAGGACCTTTAGGTGTGGACATCAAGCTGCTCCTTTTTATTTTAAATCGTGTTGGAATCATGTGTTTTTGTTTGATTTTAATGGCTTTACAGATGTGTTTTTGTTGTATATGTTTTTAATCTGTTAGCTTCCTTAACAGCCTTGAGGAGGACAGAAAGGCAGGGTATACATTTTGTAAATTAATTAAAGGTGATGAAATGTTATTATCTAACATCCAACTGCAATGACTAAAAGCTGCAACTGAAAAAAACCATACCTCTAGATTGCAAATCTTTTATCTTACAGAATGGAGTTGATTTCATGTAATGATGTAGTCAGAACATTATTGCCACCATTTCCATTGCAGTGCCACTATTTCCATTCTACTGCCACGTATGGACACATACATTTGCTTTACACTAAGCAAGACCATTAGTGTGTTTATCTGAGTATTGTCTGACTAGTGGTGGTTCTCAAGCAAAGCAAGGTCTTTCCCAAAGCCTGCCATAGAAATCCTTTAATGAGAGATGCAGTGCCTTTTGCACACACAGCATATGCTCTACCACCAGCCCTTTCTCTGCACACTGACACAAATTGGGTAATGTGCTAACAACAAGGGGACAAATTGTAACACATGATCTTAGTAAAAAGACAGAGAAACAATTAGACAATACATTTGCCATGAGTTGTGTCAGGATTCCCCTGCCTCCCACAACCACTTTGGCTCCAGAAAATGGGGCAGGTGGGAAAGCAAACCAGACATACACATGCAATGGAGCTTTCCTGTTATGGAATATGGAATAGGTGCAGCAGCCAACTCATACTGTGTTATCTTTTGACTGCCAGAAATGAGGGGATACCCTTCCTATTGTATTGCTCAAGGTTCCAAGTGCACATAGAATGATCATCACTAACAGTAGCAGAAAACCTCCCCGGTATGAGGAGCTCTGTATCTTATAACCCAAGAAATTCTGAACACATAACATTGTGCTGTGAATGGTAGGAACTCACAGAATGGATGTCTCCCTTATCTTCCTGTCATCTATGGCACCCCTTGCAAAGCTGTTCCTGAAGATCAAGGGACCATGAGAAATATAATGGGAAACAGCAGAGAGAGCTAAAGCAAGATGTAGGAATGGTAAGAAATTGCCCATCTCTTGTGCAAATGCTTTCTCCATTAGTAGAAGAGAGGAGGGGAAATGATTTCCCTTCAAGATGTAATCACTTACATTGCATTCCAATCTGTTTTCAGCATCTGCTGGGGCTACAATTTAAGGGGAGTAGCCAATAGGAGAGGAAAAGAGGCACTATAATTTTTTTCCATCATGCCTGTTTCCCACCCCAAATCACCAACCCATCAAGTTATATAACAAAGCTTTAGCTTGGTAAAACTAAAATCAAACCCATCCCCCACTCCAGCCTAAGTTTAAAGATTTGGGATGCAAGAAGTTAGTTAGCTTTCAGGACCCTCAAGGACATAATTATCACCAGAATATGAGCTAATATAACCAAACACAGGGTTGAAGCCAATGAAGTGTGAGCTTACAGAACAGAACCTCTCTATCTCCACCCACTCCCATTCTTCCCACATTTTCTTGGGAAGATTATAGGATGCTGTAGGAGTCTCCCATTTGCACAAACAATAGTGCTATTTACTCATGTAGGAACACATTTAGATACAACTAAATATGATGAGTGTCCGAGCAAATGCTATTTTGGGTTGCATTCACAGGAAGTTTGTAAGCCAGAAATTTCATTCTTGGTGAGACCATCTGGAGTTCTGCATCAAATCTAGGTTGTAATCTTAAGGATTCAAACTGGAGAGGAGAGGATGTTATCAACACTGATGCATGCCAAAGAGGTTGTTAATGCATGATGCAGGAAAACAAACACTTCTCCTAATCTAATACATTTTTATCTGGTCCTTACTCTAAAGATCTTGGGGAAGCATACACTGTTCTTCCATCTACATATTATCCTGAGTTATGTCAAGCTGAGTGTGTGTGATTAATCCAAGATCACCCAGTGAGCATCATGGCAGACTGGGATTAGAACCAAGGTCCTCCAAGTCTTATTCTTTAAACACTCTGCACTCTATTTAAGACCCTGATCGGCCCCCATAGTATAGAAATTTGGTTTAAAATATTTAAGGATAAAGGGGTATTTTGCAGCACCATGTTGGGCATGTTTGCACAGAAGTCTTACTGAGTTTACTGGGTATCACACCCATGTAAATGTGCACAAGACTGCAACCTTAATTGCACTGGCTTGGATCCAATGGATCATTTTGTTTCCATGGGTGAAAAGATTTTCACCTATGGAGTGCAACTTTCTCACCTCCCCCTTCCACTACTGCCTCAAATGACCCTAAAATGCTGCTCCTGGAGGGGGACAGAGGACCTCCACCCCCCAGAATAGTATTTGGGGCTGGCCTAGGAAGAGAGCTGTGAGAAAGTCATACTCTGCAGGTGCACTTGGAGAGATGCTCTGCTGGATCCATGCTACTGTTTCCAAGCTGAAAACAGATCCTGCAACTTGTGCCAGGACCAAGTAACAGATTTCATAATGATGATAATCAGGGCAACTGTGGGGGAAGATGGACAAGAACAACAATCTTATGAAAGAACTGACACCTGAATCAATCAGATAATTACATTAAGGTCTTTATGCACCTGTAGAACAAGTGAAAATTTAGACGTGTCACAGATTTAGACACTGTTTTATTATTTACTCCTTGTAACACAGGATGGAGAGGATTTGGTTTTAGCTAATTTTGCTTGTCCACTTCTTGCCATAAATACCGAATTATCACCAATTCTGTATTATCTGGGTATACCAAATAACATCAGAGAATCCCAAATAAAATCAGGATACCAATTAAATCAGTGCTTTGGGTTTTGGTTTATCCAACAAATGCAGTTACAGCCTTCTCAAAGCTAGTTGGCTGCTCTTGCAAGTTGTTTTCTTCCTCCACCAACTTTCCAAGGCTTTCCTGGGTCCCCCCCCAGAGCAGTGGGGAGTGAGTGAGAAAGAAGGGAGGGTGAATGAGTGATTTAGTGAGGTTCCCCCCTTTTGGAGGCTTCCCAGACTTGTCTGGTAATGGTTTGATGTTGGTTTTTGGCTCTGTTGGGCTTGCAACAGTGTCCTTCATTGCTTCAGTTTCGTTTTTTGACATTGGTTCTGTTGGAATTCTGTGACTTAGAGTTGGTTCTCTTGTACTTGTATTGTTCCTGGGTTCTGCCTTCCTGAGTTCTTAGTTGGTTGGAGGGAGAGAAAAGGTAGAGAAGGCTTTTGGAGCTGCTGAGAAGAAGCATCAGAGATCGCTGGCAGTTAAATCTGTTCTGTTATACTGAAATGTTCCCTGCTTAACCCCAGGATGTTTTTTTTTAGTTTAAAACCACCCACTCCTATGTTCCATCTTGTAAATAAAATTTAATTTTGTTTAGTTTATCCCTGGCTGGCTTGGAGTCATCAGCTGAGGGAAAATATCACACACAAAGACCTCAAATGCTTTGGTCATGTTAAATGGGCACCATATATAGGGAAGTAAATGGTGGCAACATATATAGGAAAAATAACCTCCAAATTCCCTTTCCACAATAGCCCTGGGCAGTAGCTTGATGAGGGGAGGTAAACATAGGGAAGGGGCTGCTTGTCTGGCGGATCCTCTGAAATTGGAGAGAGGGAACTCTGTGAGGATTTGGATTCTCTGCCTGCTAAAGAAGCTAGACAGGTGGTGTGTAGTGACCAGCCCTTACCTGCCTGGGAAGCCCTAAACTTGTTAAGGGAGGTTTAGGGTGGGTGGCAAGGGTAGTGAAATGCTGTAGAGGGATCTGACCCCTCCCAACAAGAGTGTTTTGTTTGTTTGTGCATAGAAATGTGCTTACATTCTCCTCCTCAGTTGTCATTGGCATCAGAGGTGAGGAGCTGTGCAGGGCCCAGGAGCAGTGGAGGAAAAGGTCAGGAGCCTCACAGGACCCAGCAGAGGTAGAGGCAGTGACTGTGGGAGGAGGAAAGGCCTCAGAGACTAAGGAGGCAGGGGGGAGCAGGACAAGCCCCCACTGCGATGAGGCTGGGGTGGTGGCGACCACTGTTAATCCAGTATGGTGAAGCTAAGGGCTGCTGAGGTAGGGGGAAGATGAAATCCTCCCCATGACTGTGGGCAGGTGGGTGGGCAGGCATGTCCAGTCAGGCAGAGGTTGAGGAGTGGAGAATCATCACCTCCACCATGAAACTGGCATCAGGTGGGATGGGGGAGCTGAAACTGAGGTTGGATAGGCCAGGGGGAGGGAGTTGCTGCCTTGCCACAATGAAATTAGGAGCAGCTGAATTAAAGGGGGGAACGATGACATCCCCCCATGAGATTCTCGAGGATCCCCAGCTTGTCATTCTCTAATGCTGTAGGCTTTCCTAGCAGAAAAAAATTTAATGCTAAACATTTTTGAATGAGTAAACCCTTATCTTAAAAAGCATTTTATTGAATCAAAATATGAAAATATTTCATAGGAGTTACTTTGAGTGATTGCAAAATTTCCCAGCTGTTCCATGAACTCCTTGGATATAAGTGAGAAAAATCCTGTTGTTGTCCCCCCCCCCCTTCCATTTTTATCCAGGCTTTCAAATTTTTATCTTCTAGTAGATGTAAGTGTAAAAGAACAGGACTCTGATCATTTGGACTATTGTGGTAATAGCACAGATGTACATGAACACAAATGTCTCATCTGTGTACATTTCTACAGAACATCAATTAAATAAAGGCTGATGGAAAATCCATATTCCAATCAACTGCAAGCTATCAACTGCCCACCGTTCTTAAACTGCTGCTGTTCAACTGTACTGTTGCACTATTTGTTATTAACTGTATTGCTGCAATCAAGAAAAAGAGTGCTGCTATTTTTATATTTTTGTATGATGCTTTTAAATGTTTTATATGGAATGTTTTAAATGTTCTTAATGCTGTTATCTACCCTGAGCCTGCTCGCGGGGAGGGTGGAATACAAATACGATAAAATAAATGAATAAATAAATAAATAAAATGAATTAAATAGTAAAACAGACCATTGTGGTTTGCCATAATTATATTGCAATGGTTATTATCAGTAAAGGTTCATAATGACTTTTCTTCATATTATGAGTGCTTTATGAAGTTTAATTCTGGTATTAGTGAAGAAAACCAAACCTTCCTCACTAATCCAGAATAATTTGTTTAGGGTGTCAACTAAATACCGAACACAGCCATGATTCCATGCCTAGAAGAAAGGGTCCCATATTATAAGGACATGTTAGAATTTATGCACACTACCAAATTAAACAAATGAAAAAAGTGGCTCCTGTTCTAGAATGCAAAAGATAAAATGTTCTACAGTTTGGAAGTCCTTGTATTCTGACCACATCTGCAAAGTTTTTCCAAAAGTTAGACCTTGCAATTTACTTATCTTAGTTTTCTGACTTTTGATTAGGAACACAACTTAAAAGAACTTTAAAATCTTTAACAGAAACATAAGGTCAACCATATCACAGGATTAAAAATGTGCCTTTTCCTAACCTTGTGGTGTTTGATACCATGCTAGAACTCTGGAGGCCACCATATACTTTCTTTTCCTTATGAATCAGTGGCATAAAACTATTATGATCCAACTGAAGCAAGAAGCATATCCTGCAGACTCTGTCTTCCAGAGATTACTTCTGTATTGCCGAAGTTTAAAGAACTGTTTGCTGATCCTAAAGACAGCCAATTAATTCTTGAACATTTAAATCCCTTTTCCAACTGCCTCTACAGGGACAGTGAGTTGTTCAAACAAGCATGTTCCATTTCTACTTTGTGGCACTGCACGTGCATTATACAGGAAAAGACAAGCTCACACTGATATCATACTTTCCCATACGTGAATGCATATATGGAAGGAAAAAAATTCTTACGACCCTAAAAAAAGGAATGCAAACGATATCAGTTGCCCCTATCATAAATCAGCTTCTATTTTCAGAAGAAGTTCAGGTTTTAGGAGGGACGGAACTCTGATAAGAAGCAAGGTCAGCATCCTGTGATTGCATAAATTGGGGAGTAGAGTGGGGTATAAATGAAGAAAGAAAAATAACAAATCAATGGGAGAGCATTTGCTTTAGATACAGAAGGTACCAGGTTCATCCTGGAATCTCCAATTGAAATGACCAACTAGTAGGTGATGTGAAACACCTCAGTCTGAGACTCTGAAGAACCACTGCCAGTCTGAGCAGATGATCTGATGGTCTGGTTCAGTATAAAGCAGCTGCTGATTTCTGCTGATTCCCTCCTCCCAGTGCAGACCCTCACCTTGCCACCTACATTGCTCCTGAAGGTTCACTGACCTCGGGAACAAGAATGGGGTAGGGTGGGCTAAGAGGGCTGCAGCAGGACAGTGTCATTGTGAAGACTGCAGATGGCTGAATATGTGCCAGAATCCATCAGGGCGAAGTGACTTGGATTTGGACAGCACCAGAATGCTTTTGATGAGATATGCAGTGAATTGGCAATGGGACAATGGAATAATGAGACTGCCTCATTTCACTTATATGTCACTGAAATACATTTACATATTTATCTTGCAAAGAGCTCAAGCGGCATACATGATTCTCCCTTCTGAATTTTATCTTCATAGTACCATTGTGAAGTAGGTTAGGCTGAGAGACAGTGACTGGTCCACGGTTACCCAGCAAGCTTCAGTGGCAGAGAAGGGCTTTGAACCAGGATTTCCCAGATCCCAATCTAACACTAATCACTGTACCACAGTTCTCTTTAGAAATATGTTGAGATGCGCAACATGGGGAAAGGAAATTATTTTCCAAGTATGCAAAGGGATGAAAACAGCTGCACTATACTTGACAAGTATTTCAGGTAGACCCAGCAAACAAGAGTGGGGAAGGGAATATGAGAATGCACCCCATGTTCCCCTAACTGCAGACTGATATCTCTTTCTCTGAATTTATTTATACCAAAACTAGGGTTGTTATCTTCAAGCTCCTCAAATCTGGGTAACCTTATTTGCATATTAAGCACATTAATTGTTGTGTTGTTGATTTGCATTTCTTTCTGTTAGCCACTACAAAAATGTTGGGGAAGGATCATAGAAAACAAATCTTCAGCTGGTTGTTTGCTCATGCCAGGATTTGCTCAGGCTCTCCTTTACCACAACAGCAAAGCTTGTTTGGAAAGGAGAAAGATGGAGCAAGACACTATGGTTTCTGACGTTCATTCTCCAGCAATACATAATCTGCCAACAGAAATTCCTGTTTGTTCCCCCCACTCAAGTACAGAACCCCTCCCCCGAAAAACCAAGTATTAAAAGCACATGCGAAAGAATGTGCGCATATGCACACCCCTCTTAGCTTTCGCAGGATCTAATCTTAATAGGACAAGGTCTTAGCTAATAGCTGAAGTAAGCTATGGGCAACTCTTCTGTGCACACTTACCTCCTATTGATTTCAGTAGGATTTCATTGGCTTTCATTAAACTGACTTCAATGAACTGTGTACCGAACACATGAACCCTTCTTATTTATTACATGCAAAGTTCTTCATGGCTCTGGTTTGGCATACCTACGTGACCGCCTCCCTCCCTATGTTCCTCCATGGCAGCTTCACTCATCTGAACAGGGTCTCTTGCAGGTGCCAGGCTGCACATAGGTGAATTCAGCAGCAGCCCATACACAGGCTTTCTCTATGGTGTCCCCTATCCTGTGGAATGACCTGCCTGAGGAAGTCAGAAGAGCCCCCACTCTCCTGGCTTTTCGTAAATGATGCAAAACCGAACTATTCAAAAAGGCTTTTTATTCAAATGGGAGGGCTATATTGTAGAGAAGGGGTCTCAGATGCTTTGCTAATGAGGGACCATAGATTTCATCACTGTATTGCCTTATGTATTATCTGCTGCTTTAAATATGTATTCCTATGTACCACCAGTGCTCCATGTTGTCTAACATTAGTCCTAGAATTGATTATGTTCTGCTTCAGTATTTTTTCTACTCTGTATTGGATTCTTGCTAATACTACGGGCCAAGCTACAAGTGACAAATGACACTTGAACGGCAAGTGGATTGAGTGGAGGGCAAGTGAACAGAGAGAAATACACTTGCCGTTCAAGTGTCATTTGTCACGTGTAGTTTGGCCCTAAGTCTTTTAAACTTGTATCTATTTACCCTATGGTATTGTTTATGAAATGTCCTTGATACTGTATTGAAATGTACTTGATACTGATTGTACTAATCTCATACTGTGTAATCCACCTTGATTCTCAGTGAGAAAGGTGGACTATAAATGACATAAATAAACAAAAAATTATTTGGAATCATACCACTGATCTGTCAGTATATTCTAGTCTGACTAGCAGCAGTACTCCAGGATCTCAGCAGAGATCTTTCAGGTCACCTACTACCTGATCCTTTCAATGAAAGATGAAAGAATCATAGCCTTTAAATCTAATCATAGTTTACTCAGATACAAATCCTATCAATTTAGATGGGACTAGCTTCCAAATAAATGTGCATTGTATTACAGTCCTAAACATCACAAATATCTCCAACATATTTATTTATTTATTTCAAATTTCTATTCTGCCCTCTCCACAAGTGGGCTCAGGGTGGATAACAACGTATTAAAATACAATAAAAATTCATCTACATTAAAACAACAACCAGGGCTTTTTTTCAGCAGGAACGCAGTGGAACGGAGTTCCAGCACCTCCTAAAAATGGTCACATGGCCGGTGGCCCCACCCCTGCTGCTCGGCAGTGCAGAGGGCAATCTAAACTCCCCTCTGTCTGGAGATCAGGGGGCAGGGCCACCAGCCATGTGACCATTTTCACCGAGGGCAATTTAAACTTTAAAAAACTCCTCCCTTGTTCCAGCTGACTCAAAATGACATCACTGTGCAGTCTTGAGTTCCACCACTGAGTTCCACCACCTCTTTTCCCAGAAAAAAAGCTCTGAAAACAACAATGTATTAAGACACATTTAAAATAGGATGGTGGACAGTCTTCACGGGGAGGGTTAAGATTTTATACACCCCTTTTTTCAGGCTGGCGGAGGCCCATATTAAGTCTTTCTGCACAATGAAGAAACTGGCTACAGAACTCAAGGTGAATGTATGTCAATTACCTCAACCTAGGGTTGCCAAGATCCAGGTGGGGCTGGGAGATCTCCTGGAATTACAACTGATCTCCAGACTATAGAGATCAGTCCTACTGGAGAAAATGGCTGCTATGGAAGGTGGACTCCATGCCATTACACCTACTGAGAACCAACCCTTAATCTTACAGAGCAGAAGAAGGCATTGATAAAATATTTCTAAAGCGAGAGACTGTTTTATGAGGGTGGGGATAATCTGGAAATTCACAAGAAAATCACTTACTTTTAGAAGTCAATTAAAGCCTAAGAAGCAGAAAACACAGATGGAGCTACCAATAGCTGGTGAAGGACCCCAATTAAAGCAACCATTAAGGAAGTGGGTCATAAGAAAGCAAAGCATTCCCTCTTATTTCCTGTCAATCACAGCTGTGACTTCCTTTATCGGCTAGAACAAAGCGAAGGTGGAACACACCTGTTTACACTGCATAAATTAGACAGAAAGTTGTGTGAACATTTTTCCTTTTATCTCTAGATCTTTCTTCTTAGCTGGGAATCTGGGCAAGCCAATGAGCCAAATAGGGTAGCTTATTCTGAGAAAATCCCAGTCAGCTGGTCAACATTAACAAAGAGGCTTGAGGGATGCCAGGTTCACCACTACTGCTGATGATGATCCAGCTAAAGTTAAGAACTTTTAAGCCTGACAGATTTCAATGGAAAGAAATTACATATACTGTTTCATAGAAAGGAATAGGACTTTGATTTTAAAAACAGAACAAAGCTGGGCCTCTTAACACTGAGACAATTCTTATGAGTCCTAAAACAGAAAATCAACACAACAATTGCTTATACGCTGCTATTATAAACATACACAATAGTGGCCTTTGAACTTTGCTCTGAATTTCTCTCCTTCTCACAAACCAAAATTTGAAATGATGCCCAGTGAAAGAGACTGGATTAAAGTTGATAGGATTTAGAGAGCAAAATTCCTTAAGAAAATGTCCTAGTGTGGGGGAATTTTGAATATATTACAATTTTTTTTAAAAAATACAGCTGTTTCTAGAACATGAGCGCTTTCTACAATGATGCCTGAGGGTTATTTAGAGAAGAATCATCAGTTTTAAAAATACTGTAATTTCTGGTTAATAAAGCTTCTAATTGTGCTTTCCATTTACTTTTAAAATGATTTTAATTTTTACATATTTCAGCATGTACTTCCTTATAATTTTATTATTTAATATTATGCTCTCTTCTTTAATGCTGTTTATTAGTGCATCTTATCTGTTCATGCTGTTATCATTGTTATCAGCTCTGCTATGCCCCAAAACAGCAATGATAGCTTCTCTCTGAATCACCTCTGGGTATTTTCTTTGCAACACTCCTTTCTATACTTTTTGTGTCTGGGTTCCAACAAATACAACCAATCCATATTGAAGTTATAAAGTATGTAGAATGTACAGCTTTCTCTTTCAAAATACTGACAAGTAGGGACCTGCTGGAACCTTGAATGGGAAAGCTGTAACATACATGTGCTGACTCAGTAACTACAAGTATATGCGTGCATTATAATAACATTCGATTTATATACCGCCCTTCAGGACAACTTAATGCCCACTCAGAGCGGTTTACAAAGTATGTTATTATTATCCACACAACAAAACACCCTGTGAGGTGGATGGGGCTGAGAGAGCTCCAGAGAACTGTGACTAGCCCAAGGTCACCCAGTGGCTTCAAGTGGAAGAGTGGGGAATCAAACCCGGCTCTCCAGATTAGAGTCCCACATTCTTAACCACTACACCAAACTGGCTTATGTAGTCCACTACAGGAAAAGTGCATCAACTATTATTATATAAAACGTGGCAGTTATCTACTCTTATACCAAGAAGTCAACAATAAAATCCCATTCATATTATACAGCAACCAAGCAAAGCGAAGAAATCCTTCTCTCCATTAACCACTGTTATAAAGGAGAATAATTATGGGGAGGATTTTTTAAAATCTCCTGTGCTTCTTCTCAGTGGAATGGAGTAAAAGCTACAAAATGAATGTGGGTACCCAGGAGGTGAGAAAAAGACTACTGTAGAATGGAATGGAAAAGCGGGAGAAAGAACCAGCTGGTGGAAGAACAAACCAACTTACTGATGCAAATGTTAATGATGCATATGTAACCCCTATGAGGTAACTGGTTTAGCCCAGTAGGGTGGAGTCAGTAGCTAGAGGCAGACTGCTGAAGAGGAGGCTGGTTGCTGGAGAGCTTAATAATAATTTATATGCTCCCATCACCTTGAATAAGGTAATCAAATGTTGTATGTAAACAATATGACTTAAAGTGGTATTTGTATATTGTGGTTGGGTGGTGTTACTGGGATTGTATTATTTTTGCAGGGCTGTAATTCCCCATCAAGAGGACAGAAGCCTGGGCTACACTTGCTTCGAATTAGAGAAAAAGGACTCATCACTTTGTGAAATGTTGAACTGTTTTACCTTTTCAAAGGCATTGTTGATTTAAAGTTTTCTGTATGAAATGTATGGGCACTTATGAACTTAGTTTTTTAAAAGTTGTATTTTATTAATGGTTGCACTTATGAGTTAGTTTTTTAAAAGTTTATTTTATTAATTGTTAAAAAGGCTTTTTTAAAAAAGAAAAATTCTTAAAAGTTGTGTGAAAGTTTGCTTCCTAAGTCCCAAAGAACCCATAAAAAAGAGAAGTTACACATACTCTACTTAAAAATGTTACATTGCTTCACGTGGTGTTATCTTGGTGACAGTGCAATTCCATCACTTTTATCTGCCACATGTGAAACAATACACTGAGGGAAATATTAATTTTGAAGGATTTGGGGATAGCCCCAGGAAAGTGACTACTATTGAAGAAAACAGGCCAGGTGATAGATGCTGCGATTGGAGGGGGAATAATTTCCCCAGAACTACATTACTTTTATGCATTCTTTACATGTTTTTTTACTAATTGACTTAATTGAATAAATTTACAGTGAAGCAGTAGAGTGGTAACAGTGCCGTAAATGTATTCTTCCTCCTGACTGAGGACAAGATCCATCACGAATTTCACTTGTGCAAGCAATGCAGTTTGCCAAGAAGAACTCTGCTATTCAGCTTCCCCAGTCTGTTCAGGGTTTCATTCATATAGTACAATATATTATAAAACAGCACTACTACTTCTTAAGGAGTCCAAGGAAACTGCTTCTCATACAGATGCATTCTTGCTCAGTCAATATAATGACCACATGGCAGTACCAATGAAGAGTTTTCTCTCCTACACTTCCTCCCCGAAAATGCATACACAGGAAGAAAGAACCTCACTGGCCCCACCCATTATGGTTCCTTCATTCACATATTGTTGCACTGGGACCATACCATGAGGAAACTGAACTCACACCACTACAGCTAAGTGTGAATTAAACCAGCTTAATAAAATAGTGTTACTTCCCAACCTGTTGTTAGTTAATCATCCTAGTCCTGCATTTAAAGCAGTTACTACATGCCTGTGTGATGAGTATTTGCAACTCGTCACTAATCCCATGCTAGCATAAAACATTATTGTTTCTCAGGAGAAACAGTTGCATGGATGGAGGTGGATGACAATTAATTACAGTCTTCAGAATATTTGTGACAAATCCTTCTTGATAAAAGGTACTATTTTCTTATCAATGGATAAAAAGCAAAAGAAAGTCAGGCATGCTCCCACTAGTTTGCCATAACTGGACATTTCAATCGCCATTCATTCAGAAGATGGTAGTTTGCATCTTTTCTTTTGTAGATAAAAGGCAAACATACCAAGAATTTTTTATTAAGATCAACCCTCTTTAAGACGTTAGCCACTGGGTGGTACAGCAGAAAAAAAATTAGAACATTTAAGGCCAGTGCCGATGGTCTGCGGTCCTCGTTGGAGGCCATTGTGAACACATCCTTGGGCACTGGGGTTTTCCCCAGGCCACTAAAGGAAGCCGTGGTGAGACCGCTCCTGAAGAAACCATCACTGGACCCCACTGACCGGGTCAATTTTCGCCCAGTCTCGGACCTCCCGTTTCTGGGAAAGGTGATTGAGCAGGCGGTGGTGGGACAGATACAGGGTTTTCTGAATGACGTCTCGGCCCTAGATCCCTTTCAGTCCAGATTCCGGCCAGGACATGGGATGGAGATGTTGCTGGTCGCCCTCAAGGACGACCTTCGCAGACATCTGGACTGAGGTGGTTCAGAGCTGCTGATATTACTGGATTTGTCAGCAGCGTTTGACACAGTCGATTACAATCTTCTGACTCACCGCCTCGCTGATGTGGGGATGCGAGGGACTGCCTTACAGTGGCTTGTCTCTTTTCTCCACAGTCGAGGACAGAGGGTGGCACTTGGGGAGAAATTGTCACCCCGTCACCCATTGGTGTGTGGGGTCCCACAGGGGGCAATACTCTCCCCTTTACCGTTTAACATCTATATGCTCCCCCTTGCCCAGCTGGTGTGAAGTTTTGGGCTTGGATGCCATCAATATGCAGATGACACCCAGCTGTATCTGATGATGGATGGCCAGCCCGGCTCAGCCCCAGATGTCCTGGAACATGCATTTGCAGCCATGACTGATTGGTTGAAACAGAGTCGACTGAAACTGAACCCAACAAAGACGGACTTGAGCCATGGGGGACTGGATTCGGGACTCCAGCTCCCGACCCTCGATGGGGCACAGCTTGTGCCTGTTCCAAGGGTTAAGAGCCTGGGGGT
The DNA here is from genome assembly GCF_028583425.1 of Eublepharis macularius. NCBI lineage: Eukaryota > Metazoa > Chordata > Lepidosauria > Squamata > Eublepharidae > Eublepharis > Eublepharis macularius. The sequence goes on from NC_072794.1 coordinate 127,290,199, forward strand.
GATCCTAGATGCCTCCCTGAAAATGGAGGCACAGATCACAGCAGTTGTCAGGTCTTCTTTTTTCCACCTGCGGCAGACCAGACAACTTGTCCCTTACCTGTCTACCTGTGACTTAACTACAGTGATCCAGGCAACGGTCATCTCTAGGTTAGATTACTGTAACTCGCTCTACGCGGGCCTACCCTTGTGCCTGACCTGAAGATTACAGCTAGTGCAAAATGCAGCGGTGCGCATCGTTATGAAAGCACCAAATAGGGCGCATATTACACCAATATTGCGCGAGCTACACTGGTTGCCAGTGGAGTATCGGATCAGGTTCAAGGTCTTGGTATTGACCTATAAGGCCCTGTGAGGACTGGGGCCAGCGTACCTGATGGGCCGTCTCTCCCCATATGTTCCCCAGAGGACCCTACGATCAGGAGAAAAGAAATTGTTATCAGTCCCTGGCTCCAAGGAGGCCCGCCTGGCCTCGACTAGAGCAAGAGCTTTCTCAGTCCTAGCTCCTACCTGGTGGAACACTCTGTCTACCGAGACCAGGGCCCGGCAGGAACTACTATCTTTCCGCCGGGCCTGTAAGACAAGAGTTGTTCCGCCAGGCTTACGGCTGAGGCTGGGCCTCCACTGGCTGGAGGATACAACATCTACTCCCCTCCCTATGAGAGCTGCCCACCACTGTTCTTAAGCAGCTGCTATGTTCAACTGCACTGTTGCACTTTTTGTAATCAACGGTATTGCCGCCATCAAGAAAAGAGTGCTGCTATTTTAATATCTTTGTACAATGTTTTTAAATGTTTTATATGAAATGTTTTAAATGTTTTAATGTTGTTATCCGCCCTCAGCCTGCTTGCGGGGAAGGCGGAATATAAATACGATAAAATAATTTAAAAAAAAAAATAATAAAAGATGTCACTTATAGCGGTAATACTGTACATGACGTACCCTGATTTCTTCCTACATTAGATCGAACCAGTACAATTGAGATTTCCCCCAACTTACGTATGACCTAATAACCTAATAATTTCACATAATTTACTTCTATAATACCAAAAAAAATATTGCCATAGATTAAAGCATCATGGGACTCAGGAATGGGGAATGTTTGTAAACAAGATTAAGTTAGTTTTAATAGTCCTCAGGGGAATATTTCTGGGCTTGGGCTATTTGTAGATTTGATTCTCTAGACATTGCCCTGAATTGATTTCTAGGTGTAAGCAAACTGCTTTAGCTGTCTTTTTCTCAGTCCCCTGTTAAATTCAATATTATAAATTAGATGCCATTGTGTTTTAAGTCTCTCACCAATCAAGTTGCCCTTTTTAGTGCTCTTATTCCTGTCTTTAAAGACCAGGCTGACATACAGAAATTTTGGAAGTGAATCTTTTCCAGCACCTTATCATCATACCAGGAAAAGCTCTGCCTATTAAATTCCTGTGTGCCAGGTAGGGATCCCAGACCCCCGGTGGGGGTGAGGATCTCCCGCCCCGCTCCCCACACCCTGCCCCCACTTACCTGAGCAACGGAGATGCGCACCTTCCTTGAGCACTCCCCTGCAGTGCGGCGTGCTCCCATGCACTGCAGCTGCTGGGATCGGGCCCGTTTTGGCCCAGATCAGGGCCGCTGCGGAGCGCAGGAGTGCTTCTGCGCTCCGCAGTGCTCAAAACGGGCCCAATCCACAGCAAACATGCCTGTTTTCAGCAGCTGCGGAGCACAGGAGCGCTCCTGCACTCCACAGCTCCCCAAAATGGGCCCATTCTGCCGCAGAGCGTTCCTGCGCTCTGCAGCACCTCAAAAAGGGGCCTGATCCATGGCAGAACAGCCTGTTTCAGGTGCGTTCTGCAGCGCCCGGGGCCGCGCGATGACGTCACCCCTAATGACATCGCGCCTGTGGGGGTGCACGAGCCTCCCTCTCCCCAGAGATCAGTGCCAGGCTCCTGTCTCCCGCTGGGAGATTGAGGGGGCCTTGCAACCCTTGTGCCAGGCTCTCTTAAAACACCAGTCCAGCAGAAAAAAAATAAAGAAAATCCAGCCTTTTCCCAAACAAGGTACTCTTGCATTCTACAAGAAGGAAGTTCTAGCTTTGACTGTGTTTTAGAGTCTCTCTAGACGTGCAGGTTTTAAATTTTTTTTTAAAGAACCCAAACCCAACTCGAGTTTCCGCAGCCATACAGCAGTTAAAAAGTAAATGGTTATTTTTAAAAAGGAGCACCCAAATGGCCTCAGAATGCCTCCTCCAGCAAGCCATTTCCCCATGTTACAATAGAACTGGGAAGTTTCCCCCCATTTTTACTACTCCACGTGCACAGGATACTACATGTAGAACAGGAAAACCCCCTACTCCCCTGCCATTTTGACATGGGGAAACGGCTTGAGGGGGGAGGGAGGAGCCTCTCCCACTGGAGAGGCATTCTGAGGCCATTTAGGTTCTCCTTTATTTTTCACAGCTATTCCCCAAAGCAGGGAACCTACTCCTGACTGTTCTCTAAAGACACCCCCCCCCCCCAAGTTTCAGGAAGATTAGATCCCTAGGTCCCATTCTATGGGCCTCTTATGAAGGTACTGCCAACCACTCTCCATTATTCACTGTGGAAACATTTCCAAGCAGGATCTCAGGCAGAAACACACAGGGGCAAGGCGGTCACTAGCCAGAGGCACACTCCCCAAAGCAAAAATCATGTGGATCAACACCAAACCAGAGAATCATGTCAAAACAGAGAATACCACTGAGGCAAGAAGAACAAAACTGAATCAAGGGAACCAAAATCAAACCAGAGAATTGTGTCAAAACAGAGAATTTCACCAAAACCAAACGGAGGCAAGAAGAACAGGTTTGCTTAGGTTAATACTTTAAATTGAAAAGCCCTATATGGTACATTAGGATTCCCAAGAATAAGAGGAATGAGTAATAGTGGCAATATACACAGCAGAACAATAATTAAAAGGGTGATGCAGCTTCCAGGTGGATCAAACTCCAAAAATTCTAAATAAATAACATTATGTAGATTTCACTCCTTGCTGAAAAGGTAATGTATGCTTTGTCTGACTATGAGCAATTGAAAATCCATTCAGCAATATAGTTTTCAAAATACCAACCAGATATACATGTTTAAGCATATGGAAATGATTTAACTAGATGTTCTTCATTCCTTTGGATCATGGGCAGTCCTTGGTATAAAGTATTCTACCTATTAACTTGAGTGGAGAGTGATACTGAAGTTTTATATTTATTAGAAGAACCCAGGTATTCAGTTTCTAATACCAGGTACCAGGCTTTAAGACAGAAGTCCAATATGAAGTGGACAGATTTCTTAAGGATTTGCATATTAAAAAAAACAAAGTGAATTTTAAACTAAATTTTATACAGTCTATTACTATAAATCCATAAAACAACTTATTGAAATTACTGGATGTTTACTTGTATTTTGTGCTATTCCCTTCAAACATGTTTGACAATGTTTAGATCCAGCAGGATTGGAGAAGTTTCCTGAGTAACTGCAAAATAATTTCTGTTCTGTACTCATGTGTGAAACTTCCTTAAATTGTTTCTGACAGTTGTAACTTTAGTAACCCAAATATGTGCTGCATTATCTCTTGTCCTAAAGAAGGAACCTCTCAGGCTCTCTGAAGATTTTCTTGCACACATGCTATCCAGCCGTTCTACTTTGAAGCAATGTGTTTTACCTTTTGATCACTATGTTCAGTCTTTAAAACTAACATTCTGCATTGCAAGGCTTGGGATAGTGCAGCTGAGATTATACTCTTTTAAGACGGTTAATTTATTTTGTTGAACCAGTTGGTCCCTACATACCAATACCAACACCCTCCTTTGAAACATATTACACTTAAATAAACTGCTTCCAAACAATGGGGCATCCAAAAGATCAATGATGCAAGGATATTTCAGGAACCTTCAATGACTGCAATACATAGAAAGACTGATTACAATCCTACTTATGGGATATAAGCCTAGATTTAGCCTGTATTTTTATTTGCCTTCTGTGTTTGAATGCTATATATTTGTTGTCTTTTGTTTTTTCCTTAATCAAATAATCCATCAACTTCCACCTGTGTTCTGTTTTCAACTGTGTCAATATTTTATTTCTTTTGGAATGGCTACTACATTCTATTTAAAACTTTGGAGTTTGTGGACTCAATTAAAAAAATTAAGGAAGCTGTGAGGTGAGGCACTTCATAAAAACATGGTTCAGCTGGCAAGGAACTGGAATGGGACATCAGACATCACATATTTCAATTATTTTGAGACAAAATTTGCTTTGCATTTCGGTCACATGTTTTGCTGTTTTAAAGTAGTGGCACATAGGATCCATCATAAGGGTCCCACTGCTGATACACAGGGGGAAATCTGAAGTCTGCCCTCAGTGGGTTGGATCCATTCCAGACTAAATCTTTCATTAATGGAATGGAACTTTCCTGCTGTCTTCCTTAGAAACTGCCAATTTAGCTTGGATCCAACCCAGAGCCTGCGCAGCTGCAGCCATCTTGTACACTTCAGTGGAGATCTGAACCTCCAACTGAAGTCCAGAATCTAGCAGAACCCTGACTCAACTGTTAAGGAGAAATACAGATGGATGCCATCTGCATATTGGTGACATCTCACTACAAAACCTCAGATAACTTCTCCCAGTGGTTTCATATAGATGTTAAGCGTGGAGGACAAGTCACAGGGCCCCACAGTATAAATGTCATGGGGTCAAACAACTGAGGCCATAGCTCCACTTTCACTGACTGAACTACCCTACTGAAATACTGCTCTGCTGCTCAACAACTTCCTATTTATTCTTGTTGATGTTGCTTCTGCAGAGGGGAGAGGATAGACTGAATACATGAAGTTGCCTTATACCGAGTCAGACTATTGGACTATCATGGTCAGTACAGTTAACTCTGACTGGCAGGGGCTCTCCAGGATTCCATGTCAAGATCTTTCACATCACCCATGATCTGATCTAAGGAATGAGCCTGGGACTTTCTGCATACAAAGCCACAGCCCCTCCTCATATTTCCAGCATAAAGGTATTTGCCAATTCTTTAATAAATTTGATGCAAACACAAGGCACTGTAGTAATGATCACATTTATTTGTACTATCTTTGCTCATATCTAGAAATACAGAAACAAATTGACCATTCAGAAATAAGATAATCCAAGCGTCATTAGCTATAATCAACAATTAGTCAAGGAATATAAACAGGAAAAGTGAAGCTTTTCATCTTGCCAGTTATGGAACTCTTCACAAAGTATATTTTTGAAGTATATTTTTTGAATACTCTGCTTTTATTGCTTGGCCTAATTAAATGCTAGATGCTCTATTCCATCAATCAAACCATGATCCATAAAACAAGAAGCTCATTTTCTATGGTTCTCACTCAAACATGATTTTTATGTTTGACTGCAATAAGTGGCACCAGTCAACAGTTTAAAAAGAGAAAACACACTAAAAAGAGAACAGATATAACTCTGTGCCATATAAAAGGCATTTTACCACATAGTTTTTGTTCATCTTTTCCTCCAAAGAGCTCAGGACAAAATATATCAGCTTTCCCTCCTCCATTTCATCCTCACAACCACCTAGAAAAGTAGGGAAGGCTGAGTGAGTGGCGGGGGGTGGGGGTGGGGGGTGGAGAGTGAAGTACCCCTGGAGAGAGAAGTACCCCAAGGTGACCCTGTGTGGAGAACTCCTGGAATTACAACTGATCTCCAGACAACAGAGAGCAACTGGCAAAAATGGCAGTGTTGGAGGGTTATTCTACGGCATTATACCCTGCTGAAGTCCCTCCTATTCCCAAATCCTGCCCTCCTCAGGTTTCACCCCCAAATCTCTAGGAATTTCCCAACCCAGATTTGGCAACTCTATTCAAGGTAACAACAGAGGTGACTGTGGGGAGGTGAGCAGAGAGGGCAGACATTCATATTCATAATTCAAGAACCAGTATAGACTTAGAGCACTGGCTGATGAGACCTGACTTCAAATCGCGAGTTGACCATGAATTTCACTAGGAAATCTTGGGACAATTACTATCTTGTCTCATACTGTTGTTGTAATGAAGGAACTGTGAAGCAGCAGGTAAACAGATTCTTAGACACACAAATTTAAAAACATGTAAGATGCAGCTTACACCCAAATAAATTGTTTCCACTGGAGTAACTCTGTTTAGGATTTTACTGTTAAGAGTCTGCCTTTTTCACTGGGACTCAAGGCAGACTAACAGAATATAAAACACTGCAATCAAACAGCATAAGATAATAAAGAATGCAATGAGACTAAGATGACAGAATTAGAGAACAATATGAAGAACCAACTATCTAAAGGTATACTATAAACTGTATTGCAATTGTTTCTCTTCTTCACTACAATCTAGGGATTCTATCTGACCATACTTCTTATGTTGCTGCTTTAGGGCAATCCCCACGATCTGATGAAACATTTGGCCAAAAGCTAATTATCTCTAAAGGAGACTAGTCATTTAAAGGAAACTGCCCATCTCTACCTTAGCCCGACTTTTTTCAGAACAGCAGTTAAAAGGTCAGAGTTGCTTCCCATGTTACAGTGCTTCTACAGACAAATCATGAAATTCCAGAATAGCTTGCTTCTCAAAAGGAATTGTGGAAATAGATGTACTTTTCTCCTTTTCTTTTTTATTATTTATTTATTGATAAAACCAGAAAATAAAGAAAACTATTAGATCCTTCAGAGTGGAAAAAAAGAAGCCAATGTCACAGTACAGGAAACTACCTGTTTATTGACATCATTTATAGTCTACCTGGATAGCAGAAATCTGAAAAAGAGCAGAAATCTGAAAATTGAGCTAAAACAAAGCATAAGGATTAAAATGACATGTTAAATGATGCCCCCCACACAATCCTTCCTAGAGGGGCAAGGACATGCTTATGGAATTGCACCTGCACATCCTACATTGGATGACTGTGCTGGCAATTCATCTCTATATTGGGGCCCAGTTCAAAGTGCTGATTATGATATCCCATGAAGTACATCCCATGAGTCCAACATGTGACAGGTTCAACATGTGCATAGTTTTAAAGTCTTAAACAATTAATGCCCTACATAACTATACCCCTAAGTATAGGTACCAACACTCCTACATACATTCCAAATACCCACATACATTCCATAAGGTGTATTCCTTTTCCTTGTAAAAGAAGCCATATTTTACAACAACTACAGTTCAAAGACTTCTTATGTATTCAGTAAACTGCTGAACTCCAGAAGATGTTATTGGCATACTGGCATGCCATGAAAATAGCAAAGTGTGTCACGAAATGTAACAAACAGGAAGGAGCTTAAATGTGAGTAGTGGGAAAGACTGTCTTCTAGCAGACTAGTTGGGGAGGCAGATCTAGTGATGGCTAAGAGACCAGAAGAGGCAGGTCAGGGTCTTTGGAGAGTACCATATGAAGGAATTCCAAGTTGTATCTACTGCTAGAATCTTGCATATTTTAGACTTTCCTGTTTGCCTGTGGAGGAACTCTGTAAGAAGCCAATTCATCTGCCAAGTGGTGGGGAAGAGAATGACAGGAGTTATAGTAGGAAAGGAAGTAGTGGCAGCTTTTTAAATCAACATGCTTTTAGTGGTATGATTTGTCCTTAATGTCTGCTTTATTTTATTGTTGTGAGCTGCTTTGCGCTGGTCTGCAGGGGCAGCATACATTTCTAAATAAAATAAATAAATGGACACATGAAGCTGCCTTATATTGAGTAGGACTCTTAGTCTATCAAGACCAGCACTGTTTGTTTTGACTGGCAGCAGCTCTCCAACAGTTGATGCAGAGGTCTTTCCCATCATCTGCTACCTGATCCTTTTAACTAGAGGTGTGAGAGATTGATTCTTGAGATTTCTGCATACAAAGCAGATGCTCTACCACCACAGCCTTAAGGGCTGTGCAGTACCTGGATTGTGACAATGGAGGATTTCCCAACAACTCTATGTAAAGAATTAGCAGATGGAAGAGGAAGTATAGGGTAGTTTTCAGTCCTCTGCCCTCTTATTTGAAGAGAAGGGTAGAAAACTTAATGAGAACCTGCTTCCGCCATGGCTACAGAATATTGGTCTTCTCATTTATTATCTGCTGCAATAGGCCACTATGTTGGAACTATTACAGAAAAGACTTGGCTTTAAGAATCTGTGAGACCAACAGGGAATTACTAAACCTTGTTCTGGATTTTCTTTAACTGGGATTCCATATGCCTATATCACAGCATATATATTAGTGAGGCTCAAGTCTGTTTTTTTTTAAAAAAATCTCCTAATTCTGATCTATAATTTCACACCCAGACACTTAGAAGAAAAACTGAGAAATTAATGAGAGCTGTAAAAACAAGACAAAATCCCCAGTACTGACAGATATAATAATGTTTAACGCACCCTAAACATAGTTAGGCCTTATATGGTGGGGTTGAGGAGGGGGAGAGCATATACATTTCAAGTAATATGAAACTGGCAAGACTATAATATACCTCTCTTTGGAATACCAATTGTGCTAATTTCCTCAAGGCTGTCAAGGAAGACTAATCTTTTATAAGTTTTTCAAGCAGTCACCACCTCACAGGGAAGCAAAATAAGCCTGAAGCGCAGCAGCTTTCAAACTGCAGCCCGCCTTACAAGTGCAGTTACTCAAAAATAAAATAAATGACCAACTGCCAGGCTGTGAATTTTACAGTCATGTTTATTGCACCTCAGTGTTAGGAGGCAAGACCTACGATTATATTTTTTGACAACATTTGTCACATTTAACCAAGACAGAGGAAAATCCCCCAAAGCATGGCAAATAAATCACCGTACCTGCTGCTGGGAGAATTCCTATCTCTATGTCTGAACCTGTTCATTTGAAAACGAGTGCTCCTTAAATATGCATCAACAAAACAATAGCTGGACTGGAACAGCCCAGTTGTTCATCAGGAGAGAAGTTGGATCCTCTGAACAGTGAGAACTGTAGACTTATTTCCAGTGCAAATGCTGCAACTTCTAATTCATTTTAGGCCAGTAAAGTTATTTCAGACATTTCCAAAACATGTCAGACTGAGTACGAGTTTGAGTCTCTCAAATTGCTTTCTTGGTTTTGTTCACTCAGCAGTGAATAGTTTTGCTTTGGAGCATCTCTTTAGGGGACAAGAGTGTTCTCAGGATCTGGACATGGCAACCTTACAAACAAATGTTTATGCTAAGTTTTGTAAACTGCCCTATACCCATTTAGAATACCCCAAATTGGGGGTTCCCAACTTTTAGAACCTGCTCCCACTTCAGAAACTATGTGTGTGTCTGCCCATGCTCTTCTCCCCAGTGTTAGAGCAGGCTTTCCAGTTCTAGTTCTATTCTCCCCACAATACAGCTGGGGCTGAGAGGAGTGGCTTACCCAAGGCCACCTGCTCAGCTCATGGCACTAGTAGGATTTGAAGCAGAAGAGTGCAGATTTGCAACCCAAGCACTTAACCACTGTGATACAGTAGTTCTTCAAAAAAAAATGTGGAAAGTAAGTATGCACAAATGCACAGTGATTGAATAATTTGTTCGGAGAAATCATTTGGGTATGCACCATATACATATGCAGCAGGCATTATAATTTCAAATATGTTCCTCAGTATGACCTTTACTTTTAAACTTTTTGGGGTTTTTTTAGATACATGTTGTAAGTTAGCATAGGGTGCAGCAGTTGGAAGCTCTTCTGTGTTGGAAATTTTGAATTTTTTTTGAAAGACTAAAGCATTTATACTTCTTACATTTCATAAATTTCCCAAACAGTACAATTTTAGATGCTGTTACAAATCATGCATTTTGTGTTAAAGCAGTACAATGCACTTAGACTTGATGTACTGCATATTTTGATTTTTTCCATCATTTCTGTTTTTTCTGAAAGCAGGGGAAATTCCCTGGCTTCGGAGTTTCAGAAATTTCACCTCTCAAGCAGTATTATACATTCATGGGAAATATTATCACCTATTATCTACTTTGAATCTGCTACAAGATGGAAAACATTTTTAGGACTAACAGAAGCAGAAGCAAGATCCTATCACTTCATTATTTCATGCTTCCTATGGCTTCTGATTGAGACCATAAGCACTACATATAATCTGAATAGGCTTGAACGACGGTTGTGTTGCAGTCCTCAACACAAACTGAACTATGAAACTGAACTCATGAAACTGAAAGTGAGGGCCAAGCTACAAGTGATGAATGTCACTTGAACGGCAAGTGGATCGAGTGGAAAGCAAGTGGAGGGCAAGTGAACAGGGAGGAATACACTTGCTGTTCAAGTGTCATTCGTCACTTGTAGTTTGGCCCTGAGTCAGAAGACTGATCTATATATGTGTCTACCCAGACTGGCAGTAGCTCTCCAGAATCTCAGATAGAGGTCTTCCACATTACCTACTACCTGATCCTTTTATCTGGAGATACCAATGATTGATATTTGGACCTTACGGTGCAAAATTTACTTTCAACACACAATCCAAGCAAACTGCTGAGAACTTCAGGATTCATTTTATCAAATACTTTACGAGCTTTCTGCTCATGGTGAATTTACTTGTGTTATAGAACAATTTCTCCTTGATAAATTATTGTATTATGTCACCTTTCAAAAAGAGATTATTACACTTATTTTATACATAAATATATGACTCTGTGTTACAGCAAGCCAAACCAATAGTTTATCAAATACAGTATCATCTAGCCTGAATACAATCTACATGTCAGGGTCTCAACCACAGAAAGTTCTTAACTAGCATCTCCTACCTGAGACCTTGTAACTGGAGATGCCAAGGCCTCCACCTAGGACTTAAGCTGAACATGTACTCTGGTACTGAGCCATGGTCCTTCCCTGGCCCCATCCCTTCCCCCAGGCAACACCTGTGAAAAGGAAAGACATTTTGGGAAAGACATTTTGGAAGATGGATCCTTCACTACAAATATTTTTTAAGTCCCTGTTCAAAATACTATCAAACTTTCAAACTTAAAATTTTCAGTAGTAGAATTTTTCTAAGCAATGCAGTCTTAAGCAAATGTTCATCCTTTGAAACTCAGTGATTTCAGTGTGAACTTGAAAAGGTGTAACTCTACTTGCCTTGACCTGGATGGCCCAGGTGAGCCTGATCTTGTCAGATCTCAGAAGCTAAGCAGGGTCAGCTTTGGTTAGTAATTGGATGGCAGACCTTCAATGCAGACCAAGGTTGCAGAGGCAGACAATGGCAAACCATTTCTGTTAGTCTCTTGCCATGAAAACCCCACCGGGGTTGCTATAAGTCAACTCTGACTTGAAGGCACTCTCCTCTACCAACTCTGCTTAGGACTGCATTGTAAGAAACTGTACCATCTGATTTTGAAAGTGCAAGGGTTCAGAGCAAAGGCTTCCATAAACAAACTAATTTGGTTTAGTCAGGAATTCATTGTTACAATCTGATGCTATACAAAGTAATTAAAGACCTACCCCACCCCCCATCATGCTTACAATTATAACCTATATAATAACAGTACTTAACCCAACACATCCTCGTTTTCTTATTGTCCTCTGAGTAACTGGAAATTACAGTCATATTATTACTCTTCCCCGTAATGAAGATCTTGGTTTGTCTAGAATCTGATATAGCCACTCCTCCTTTTTTATATAAAAACTCAGAAGGCTTGGAAAGAGAAAAAAAGATGTTTCCCAGGAAGCAAATATTTCTCTCTTCTTAAATAATTTCTTACAGTGAACACTGGAAATGTATGGAAATTAGACTGAAAGAGATCAGGACAAACTCAAGTTCATACTAAAATATTATTGGTGACTAAAACTTCCCTCCATTTTTTAAAAATGTCACCCATCAAATTCTGGGTATGATAGTTGCAACCTGTGTTTGGCAAAGTTATTGGTGATGCCTACATTAAGTAAAAGTTTTCAAAGACATTTAAGGTTTTAATTTTGAACATCTATTTGTCATAAACTCTCAAGATTACATCTCAAGGAAGAGAATAAATTGAATATATGCAATTTAAAATGTAGGATAAAATCCCTCCTTGCAGTTATTGATTCTGGTGTTTTAAGTTTAATTTTAAAAACAAGTCACAAAGTGCATAGACAAGGGTGACAGCATTACTCCACATTTTAAGAAACATAACAGCCATAAACTCCTGCACAGGACAGTTAGCGTACATATTTCAGCCCTATATTAATTTTTATCCACACACAATATTGATAATCTGTTATTAAGAAACATCAATTTAATGATAGTAATGGCAAGAAAAGGGGAACGTCTTATAATTATTGCAGCACCAATATTTATATTAAATCCTTTGAAATTACACTTGCAATTTACAATAAAATTAATAGCTATAAAGCCTACAAGCATCTAGGTCACATGGGCTTACTTGTTTTGTAAACATGTTTATTTCAATGAAATGCTAATGGCAGGTATTTTTTGGATGATAGCATTAGGCTACAATCCAAAATATACTTACCAGGAAATGTCCTATTGAATTCAGTGGGATTTACTTCCACATAAACATGTTTACAATTGGACTGTAAATCCTGTGCCACTCATCAGGATCTGCAAGTTTAATCTTGCACAATGTTATGAAAATAAAATGTTCCTTAAAACCATTGTGAAGTAATCCATTATTACCTTTTTAGCTGCATTAATGTATTAATACTGTAGTAATATGGTGATTAGCTTTACAATAATTTCACATACCTTTATACCTTTCACACATCTTTATTTTACTTAATAAAACAGTCCTGATTTTTTCAGTCTTTTCTTCATTCATGAGTAGTAAAATGTCTGTACAATTAATCTGTTTGCACTTCAGCATATAAAGTAAAAATACACATTGATATCCATCCTGTACCTCTACTCTCCACTCTTAGTGGTTAATGCAAAGACATAATACAGATTTTTGCAGTTAAATCACCAGGGAAATATAGTTTAGAAATCAACATTTTTTAAAAAGTGAACTAATTATTATTTATGTATTTATTTTATTAATTAGGATTCTAGCCTGCCTTCCCAGCAAGTGGGCTCAGAGTGGGTTACAGTAATTAAAAATACATTTTAAATACATAATAAAATTAGCATCATAATTAATACAGAACACAGAACTAGTTTTTATAAAGCATGCTATCTCCACCCATTCCATAAAAGTACAACAAACTATGGAACAAACAACATTAGTTCCAATATGCCTATTAAGATTTGATCGTAACATATCGGTGATAGTATGAAGGATAATAAGGGAGGGAAGGTGGCATGGTGTAGGCAGATCTCGTAAGGGGTAAGGGTGTTAGGGTAAGGGCAAGTGATAAGGGTAAAGAGTAAGATCTCATAAGATCTTGGTAGCTAAGCTTGGATGGGGAATCACCAAGGAATACTCTGCAGAGGAAGGCAATGGCCAACCATCTTTCCTTCTCACTTTACATGAATGCCTCTTGCTGTGGTAGCCATAAACTAGCTGCAACTTGACGACGCATACATAGGAAAGTTATTTTTTATTACAATGAAACAAAATTAAATGGTACGACAATATCTGCAGCAACCCATTTTTAATTTGTGTATACCAACTCACAAAACTAAAAGGGCCCAAAGTTAATTTCATCCTACTTTTTTCCAAAGACAAGACACCAATATACCAACACCACATTTATGGAATCTGGGCCCCAAATGCCACAAGCAGAGAGTGAATGCACTGCACAAAGTGTTTGCGAATATGGTTCAGATAAACCAGACCATTAAGAGGGATTCAAAATACAAACAGCAACCCGATGACAAGAAGAGGATATATGCCTGATTTAAATGTGGTGGCAGTCATGGACAGAATGATGCCTATGTGTCATTCTTGATGATAGGCACCTTGTTTACATTAAGTTACCTTGCCTAAACATGCATCATCAGCACACCACAAATCTGTGGCCTTAGCAGATGCTATGCTGGCATGGTAACTATATATACATGGCCGCTGAGGGCCTTCCTTTACTCATTGATGGAGAGTTTGATGACACAACAGGTCATTTGAAGGAGAGGCTGCAAAATGGAGGGCTGGGGTTACCCATGACTCACTGCACATAAATATATGCCCATGATGCCAGCCATGCAAGTTGCAAGACCAACAAAACACAACATATTGAGAATGGTGGCTGTACAGAAAGGGATTTCAGAGTCAACAGGAGACAAATGAATAGCATACCAAAAGAGAGAGAAAATGCAACAAATGAACTTGTCTTACACCAAATCAGACCATTGGGTGTGGGTGTGGTACTGGCAGAAGATCTTTTACAACACATTCTGTTGATAAATGCCTTGAGTAAAATTCTAATTACAACTGACTGACAGTGATTTTTTAATTAGCTAAAAAAGATATAAGAACTAAAAAAAAGCACTAAAATATTTCACTTCTGTTTACATTGACGCTACATTAGGGATTGAATTACCAAAGTTCCTCTCCACTTTTTCTCCCACACCAAAAGGAAAGTGATGCTAATCCATTATTTAATGATTAAGGGTGGTTTTACCACTATGAGTTTTCACCCAACAAACTCAATGCAGGACAAGAAAAAAATTACAACACAGTTTCACCTATGTCGCTAGTCTTTCTAGAAGTAATATTAATAATTTCCAGCTGTAATTAACAATAGGAAACCATTAGTGAGAATATACTTTACGAATGGAAGCTAGAACAAATTTGAGGGATAGGGTGTTTGTTGTTAACAACAAGTAAAGTAATGTAATGGCTACTGAACCTTGAAAAGTTTCTTAAAAGCTAGTATAAACAGGGCTTTCTCAGTGATGATGTTTGGTTGCTAAGCCAGATCTTAGTTTGATTCACAGCTGACATGGTGAATTTCTAGATAACTGCATTATTTTTGCCTAGTCTTAAAATGTATACATCTTTATGGATTTGGAGTGTTCTGTCCTCCTTGTATATCATATTATAGACTGTGCAGTGGAATTGGATAAACATCTAATGACATGATGTTCCCAGTTCAAAAGATGTCTGTGGAATTTCAGTCTCAGCTGTGATACCAAATGTACTATGTTTTAAAAAATAAATTCAGCATTATTTAGTGTTACACTAATTCCCAAAAAGATAAATAACAGTTACAGTCAGGAGTTCTGATTTCTTGGGGTAACTTCTAAGCTAGGGAGCAGATGTCGGCCCTTATGCTGACCCCCACAAGTACACATACCCCCACAAGTACAGCATGAGAAGCACACATCCCTTTACTCACACATACCTCACATCCACTTTTAACATTTCATTGCTGCAGAAGCTGCCTTGTAACAAGCCTGTAGGTTATTTTCCTTAGCAAAACATTTCTGGATTTTTGTTATACAGAAATTGATTTTCTAAGTCCTGTTGTTTTTCTCATTCATCTCACATTCTGAACTAGCAGTATAAACTAGCTCTGGTATACAACTTTAATTTAGATGTAGATGTCTCCTTAAAGTTCTTTACTCTACTGCCATCATTACAATACTTGCTATTTGTCTACCTGTTATTTCCATGGATCATAACTGACATCTTTATGCTGATTCACGCTTGCTGAGCAAGCCAGATCCAACTGGGTAAGTACCGTGAATTTCAAAGTAGTTTCATGAATACCCAGGAGTAGGTTTTATTTCTCTACCTATACTTCACTTTTGTCTCCTTATAGTCATATGAAGTCCTAGCAAAAAACATTAAGAGCCAGAACCCCCTCCTCCCGCCCCAGTTTATATAGGTGAATTAATTCCAGACTACGAATCGTTTAATGCTTATCCTATAACAGAATGAACTATTTCCATCTGAAATGCCAGATACTCATGTGGAACAATTCCCTCCGTCCTGAAATTTTGTTTTATTATTAAAATTACTCCTCTGCCTCAGATTGAAGACAGAATCACAAGGCTTTCTGGCAGACAATGTAAAGCAATGACTTCTGCTGCTCAAAACTAGGATCTGTCCATAATCTGGCTCACAGCTCAACACAAAGTGAAGAACACATGTGGAGAGGTGGTGCGGGTCTATTACAGCTTGATCCTATGTTTTTTTACTCAGAAGCAAAACCTCATAATGTCAGTAGGATTTACTTCTGCATATGTGTGTTTGGGATCACAGTCTTATATTAGCTAATCTCAGTTCATTAAATAGATCAAGAACAACTAAAGTTTTATCAGGTGGCTGTACTCCACACATACTGGTTAGAGGGAATTGCCAGCAGAGGTCACCATTGCTTTAAATGGTGCATGATGCATCTTTATTACAGAAGAATTTTAAGGGATGGTCTGGGAGTGTTAAATTCCAGCAAGGAACTATGTGACAATTTATTTTTAAGTTTTTTATATTAATCTATAAAAGTTGCACAACCGCCATATAACCAAAATTAAATTAATTAGCAAAAATAATGAACAAACCTTTTCCTTTAAGCTGAAACGAATAAAACAGAATGTAACAATTTACGTGCAAGTTTTTAAACAAGACTTATTTTCTGTGAAGTCCATACAATTGGCTCAGACTCATAAATGAGCAACACAAATCCATATCAACAAGTGGGGTCTTGTCTGACAAAAGCACTATTACTAATTTCATATACGTACCTCTCCCATGTGTCTCTACATGGTGTTATGCAAAAGGGAGCTAACTTCTACTTAGAAACAGAGATATATTCCCTTATCCTGTCTTTTTAATGCACCCTAACCTCTGATTGACAGTTTAAATGAGTAAGGGAAAATAATTACTGTTAAGGCTATATGCATTCAATACATTTTAAGGGACAAAAAAGACCACTGTGCACTCTTAAAATCTTTTAAATGAAACTTAAAATAGGTCACTTAACAAGAAGAACAGGGATACTTTTAAGGGGAGGGGAGTTAACTTTGTGCTCATCTAATGCTAGGAGAAAGTAAAGAACATAGTCATCATTACTTCCTTTCCTACCATATTGTGAAACTGTGTATTCTGTCCCTTTAGGGTGAGTTCCCTGTTGAATAATCATTATCCCAATTCTGCAGACTCTTTTGACAGTGACTATTATATTGCTGAACAATGTCTCCAGATGTTGAGACTGTCAGCTGATGATTCAGACACTTGACATTAAGGTCTTGTCCATCTTTGGCTTATCATGACATGGGATGAATTCAAATAACTTGGCCTTTGCTTTTTTTAAAAAATCAGGGGAGGAGTACTATAAATCCATTATTTTCAGAGCAGAGCTCCATGTCCATACTGAAATACTCCTCATTTTGCAACAATACTGTACAATATGACAGCATACACAACATTAGCAGGACCTTTGCTGAACACACCACTGAAACTAGCTGATTTCAAGAGAGAAATAGCTAGTGGAGGAGCTTTAGAAGGACTTCAGGATCCAGTCACATTATCAGTTACACTACGGTCTGAAGCTTTATCTTGATGCATATAGGAAAACCAACATCTGATTGTACGTTTTATCATAATAACAGATGGCAATGCCAGTAAACACCCATGAATCTCCCTTCGAACAGTTACTATGTCCCTTCCAAAGCTTCAACAAACTTGGAAAAACCAGCCTGACAAGCAAACAAGCACCCTCCTATTTACGAGTTCATTTGTTCCTGAAATTCCTGAGCAGAGAAGGGAAGGTTTAAAGTCAAGCAGGTGAAAACCAAAGTTGGTGAAACTTCAAGACGACGGTAAAGAAACAAACAAAAGCAGCCCAACCTGTGTTTAGACTCTTCTGATCTCCCACTCTCTTTTCCCCGCCGCAGTGGTGTTTCCCTTCGGACCCGCCCCCCCACCCGGCTTAATCTCCAAATCAAAGAGCACCGTCAGTTTCTATCCTGCCCCTGCTAGACGGTCTGCAGCTTGAGGGGACAGACCGACTACACAAATGCACCCGTCCTGGGGTCTAGGGGACCACAATCAACACCAGAATGTCACACGCACGGCATGCTTGGACAGACATAAAGCCACCCACAGGCATACAACTGGAAGACTAAAACGCACCTCCTCGCGACTTTTCGCACGGAGCCCCAATACTGGCAAATGTGCGCCACGGAGTACGTGCAGATGTTTCTTTGGGGATGTCACCAGGCGGGACTCGCTGCCCCCATAAGCAGGGGCAGCCAAAGGAGCAGTTCCCGGGCGCCCAGCGGGGCTGATTCCGCCTCAAGCGAGCGAGCCGTGCAGCCTGCCGCTGCGGAGCGCCTTAGCGCTCAAACTTCGCCAAGTGTCTGCCCTTCCCCGCGGTCGGCCCAAGGCGCCCCACTCACCTCAGCGCTGCGGGCAGGTGGAAAGCCCCCCTAGGAGCTGCTGCTGGAGGTGGCGTCGCCCAGGCTGCGGTGGCTCCCCCAGCGCCTTGCTCCGTGGCCCCTTCCCCGACGCACGCGAGCCATCCACTTCGCACGCGCGCAGCAGCCTCATTCACAGCGCTCCCTCCACTCCGGCGGAGCGCACTGACTCACGAGAGGGACTCGCTCGCGCTCCGCCTGGGTCCTAGCGCCACAAAGCGCGCCGCGCGGCCACCAAGGCTTAGGGGAAGTCCCCGAAGGGGCGCCGGCGGGCTCCTGAGGAAGGCGCAGCAGGAGCGCTCATTGAGGCAGCCCGCACTTTTGCCCGCCCGCCCGCTCGCTCGCTCCGTGACTACACAGCGGACGCGGACTCTGAAGAGGCACGTGCCAGCGCCAGTCTCCCGCGGGGGACCAGCACAAATGGAGCAGTCTTGGGCCTTTCCCGGCTTCTGATAGGGCGAGCCTGAGAGGGGACCCTCCCCAACAGTCAGCGGAGGGAAGGGGGAGGGGTGGCTCTCTGGAGAGTTGCCTACCAAGTGATGCTAGGGGGTCAGTAGCCGTTCCCAGATCTACAGAGCAATCCTTAACCAGTCTACTTAAATTTAGAGCTTACTTCCAGGAAAGTGTTCTTGCGGCTGAATCATAACTATTTAGACGTTTTCTGGATCATTGGGATCCGGATTTACCAACAGGGAACTAACGGATTCCAGAGTTACCAGGAGCAAGTAACTCCTCTACCAACAGCAATTTGGTATCTGAAGAAGTGAGCTGTGGCTCAGGAAAGCTCATATCCTACCACAAATTTTGTTAGTCTTATACGTGTTACTGGACTCTTGCTCTTCTACAGCAACAGGAACAATTTTGCAAAAATAAAATTGATGAATGTTAATGTTAGTGAATTTATCACACATTCCGATTGCGATCATATAATGCACAGTTCGCAAATCCATAACATTCTGATCAACAGTTTTGAAAAATGAATGAGAAAGAACAGATTCAATTCACTGCAAGCAGCCAGGGCTGTCTATACATGCACATGCCACAGTAAACTAGTAGGTTTCTAGTTTGTTTCTCCAAATAACGTATGTTTCATTGCAAATTGCATATTTTGTCAACCACAAAGCCATAAATCGGACTTTAGTCTACCTTCAGACTCTGAATGCAAATAGACAACTGGGGTGTGTGAAACTCATGTTTGGTTCCTCTCCTAACAAACTGAAATGTCTGAAAGTGGTGCAGATGCCTGCCCGCCTGCTTGAAAAAGAATGCCCACTTCACACTTTGGCAGCACATAATGGGATGTCTCTTTAGATCAAATTCAAACATTTCTGCAGCCATTAGATAGCCACTGAAAAGCACTTTTATTTTCATACATAGGAGGGCTGGCAAAGTTCCCAGTGGACTCTTGGCAAACAGAAACATGCTGAGCGGAGCCCCTGGGGGGCTTGGCTCAGACCCAGTCAATGGCTGAGACAACAGCTGGAGGCTCACCCGTTGCCACCTCCCATACAGCTGCCAACCTGTGAGGCATGCACCGCTCAGCTGGCTCCTGAGCCATTTTAATGTCCCCATCTACTCTGTTGCCGTTATGGTCATGTCTAGATTTGGGTTCTCTTGTGGATCAGCTGGACTGTTTATTTGTAGGTTGCCTTTCTCACTGAGACTCACTCAGGGTGGGTTAATTCTTCACATGAAAGCTCTTTGAACAATATGTGATGTCAAATACAGATCTTGCCACAACTGTGGGGCAATTTTTCTGTGGCAACTAGGCTACAGAATTTCAGTATTTCTAAAAATTTATGCCTCCCCTCATCTTTTAGCCAAAGATTTCCAAAGCAGCTTCCTTATAAAACACATAAACAAGGCAATAACAAGAAAAATTACAGCAGCAATAAGTAGATCAGTCTCTTAAAAATCTACACAGAGTAAAACAATCACATTTCTTGATCCTTCCACATGTAGAGCTGATATGGTAGCAATCAGTGGCACAGGTGGTGTCAATCACTAACATGCTAATAGTGAGCCAACTCTCCGTTTACAGATTGCACACCTACAATATCACTTTGAACAAAAATTGCATGGCATAGCAAGTCAAAGGTGCTGTGAAATCACTAATAATATTTTTTTAATGACCAGCAACAGCCAAATGGCTACATTAGACAAGAGAACTGGACCCTCTTGCTTCAGGATAGACAGGACAGGCCTGAGCCTTTGGTCCCATGTCAAAGTGTAAAACAGTTTAACATTTCTGATTCTATCCAGCAGAGGGAAGCATTGAGAGAAGAGTGCCCTGTCTTTTAGCAGGATTGAAATAAGTGATTTAAATAGTTTGGGGTGGGGAGAAAAATACCACTTCAGATTTTGAATTGACTGTCATGAGAACTAGTGTGATTCTCAGTAGGCTAAGTATGTCATCATTCCTGATGTTTGTAGAATTGCGTGAGATAGTTAAAAGTTTGCCCCTCACACTGTTTGGTCCTGCTTTCCTCATTTCAACTTTCTTCCTATTGGCCAGAGTCAAGTTCTATAAGGTAAAAATGATATATAACTAGGAATAATTTTATTACTATATACCTGATGATATTGAGATATAATTTGTTATTGTAATATCAAAGCCCTCTCTTGTCTCTTCTCATTCAAATATTACAGCAAGGGTGCAATATCGTCACTTTATGGAGATGCTATTGTCTGTAGAGCAAATTCTGTATCACCAACCTTGATTAATCTGAGCAAATATACTTACAAGGAATAAAGAATATGTACATGTTGATTTATGAATACCACAAAAATAAGAGAATTTTGAGACTGTATACTAATGATATCACTCAGTGGCTCAGGAGCCACATGTGTCTCTTTGACATGTCAGGTTGAAAGAAAAAGAAAAAACTTGGGTGTGAAAATATCAAGGTCAACATCAAAAAAGCTAAGAAGGAGCAAGTGACGCACAATTTCCCCATGACCTCAATCCACGTATACAGAGTGATGCAGGATTGTTACATGCAGAAGTGCAGCATTTTTACCAGTTGAGGTTCAGTTTAGTAAGACTGGAGTTGCTTTTGCAAGAAAAAAAGGGTGATGGGAAGCTCATTTGGAGAGTTATTGAGACTCTTGCTCAGCTAATGAGCATGAAGGCAGCATAATATATTAAAGGACAAAGCAGCTTATGATTCTTGTTGGATTACATTTAGTTTTGGAATAATCAAAATATATTACCCAGTATTCATGCCTACACTGTGACATTCTCTTTGAATCTCTGGAATATATGTGAACATCACACAAATTAATGATCCAACGTGCACAGAGATAAAATGAGGAGGTTTGTCCTTTTGCTTCTGAAAAAATGAACACTGATTCCTTAAGTGCACCTGAAAAGTTCTTCGTTTTGGGCTGATTTCCTCTTTTTTATGTTGATTTACTTTTGGCCTAATTTTGATTGTTACAAGATCTAAAAAACTGATTGAGAAAGTAATTAGATGCTTCTGCTTGCTTCTGACAAATCATCCAAGTCCATGGCCTGGATCCAACAAACTGTAAGCAGAGTCCTTCTCGTGGAATTAAGGATGTCTTTCTGTTCTTTGATGCAGCCCCCTGCGCTGTCCAAGAACCTGCTCTAGAAGGATTATTTGACATGGGTCACTGCATCGGTTGGGGATCCCCTCCCCTTGTGTGAGCACAAATGCCTCCTAACATTTAATAGGATCCAAGCCATATTACTGTACACATTTTTGTAGTGCTATATATGCTGCATTTTGGCGGAGAGTGCCCTCAAGTCATAGCTGACTTACGGCACTCCCTGGTGGGGTTTTCAGGGCAACAGATGAACAGAGATGATTTGCCATTACCTGCCTCTGCTGCCCTGGTCTTCGTTGGAGGTCTCCTATCCGATTACTAACCAAGACCGACCCTGCTTAGCTTCTGAGATCTGACGAGATCAGGCTCATCTAGGCTATCCAGGTCAGGGCATGCTGGATATTACTTTTAAATATTTGTTTTAATTACAAATGCTAGTATTTTTTCCTATTTTAGTAAGAAGTGATGTATAATTTGAAGTATGGGCCCATATGTTCTTTTTTGCGGCAAAGATGGCATCTGATACAGAAAGATACGATGTAAGATGACATGCACAGTAATCACTTGATCAGGGTTATATAACTTCCAATACAAAGAATATTTGCCATTCGTAAGATACAGAACTCATTGTTTTCCTTGTGCCAATGAATGTCTTCATATAGCAAAAATATAACCCGTAAACCTGGTGTTGAATGCGTTTTCTGAGGCTAACAGTGCAATCCTAAGCAAAGTCACACCCTTCTAAATCCATTGAAGCAAACAAGGTTAGAAGAGTAACTTTGATCAGGATTACACTGTAAACCATTGGCCTTGTGTGAAATTTGAGAGAAGACTCTGTCACTGAAAATCTTTGATGCTGTCTACATTCTTGTCAGTTACCCTTTATTTTATTTATTTATTTATAGTCTGCCTTTCTCACTGAAATTTGAGGCAGATCAGTATGAATCAAACTTTTCAATAAACAATGTAATAGGGTTTCTACATGCAGATCTGCAAACTGCAGAAATCCAATATTGAATTGAATAAAGGGGTTTGCAGACTTATCATTGGGCAACATTTTGGCCAGGAGGCAAGGCTGGAGCAAAGAGCATGCTGCTTATTTAGACAAGGGTGGCGCATGCTGAGGAGGAGTGTGGAGGAGTGAAGGAGAGGCTTAGCTCATCACCAGCAGTCCCTTGTGGTCTGGCCATCATTCTTGGTGGGTGGTGGAAGCGGCTGATGGACTCCCTCCCTTATTCAGTACCAGCTGCGGCTGAGGTTTGCTTGTCACAACTTTGTGACAGTTAAAGGCATTGGGCCAGATCCACGGGGTGAGTCATGCCGACTGGGTGGCTTACCCCCACTTTTCGAGATCCTCTTAAAACATCTGGGGGAAGCTGCAGGGTATGCTCCTGGGATGGCTATTTCAGGCTTCACCCTGGGTAGTAGGGACTGCCATAGTCATGCCTGGAAGCAGGATAACCCCATGCAATCCCATGGTTTCCAGCAAGGATGGTGGGGAATACATGCCATCGAGTGGCAAAGGCCATTCAATGTAGTGGATCTGTTGCCTTATGCCACACCAATGCTCCAGTGGCTGTAATCAATAAAGATGAGGCCTGTTTTCATCCAACGACAGTGTGTGTTGTGTATTATTTGCCCAGGTCCCAGCCTGACAATTAATCTATACGGTCTGCAATGCTGAAACAGAACATAAGCAATTTTAAGACTGACTTATTAGACAACATAGGAACTATTCAGTAGGATGATACATACAGCAATAGTAAAAAAGTCTATAGTCCTCTCTATCCCTTTACCAATGCATCTATTTGAGACCACTTCCTTACAATTCAGCCTTCCTGTCTGAGTAAAAAACTCTCTGGAACAATTAAGTTTTGCATAGTTTGCAGAAAGCAGGGAAAGTGGGAGCTTTCCTGGCCTCTAGGGACAAAGCAGGCCTTCAGCTTATGATGAGCTGCATTCTTCCTATCCCACCACTGTCTAGTTCAGTAAATACTCAGTTTTATGCTTTTAAAAATCTTGTAACATTTGAATGGAATAGCAGCAGAAGTGATATTGCAGAGTGTGGGACACCACTAGATAAAAGCTAGTTCTGTGGACCAGCTGTTCTGAGTCATTTGAAAGAAAGCTGTTAACAACCAACAGTTTATGTACACCTTTTGTGTCCCTTGCCTATCGGCTCAACTAGCAGGTTACTTCATGCTCCTGTTAAGTTATTATTGCCCAGATGTTAAGAGGGAGTAGGCTTGATCCTGCCCGGTCCTCAGAACTTTACACTGGGGTTCCGGAGTCACTATCTACCTGTGGCTCTTCTGGCTCCTCTGAATCTTCTGTCTGAGTTGGATCTGTGCTTGCACGCTGCTTCCTCTCCTCTTCTGCCCAACTGGTCTGTGAAGAAGAGAAACTTCTTATATACCTAGATAAGGCCTACTCCTCTGCCTTGCTGATTCTGTCTGAGTGTGGCTGATAGGGTTGCCAGCTCAGGGTTGGGAAATTCCCAGAGATTTTGGGGGGTGGAGCCTGAAGAGAGTGTGGGGTTTGGAAAAGGGAGGGGCCTTAGCAGGGTATAATGCTATTGAGCCCACCCTCCAAAGCAGCTATTTTTCCAGTTGCAATTTCAGATCTCTAGCTACTACCTGGAGGTTGGCAACCCTAGTGGTGGATGAGCATAGGCGTGAGCTCTCTCTAGTTTTTGAGTTAGCAACCTATTCGGTTCTGGTGGGCTGGGGACAGTTTCTGCAGTGGCTTGGCTTCAGAAGACATATGAGACAACCTTTGCAGACTTTTAGGGGGTTACTTACATCATCAGGTTAGCAACCAAGCATACATTTGACAGAGAACTGTCTTCATCCCTGGCTCTCTGCTGAGCGCACCTGATGCACCTATTTCCAAATGCATGTTTGTACTGCACACAGGTTACACTCTTAAACACATTCCAGGAAAAGATAATGTCTGAATTGACCCTACACTTTTACATTTGGAATTTTCTGAGCAACTTTTGTTGTCCAGTAGTTTAGGAATGAATGAAAGGAATGGAATATTTTCCCTCGTAACTGTTTTGTATGATTGATCAGTGGTCTGATCTGGCACGGCTGTTCTAGTTCTTGCATATACATATCTTGATCAGAAACTTGCATATGTTTGTTAATAGCCTGAATCTATGCAACAATTCCATATCATACTACTGGCACTTAACTTATAATCTCCTCTGATAATAGTTCTAAATTAGCTGGTACTGTACTTATTTTTTTGTTCTTGCTGCTTCAATGTTAAAATGGATAAATGAAGATCCTAGTACTAATTCACAAGTTGCCAATAAATGGGTCATTATAAGCCAGTTCATTATAATAAAATTGCTGTAGAACTCAATCTACTGTCTTGTCTTAACTGTTTCTGCCATATGAATCTCCACTGAAATCAATTTGCATGTAGCTGAACTGGAGCACAATCAGAAAATTGATCCACCACATGATTTCGTCTATAATATATTGCAACCTAGATAAAGCTATGTTCGAATATCCTCAGGAGGGATTAACAGGGCATCTCCATTTGGAGTACAGGAAATTTGTATAGTCTCATTATTGTGAATAAGACAATGTAGCTCCATAGTAAAGGAAAATGGAACTGAAGTTACATGAAGTTACATTGTTTGTATTTGCTTTCAAAGTGCTGATATCATAAAGGAAAACAACTGATCTAGATAGCATTCATGATGAAATGTGCTGGCAGTGGGGCTGACTGTTTGTAATTGCAACTGTCTCGAAATAATTAATAGGCAATGTATTTGCTGACCCGATGCATGATAATTGCACCTCCGAAATACACACAAAGCCTGGAGCTCTATAGGTCCTTGTCAGCAACAATAGTTTATCACTCAGCTGCTGGCTATTAGCTAGCAGCAGCAGTCCGGAGTAGAGTACATAATCTATTTAAAACATGAACCATGCTGTGAAACTGGAAACAAAGCAGCATGACGCTGGCAAAGATAGACAGATGACCTTATACTTTCACTGTAATGGTTGTATTCAGAGTGGCTGCTACATCCTTGAAATAGCAAAGGTGTTCTGCTATAACGTAACTGTCTATAGAAGTCCAAAACTGGGCATTTCCTTGCCTTTGATTCAGGGAAGGTGAAAAGGACCACCAAGTCCTTTGTAGCAAGTAACTCGAGATCCTTCCAAGAACGCTACATCTTGTCATTTTTAATGTCTAATTTGTGCCCATTTAAATGTTCGTGTAGGATAAAAGAACAAAAGGACACAGACTGATATTATAAATGGCAATATTCAGATGCCAGTGGGAGAACATTTACATTTCCAAGGACACGCCGCTGATGATCTAAAAGTCACTGATCTCTAGCCAGAGAACTTCAGAGGAAAGCTCCAGCATGAAACTGCTGTATTAGAATTCATCAAAAAGTTTGATGCCAGCTTCCAAGAACTAAATAAGGACTGGGTGTTACAGGTAACAATCTTAGTAAAACTGAGGGGATTGTTGTAACTGCATGGGGATAGCTGTGTTAGAATGTAGCAACAGGATTAAAACAGGAGTCTAGCGGCACCTTAAAAACTAACAAAATTTATTCTAGCATGAGCTTCCATAGGAGCTCTGACTCAGAAAACTTAATGCTGGCATGTTAGTTCTTATTTATTTATTTAGGGCATATATGTATGTGCTGATTTTCTCCTCAAAGGGGCCCAAAGCTGCTTATACAAATACCTAAATAAAATTTAACAGCTAGTGTAAACAAATAACACAATTTAAACTAACAAAACAAACACGTTCTGGGCTGGTCCAGATCCACCAGGCTACCTCCCAAAGGGCCCAGAGACTGCGAACCACAGGCTAAGAGCCAAGGGCTGGAGCCCTCTGGCTCTCTCGCTCAAAGGCTTGTGCCTCTGGTCACACTGACTAAATACCTGTAAGCAGAGGACAAACAAATTCAGCCCAGAACTTAGGGTCCAACTACATGATATGACATGTTGTGTCAGGGTTCCTCCAACATGACTTGTAAGCTATCAGTCACATGTCACAACACACTAGGGTTGCCAGGGTCCCCAGGGGGCTAACCAAGGGGCAAGGGTCTGAGTGGTGGGGGCCAGTGGGGCCCTTACCTCCCTTGTGCATGCAAAGGACACAAACACTCCTGAGCTCCCCTGTCATGCTGGGAAGTGACATCATTTTCCAGCACAGTGAAGGAGCTGCGCGTCACACTGAAGCCAGATTCCTTAAAAATCACCTGTTTGGAGACAGTTTTTAAGAAATCTAGCTTCAGCGTGACCTGCAGCTCTCCTGTTGTGCAGGGAAATGGTGTCATTTTCTGATTCTTCCCCCCCCCCCAACAACCAGGTGAGCGTGGCTAGGGGGCAGCAGTGGGTGGTGAGGTGGTGGTAGCAAGCCTACATTACACTGATGGGAAATAAATGTACAGGCCCTTGATTCAGATCAAGACTCCAGCACATGGGATGAAGGGGCTTCACACCTTCACCCGTGTGCTGTTTTCCTGACCCAAAATGGCCCCAGGGTGCTATTTGCCACACTGTAGCCCGTCAGGACTGTTTTATATGAGGAAAAAATGCCAGGGAGAGGCTAAAGCCCCTTTTTGTCCCTATGCCATGATCCTAATCCAAACCAAATCCCATACACTTGGGAAATTAGTTCTCAGCAGCATGATGTGTGCCTGACTGTTTGCAAGTCAGGATGGGGGAGCCCCCTGACACAACACATCAAATAGCATAACATGTAGTTCAGCCCTTCCTCAGATGCTGTGAGCTAGTGCAGATTCTGCCTCATTTCCTCCCCTTTAGCGAGGTTGTGTTGCCTGCTGTGAACGGTCTCCTTTGCTTGACTATTTGAATTTTTCATAATTTTGTCTCATTATTTATTTTATTTTATGATTTTATCACATTTCTAGACCACCCTCCCCATCAGACAGGCTCAGGGCGGTTTAACAACAGTTTAAAACAATAAAAACATTATAAAAACATTAAAACATTATATCATAAATAATTAAAATTGGCGGGTATAAAATATTCAAATACAGCATTTTCCTGCATGGGTGGTGGAAGGTCTTCCGTGGTATGGCCGGCGAGAGGACAGCCTAGCCCCCACCAAATGCCCAGTGGAACATCTCCGTCTTGCAGGCCCGGTGGAAAGATAACAAATCCTGCCAGGCCCTAGTTTCCTCAGACAGAGAGTTCCACCAGGTCGGAGCCAGGCCCAAAAAGGCCCTGGCTCTGGTAGAGGCCAGGCAGACCTCCCTGGGGCCAGGGACCATCAGCAAGTGCGAAGGTATGCTGGGCCCAGTCCGCATAGGGCTTTATAGGTCAACACCAAAACCTTGACCCGGACCCGGTACTCAATCAGTAACCAGTGCAGCTGACAGAGGATAGGTGTTATATGAGTCATGATTGGTGCTCTGGCAACCACCCGTGCAGCTGCCTTCTGAACCAGCTGCAGTTTCCAGATCAAGCCCAAGGGAAGCCCTGAGTAGATCAAGTTGCAGTAGTCTAATCTGGAGGTGACTGTTGCCTGGATCACTGTCGTAAGGTCATGGGTCGATAAGTAGGGGACAAGTTATTGAGCCTGTCTTAGATAGAAGAATGAGGATCGAACAACCGCTGTGACCTGTGCCTCCATAGACAAGGAAACATCCAGGACCACCCCCAGGCTCCTCACGCTTGACACCGGTGTAAGTGGTGCTCCATCGAGAGCAGGGAGCTGGAGTCCCGCACCCATGGACCCTAGACCCACATGCAGGACCTCCATCTTCGAGGGATTCAGTCTCAGCCAACTCTGCTTCAACCATCCAGTCACAGCTCCAAAGGCACGTTCCAGGACATCTGGGGCAGAGCCAGGCCGGCCGTCCATCATCAGATACAATTGGGTGTCATCTGCATATTAATGGCACCCAAGTCTGAAACTCTGTACCAGCTGGGCGAGGGGGTGCATATATACATTAAATAGCAGGGGGGGGAGTATTGCCCCTTGAGGGACACCACACACCAACAAGTGGCGGGATGACAACTTCTCCCCTAGTGCCACCTCTGTCCCCGACTGTGGAGAAAAGAGACAAACCACTGGCAGAGCTGTCCCTCGAATCCCCACATCGGCAAGGCGGTGGATCAACAGGTCATGATCGACTGTGTCGAATGCTGCTGATAGATCTAACAATATCAGGAGCGCCGACCCGCCTTGATCCAGCTGTCTACGGAGATCGTCCATCAGGGCGACCAGCAATGTCTCCGTCCTATGACCCGGACGGAAGCCAGACATTCACTTCATCTTGCAGTTCCTGCATTTCATGGTCCTTGGACATTGCTGCTTACAACTTTTTTCTTCATAACCCTCAATATATTTAATTCTAACATGACCCCATATGTGGATAAATCTGGAGACTGGAGCCATAGGTAGACAAAGATAGATCTTCCTAAAAATCTGAGACAAGCCCAAGGATTGCATAAACTTTGAAATCTTAAAAAAAAATACATGGTGGGGGGTTAAAACATCCCAAAATAGTAGGAGCAGTGCCTGTAGGTTTTAAAAATGAATGCCCTCAGTGGCTGTGTTGTTTCTATTGCCAGTTGTCAAGCCTTGGTTTCACCATTAAAAGGCAAGGGGAAGAGGCAGGGCCCTTTACAGGGTAGTTTTGGCCTTTGAGGGAGGACTCGTCATGGCTTGGCCTGGCAGCAACCACCAGATGACTTGCTACCATGAGACTTGCATGACTCATCCAGGCTTGGCTTCTTGCTACTGTTCAACAGCAGCCACTTCACAATAGCCACTGAGATGTAGTGGTTAGAGTTTTAGATTAGAATCTGGGAGACCCAGGTGCTAATCCCCAGTCTGCCATGTTGGCTCACTGGGGTTGCCAGGATGAGGGGAAAAGGAAATGGGGAGGGGGATACAAGGGAAAGTAAGATGCCCCCTGCAAATCTTTGCAGGTTTATGACTGTGCAAGTGGGCTCAGCCTGGCCTGCACTACATAATTGTGCCTGGCCTGGCAACTGGCTGGCTCAGTGCAACTGGGCTAGAGCTTTCCCACGTAAAGACTTCCAGAGGGAAAGAAGGAGGGAAAGTTCAAGATGGCAGTGAGGCGGGCGGGGGGGGGGGGAGGATGAGAAGGAGAGAAGGAAGCAGGAAAAGGTGAGAGGCTATGGGATCTTTCAGGGAAGGGAAAGAAAAAATAGTGGGGAGAGGGAGATGAAATCCCCCCCACGTCCTTGAAGGTCCACCATTTGTGCATGTATAGGTGAGTGTGTCAGTGTGTTCACGATGAGCACGGTGAGGATCCAATACATGAATCTGATAAAAAAAGGTCTAGTCCATGAAATCTTATTCTATATGACTAACTTGTTAGTCTTTACGGTGCTAAGAGACCCCTAATATTTTTTGCAGCAGAAGACTATCACAGCTCCCCATTTAGAATAAAAGGAAAACTTTCCTAAATTCGTCTTCCAAATACCCTTCCTTTTGTATTTACCAAGAGTTTAGTTCATCTCATCAGCATTTCATTATGCAAGTCCCTGGCAGGCTAATCATGACAGCTGTTGTTCTGCTGTTTATTCTCTTTGCAGAGTAATTTTGTTATCAAAATGATATTTTAATTAAAGTAGGAAATTCATAAGAAGGACAAGTGAAGACTATTCTTCCAAGATGATCAAGCAGGCAGGTGGGCTCAGCTTAGATATGGAATGTTGAAGTGGGTTCACCTTTTATGCTGCATTAGGAATAAGACATATTTTGGGTTATGGCACTTCTTAGTGATATAATCCTATATAACTTGTTTCCAAATGTTTTTAGAGCATCAAAAGAAAAAGCATTTGTCACAATTCCCATGTTTAAAAAAAAGGTATGGTAGCTACAAAAATGAATCTATGCAGAGATGGCAAGATATCTAAATGGCAAAATCTATCTAAAGAAGCATCAGTTATTCTGGCAGTTATCAAAATGCCATCACAAGTATAAATCTGTTATTTGTGTGCTGAGTTAGGAGTTTGACCACTCAAAACAAGTCTTATAGAACCTTAAAGACTAAATAAATTTTATTCCACCATAAATTTTTGTGGATTATAGTCTACCAAATCTTATGCTAGAACAAAATTTAGTTTGTCATTAAGGTTTTTGCAATAGCAGACTAACACAGCTGTTTCTGGAATTGTATGAATGTAGCTATATTGACTGTGCTTGGGCTTCTCGAATTTTTTTCTTGAAGGGAGCTTTGACTCTTGAAAGCTCAGACCCTGAAAATGCCCATACCTTTTAAGATACTAGTGGACCTGACTCTTGCTATTTCTTGTCCCTGACATTGTTTAGGAGGACTAGATATTTATATCTTTGCATGCATTTTAAAACAGGAATAATTATTTCTGATTCCACTGTCGTTATATAAGCTTTAACTTTTTGACTTATATCATCTATGAGCTCCTACACACATCCTGAGATTCCCAGTGTTCTACTGGCTTGTGCTTAAAGCACTCTTTATGTTAGGAAAGAGGAGTATCCCAAATGCATTTGTTGTGTTTTTTATCTTGTGCCTATGTAACCTAGCCCTCTCTACCTAGGCCAGGATCGAATGCTGTACTTGAGGTAAAATGTCCCTGCTTTCTTACATACCTAGAAATGAGTGGGTCGGTTACATATTTGTTGATATATAACATTACTACAAAGGTAAACAAAGAGTCTTATAGAACACTTTTCTGGGACACTTAAGAACACTTTTCTAGGAGTAAGCCCCACTGAATAGACCTGAGTAGGAATCTGAGTAACCTGCTTAGGATTGCTCTCTTAATGGAGTTAAGTGCCTTAATGCAGGTAACCAAGTGTCTTTGACTGGGTAGCTGATTTTAGTCATGCGAATGGTTTAGCAGAGTCTTTCAGGTGCCCATATGCGGTTCAGCCACAGAGAAAACACCAGGATCTTGATCTCTCTAAGGAAATACAGAGTGTGCTGTCCCCCTCAGGACTGGCCTTGGAGGCTTCCAGCTGCCTATTTCTTGGAAGTTGGCTCATCCTGGTCAGCAAAGTCAACAATCTTGGATCTCACTGGATCAACAATCTCTTCTTCTCTCCAAACACAAAGCAGTTATCCACTCTAAGGAAATTAAACTAAACTTTTAGTTATTTATCATAATAAAACTGCACTTTGTCAGCTTTATCTCATCTTTATTCTAGGGCAGGGGTTATCAGCCTTTTCTTTAATGAGAGCTACTTCTGAGTAATGAAATGTATTCCAAACTACTCCCCACCTCCCCATGTTGCCAAGTCTTGTTCTGTACTAGAAACAGAACATGTACTAGGCACAGAAGTAGAAATTAAGCTATCAACTAAGCAATACAGAGAAAAATCTGGAGTAAGCCAGGATGTCTGAATTGGTAAATCACCAGGAATTTTCATTAATAAACTATCTTCAGCTCCTGGTACCTAGTTCTGATTTGATGTATTGGAGTTGTTTGTGTTCAGAGGATTAACCAGTCATTGGTTGGATCCAGGCTCAATTATCCAATGACAGAATGGAGCTTTTCTGTCTTCCCCTTCCCATTGCAGCCCACTGATCCCCATGAAATGCAGCTCTTGAAGGGTAGAGAACTCTGAGGGAATGACACAAGGGGAGTCTACTGCGGGAATGGAGAATCAGTGACAATAGCCAATTTAGTTGGGATCCAACCTATTATTAATTTCATCAAACTCTGATTTTACATCATGGGCAAATCCACACGCCCTTGGCACGTCCCAGCATTGTGCTAAATGTTCGCTAAACATCTGGAAGTATAGCGTCTTTCTAGCACGATTCAGAAATCATGCTAGAAAGACACTATACTTCCGGGTGTTTAGCAAACATTTAGCTCAACGCCGGGATGCTCCAAGGGCATGTGGATTCAGCCATGTCTGAAATGAGTCAGTTACTCATATTTGTTGCTAGTACACAGGAATGTGGAGGCTGTTGTGAGAACATACATTCATGAGGAGAGAAGGATGGAGCATGAATTGTTCAGCCAACTCTAATCTCTGGTGAGAAGTAGAGCTTGAGGAAGGTGCAGAACCCAAGAAGAGCATATACATGGCAAACCCAAGAGTGAATGTACATACCACACACTGTTTCAAGTTGGTAGCCATGTTGGTCTGCAGTAGATTTGAATCCAGTAGCATCTCAAAGACCAGAACAATGTATAAGCGTCTGGTAGTCAAATTTTCCTTCATGAGATGTAAGATATCATATACTGTGTTACCATTTCTGCAGTCATTAGTAGAGATGGGCACGATCCAAAAAAATTAATGATCCAGCTGATCATGGCTCGGTGCCGGCAACAATCCCAAATTAACGATCCACACCAATCATCTCCCGTTCCCAAGCCATGGATCGTGGATCGTGGAGGCCAAAGTGGGCCGTGCTGCTATTCCCAGCTATGTGGGAAGGTGGGTGCTGGCGGCCACCGCCGGGCCCAGTGGGCACGGGGAGACGGCGATGAGCCGCCTCCCCTCAGGGGGCGGGGGGGGGGTCTGGCCGCTCATCTGTGTTTGGCTGTCAGAGCTGCCTATCATGGTTTGCAGGGATGAGATTGGAGTGCCCATGGCTACAGAACACCCCCTCCCCCCTCCCTCCCCTGGGTGTCTTCTCCCAACTTGTGACTGCTTTGCTGCTCCGTGGTTGGAAGAAAGCCCTGCTGATCAAGGAAAGCTGGGCTTCTATTTGGGTTTCCAGGGCGACAGAAGGAGGGCAAACAGAGCTCAGGCTTTTCGCTGGCTCCATTGCCAGGGGAATAGATTGCTGGCACCTGAGTGTCTGGATCCCCGATCTGGGCCCGAACACAATGATCCAGGCCTCTCCCGATCACTGGATCGTTGGCCGTGGATGATCACGATCTGCTGGGTCATGATTGTGTGATCGCCATTATCGTGGGTTTTTTTCCGATTGTAATGCGGATCGTGCCCATCTCTAGTCATTAGAGTAAGTGGTTATCATTATTGCAGCATCCTTCTTTAGAAGCACTAACGCGTGCTAGTGGGGGAAAAATATATTGTATCAATCTCAAAGTAGTATACTTACTGCATTTTGTGGTTACTGCTGAAACAGTTTCTGGCTACAACCACATATTGTAGTCTTATTGCACTATAGCAATCACTTGCAATTTTCCCTTGTGCACAAGCCAATCCAGTTCCAAATGATTATTACTGTGCAATGAGAGCATAAGATCCAATAATTAGTGGATGCAGCCTCTGTCCACATATTCTACCTTCACCTTCCCACCAATCCAGGACCAAAGCCAGCCTTGCTGTCTAGGTGGGGCTGTCATATTTCTAATAGGGTTTTATGGAGGATGGGCTTTTCCATAATTTTCTTTTGTAGATATAGAAATTGGTTTATCTTATTCTCTTTTCCTCTTTCAAAAGAGGAATTCTCTTTGGTTTATCATTAATTTATCTTTGACTTTTAAAAACCATGTTATAATGTAGATTTCCTCACGTCTGGACCTATACCTGTTGTTGGGCCACTGTAATATGACACAAATTTAATTTATTTAATTTCTAACTCACCCTCCCCACTAACGGGCTCAGGGTGGATAACAACATTATTAAATAACAACAACAAATACAGTATAACTACAGGTATAAAACTCAGTTTAAAAACCATAAAAACATATTCAACAGTGGCAAAGATATTAAGACTATGCACCTCTTCAGCAATCAGAGGGGATAGGGCAGGGAGGTCATAGATATTTCAGGTAGGAACAGACATCCAGTGGCCATACGCAAAGTTATAATATTCTAGTATTTCACTGTGTTATTGCGCAAGGCATAAACAACCCTTTCTCCTTATACAGTACAATAGTGGAGGCAGCAAAAATACAGTTTCCTATTGGAATAAATTTGGAGAAATAGTCTTTCTGCAAGGCAGTCTTAAGCAATGCAAGCATTAAAAGAATAAGAAAAAAAAATCAAAGCACAGGTTAATTACGCTTAGCTATAATAATGTTTCCAAAATCTACTCTGCTTGCTCTTGATGAATCCAAACCAATTTGGTTTAGAGGAAAACAGGGTTTACTCCAGGACACGTATTACAGTGATTGAAGATCATTGGACAGCACTGCGTAACACAGAACATGCCTTTTTATGGGGACATTCCTGTTCCAAGGAAAGCAAATTCCTTTGAAACACATTGTCTTAGTTAAAACTTTAAATATATTTTGATGTTTCTAGCAGGCGCTTTACATAATACAGCCACGTAACAGTAAGTCAACAGTAATGGATTCTATATACATCTATGCTCTGTTGGGAGTAGCTAGGCACCTGGCACAGTATTGGTAAGGTTAATTAAATTAAACAGTTAATTACATCATAGGGCGTGGGCACAGGCTAAGATGGAGTCCCACATGTCTGCTGTGGTTTTGTTTGCTATAACGTACTGTGTGTACTTCTAAGCACAACCGTGTAAAAAACTTGGCTGGTTTATAAGAGCACTAGAGGATTCTTTAAAAACATTTTTTACAAAGAATGTTAAAAACCAGGGCGACAGATCTAAATGTTTATGATTGCATCACATTTCTTCAGCGTACTTATCATACTATTACCCACAAAGATCTGCAACTGTCTGAGGCCCTTGTGCACAATTACCCAACAGGGCCAAAAGAACTGCTTTCCCTTAAGTCTTATGCCACATGACTGATGCATGTAGGAATGACACAACCACAATCAGCTTGGCTGATGACTTTGTCCCACATAATCATCACCTTGCTGGGGATGTGTAATGGTGCCTAGTTGCTTTCTGCCACTAAGGTGTTCAAAGCTGTTACTCAAGCTCAGTATTCTTTTGTTTGGTCCATTCAGGTGTCGTAAGCCATCATGGGGAGGGAAGGGATGGGGAAAGAGAGATGTATAAACATGACACTCCCTAGGTGTGCAATCTGCTGGAAGGAGCCTGACTCTTGGAGAGCCATATTATACCTTTTCCATCTTCCATTGCTTGTGTGGGATCACATCCTGACCAGTTTGGTTGAAATTATGAAGGGTATGGGAAGCAGGGTTGCCAGGTCCATGTGGGGAATCTCCTGGAGATTTGAGGGTGGAGCCTAGGGAAGGCAAGGTTTGGAAATTCTGAAGTTATTCTGACTGCCCACTGGTTACAGGGGGCCAAAGAGAACGTTACCCAATTACTCCCTTGATTAGCTCAATTGTTGATGGGGCAGAAGACGTGGCCCTCTTTGGGAAAGCTTCTTTTAAAATAGCAGAGTGGAGATGAAGCCAGCATTGTGGTTCCAGTTATAGGAGTCCTTGCTACTTCAGAGATTTCAGAGCAGTAGCAAAGAAAAGGGCAATGAACATAAATATAGTGTTTAAAAAATTCAGGGGTTTTGGGGGGTGGTGGTTTTTACTCAGGTGCAGCTTAAAGAACATGCTGTAAAACTTGCAGCAAGACAGAGTAGAAGACAAAGCAAAGGTGGGGAGCTGAATCTGAAAGTATCTTGCAACTGTCTAATTCAGTTTAGTTCTTGTAAAATGTGGAAACAAAGACTATAAAAAGTACTAGTTAAAAGCATGAGAGAAGCTTATCAGTCTCAAGAATTAAACATCCTCATAAATCAGATAAATGAATGTTATTAGAGGACAACATTTGTTTGAGTACAAATTCATATCAAAGAAAAAAATGCTTCCCCAAGTTAATTTTTACTATGATTTTTTTAAGTGAATGTGATAATCCAGTTAAGTGACAATCAAATTAATCAGTTTGCAAAAACCCACATTTGTGTTTTTCTTCCTGGAATACATGAAAAGGATCTCCATCAGCTGGGTTCAATTTCTGCTCTCTTATTCATAGATAAATAGCCCAAGGACTGAACGTGTTTTATGACAGGGTGGTGCCATCTTGAGCTTTCAGTCCTATCTCTATGAACTGCCTTTTCTTTCTTTGTTGACAATTTTTGGCAAATAGCTATTAAATGTATTTATTAAAATATTTAACCCCTGCCTTTCCCTTGTGGCTCAAGGCAATTCCAAGTTATAACCACACGTTAAAAGCCCCAGCAGATAAAATGGCCTTTCAGCACCTCCTAATAAAACTTCTAAGGATGGCACCTCCCTTACCTCCTATATTGTTCCACAAGATGGGAGTCACTACTGAAAAGGACCAAGCTTTTTAAGATGCCAACTGGACTGCCTTAAGTGGAGGGGGGTGCAACCAGAAGATGGTACCTAGACACCCATAATTTGTGCAGTGGAATATATTGGGAGATATATATGGGTTTTAGGCCATGAAGGACTTTAAACATCATAACCAAAATCTTGAAATGAACTTGGAAACAGACTGGCAGCCAATGTAACTATTTTAAAATAGGCAAGATGTGTTTCCATTGGCTACTCCCTGGCAATAATAAGCTTACATTTCACATGAGGTGAAATGGAGGCCTAGAGATACAGCAGACTATTCAAGAGCGGATTCGAAAGAATTCACAACCTGCTTTCGTTTAAATCCTTAACAATATCATGAATATTTGAGCATACACACAGGCAATATCATGGGATCGAAGCTTTACATGGTCATCCATGTGTTCACCAGTCTTTTTTAGGTCCCACTGCAATACCTCTTTTTCCCTCCCCAAGCTTCTTAAGAAGGTTCAGGGACCTTCAGGGTTGCAGTCAATGCACACATGCTGAAGAAATTTTTTAAATTGCTGAAGCCCAAAGTGTGGGCAGAAGTATTTTAGGACAATTAATAGGGCTCAGTGAATCCTGTCCTGTGTCTTGGAAGTAATACAATTTCATATAAAAATTGATGCGCTCTCTTCCGCAATAACAACCAAAATAATCAAAAGATCAAAAATAAAAAGTTACAATAAATGATTCGTACCTCCTCCTGACCTTTTTGGGATTATCCCAACTATACATAAATATATAAATTTCTGAACTATTATGAACTGTGCAAAATTGTGAAAAATGATTCTTACAAGAAATATTATTTTAAAAAGACAGGGTTTCAGGGCCCTCCCAGACAGAGAGTGCTTCTGCCACTGCAAATTGCCACTCCCCCACTTGTGCCCCCTTCCTGCCCATGCATTTATGCCGCCCCCCCCCCAAATCCACTTCCCCCATCCACTTGCTCACTTACTCACAAGCCCTCCCACTGCCAGCTTGCATTCCTGAGAGAAGGGTGCATGGGTGGTGAACAGTAGCGGTGGCAAGGCAGCTGCCACCTGTGTGCCTTTCCCTTGTGGGAAAAGGTAAATGAACAAGTGAGTAGGCAAGAGAAGGGCATGTTGGTGGGGGAGGTGTGAGAATGAATGAGAAGGTCGTCTGGAAGCGGGTGCTGGGGGCAGCAGTGCAGGGGGGGGGAGTTGGCCCTACCAGAAGCCTTGTGCCTCAGGAGCTGCCCTGCCTTGGGGTATGCTGCCACCAGCCCTGATGACAATAAGACCTAACTGTTCAGGGGAGCCTGCAAGATGGTGCTTTAGGGGCGCTTCATCTGCTGCATCACAGTAAATACTCCTCTGTCCAATTACAAATTGCAAACAGGACCTTCACACAAAAATGCTCAGAATTGTTCTAAACTGTATTGAAAATATTTTATGCATCTGCATTCTAGCTTTGGTCCTCCAAGTGCTCAAACCATTCAACAGAAACAAAATTTTGTTTCCAGTAGAGGTACTTTCTTTGGTTGCCTTGTTGGGCCAGCAGTTTGCATGGGACAGGTGAAACTGCATGTAGGAAATCTCTTTGATGTTGGGTTCCCCCTTACTCTAGGGATGTTTGAAAAAACAAGTGTTTGGTTTTTAAAAGCATTAGAAATTCATATACTTTCTGCCTGTTTCCTTTTTCATTCCTCCTAGTTTGGTTGGTTTCTTGTGCAACTGTTCTGTTGTCTATTTTAGGATAGTTTAACATCTGGTTTAACATCTTGTTTATTACATGCATGTGGGGAAGAGATTGCTTGCTTTTCATATACATTTTCATATAAGGAACAATAAGATCTATTTGATCCCCTTTTTCAATGTCTTTTTACCACTTTATCTGCTATTGTTCTTATGCGATTACTCTTTTTGATAAACCTCAGATTCATCTCAGCTGTTACTTTGCTTCAAGAACACTAGTTTCTATGTTAAAAATGATTTTTTATGTGGCTTTTTTTCAGAGACCAAGTATGCAACACATCCTGGGTTAGGTTCCCTTTGGACTCTGGTATTGTTGTATCAATACATACAAAGATAGCACAACTCACAGAAATTTATGTCTGCCACTTTCTTTTTAAAATCATACCTATTTTCTACACACACAGAGATACACCTGCCCCTCCTCTTAGTTGGGAAGGGTCACCATCTCCATGCTTTAATGGATATGTAATAAAGCTATCAGAGGAATAACACCCCTAACAATTAACACCCATTAAAGATGTATCAATGGAAGAAGTCAACATAACAAATGACAGGCAACAGCTGCAGTATTAGGAAGGGGGGGGGGAACCACTTTTAATGCCCAAGCCCTGAACAACAGATGTCAATTTTGATAGTAATTTTTTTATCAGATTTTGATGTAAAAATTACTAAGGAATCGGGGATATAGGAGACAAGTTAAAATAATCAATAAATCACATCCTTATTTGTATCTAACATTTATTACTCATTGGATATTTCCCCCCAGAGATTTATCTAACTCAAAAGGCAACTGGACTTTTCTTTGGAAAGTCTCTTTGTATCTCTGCAGTACATGCAAATAATTTTATTGGGGTTCGGCTGCATTATTCAGTACACCTGCTATTAGAAAACCACATAGCTACTGTCCCAGTGTCTTTCATTGCTGCCAACTTGCATGATAGACCTGGAGAACTTAGGAGGGTCACACAGAAGTATAGTTCACATGGATGTATATTATGCGAACTCCATGCAACCTGGTACTTCCTATTTATGGTACTGTTTCCCACAATTACAGTTTAGCAATGAATTGGCAGCTCAGCAAACTCCCATGTGGGTAGAGCCATAGATGGAGCTAGCTAAGATCAGAAATTGAACTAGACAGTTTGTTTAAATTGGCAAGGAGATATCTGGGAAATTAATTCAAGCACAGACCTTGCTTTATGCCATGACCTCGTTTATGGCAGTTTCTGTTGAGAGAGAGCAGAGGAAACCTTTGGGGAAAGTATAAGAATAAGAAATAAACGTGTAAACATCTGTGTCATTCATTGATAAGATAGAACCAGAGCATCAGGAAACTAGAAAATTCTGTACCGGTCTACTGTGAAACATACATATTGGGTGTTGGGGCAATAAGCCAAACATTGTGCTTACAAAAATCTGAGACTTGCACTTTTTAGCCAAATGGCAGCGTTTGCAGACTGGAACTCTGAGTGTTGTAAGTGCACTTTTAGGTTGATCAGATTCTTCTTCCAGCTTGGACTGAATAACCTGCAAGATCTCTTCCAGTCCTTTGATCGCTTATTCAGACATCACTTCCTCTTACAAAATAAAATAAAATCTTTACCAAATAAGTTTATATAGAAAGTAACAGTGGATGCTGGGCTATCACCTTGTTTTTGCATGCACAATAGCCCAGTTCAGTTGTAATAATTTTGGTGGTCCAACCTACCTAAGGTGAGAATGCTTTACCCCTGATTCTCCTGATATGTATCCAAGGTCATCATTTTGTGTGAATAGAGCAACTCATGTATTTTTCAGTGTAAGTACAAGCAAAGACACACCCTCCAAAATGTGGCTTTCTGGAAAATATGTGCATTGGCCTAGTCACACAAAATGGCAAATGTATGTATCAGGAGGAGCATGTTTGGTAAGAACTCCCTTCATTAAAATTTTAATGACAAAACAGGGTTAATATCAACCCACTCCCAACATTCCACTCTGTTCAGGCAGCAATGCATTGGAATTAGTATTGGAACTCAACATACACCCATAAACTTATTAAAGATTCACACACACAAAAAAGTAGTCAGAACCAGATTGGAGGTGCTAGTTGTTGGGCTTTTTAATATCAGGAAGACAGTAATATTCAGAAACCGAAACATTAAAAGAACCACATTTTAAAAACCCACATGCTTATTGGTTTGGTGTCCATCTCTGTGTGTTCTCCTGAACCCCAACAAACTCATTTAAATGATGCTTCCTATTGAGCAGCTGCAAAGAGGTGGCAAAATGTGTGCTTTATGAACTTTTAGTGTCCTGGCCTGACTGTGGCTCTGGATGGAGATGGATTTCACCAGGGCCGGTGTCAGGGTTTCCGGTGCTGAGGCAAGATACCTACTTGCACCTCTCACCCCGTGCACGTGCTTGAAGCCCTGTGCGATGACATCACTTGTGACGTCATCACGCAGGAGCATCCCCCTCACCTGAGGCGGGCAGCAGCGGTGAAGGGGCAGGGAGGTGGCCCACTTCCCCACTTGCTGCCGTGCAACTTGGGCACCCAGCTCACTGTGAGCCGAGCGGAGGCAGGCAGCAGCGGTGAAGGGGCGGAGAGGTGAGCAGGGACGTGGCCCGCTTCCAGATTGGGGGGTGAGGTCATTGGGTGCCGGCATGGCACCTCCTTTAGAGTTCAGTGCTCGAGGTGGCTGCCACCACCACCTCCATAGATGTGCCGGGCCTGGGTTTCACCTATCCAGCTTTGTGTTTGAGTCAGGTGGCAAACAGTAAAGGTAAGATGTGGCAGTTGAACAAAATATGTTTCCCTGCTGACTATGTTCATTATGGTAGTGTTCTCAGCATGTCTAACTGAAACTCTTTGGGCTTCTCTAAAGAATTCTCTACTATTTTATTAAAAAAGTAAATTCCCAGTATGCTTTGGTGTTAGCTGTGTAATAAGGAAAGGACAGATGTGGTTGTTTGACATCCCATATACTAACCAGAGGAACTGTGAGCCAGTACTCCAGTCTATGCTGAAGGTCTTCTGCTGTCGATCTTTCATATGGACCCATGAAGATGCCTTATAGTGAGTCAGATGATTTATCCATCTAGATTATTCTATTCTGACAATAGCTTTCTAGGGGTGTGGGTAGAGAGGCCTTTCCTAGCACCTGTTAACATGAGATCTTATAACTGGAGATGGCAGCAACTAAACCAAGGATTTCCTGCATGCAAAAGCACATGCTCTTCCACTGAGTCACTGCCTGTTCCAATGCAGTAAGGATGTTGGATCTCTTTTTGCCTGCCCTCTCCTTCCTCAAGGAGTGAGATTTTCTTCATTTTCATCTCCACCTCATCATACACACAGAAATTTATAAGGATTTTTTCATAGCATTTATGATTCTATAATTTAGTCTGGTCTCCATATTCAAGCTGTCAGATGGGTAGTCATCCTGCCCAGAAATTAATCAGAGAATTCCAATGGCTGCTATCTTAAGAGAAGATTTCAGACATATAAATTGAATAAACTTTAAACAGGCTTCAGTTTTCCCTATAAAGGACACAGAAAGACCTTAGTTTTGCTATAAATGCAGTAACAGTTATCTTCTTCAATCAGCTATAGTTTGTTATCTGTCACAATGCTAGTTCTGAAGTTTAAATGTGCTGAGATTTCTGAGAAGTTTACTATTATCTATTTTAATAGCAACAGGAACATTCTTGCCCATAGTTTGTGATCTTGAAGAAGACCAGGAATAGATAGCATAGTGTGACTCCTACTTTATATAGAGTCAAAAATCATTGCACTATCTCAGAGGGAAAAATTGTCTCATTTTCTAGAATAAATCCTTGCACCTTATAAAATGCTACTCTTTTGATTAGATCTTCATGGTAGATCACTATTGTGTAATAGCCACACGCATTGCTTTGAGAATTTGTACAATGGATATGTTTTACTCATGCTGAAAGTTACCATCAGAAGTAAAACTTTATAGAGTGCAACAAAGTTTGGAATTAAGAAAAAACTTGCCCGTCATCAGAAAATAACTGTGTGTGGTACACTATTTAAAATGTTCTAAGGTTTCACAAGTCAACATTGTTGATCTGTTAAAGTGAATGGCCAAAATCTGGGGAATTTTGATATGCTTATGTGAATGTTGGTGATCCCAAGCAACTTTTGTGGATGTCTATAAACACTGTGAATTTTGACAGTCACCTCAAGGTGATAGTTATAATTCATTTATGAATAACCCCCAAAATGGAAGCTCACAGAATTTATTTGGGATTGTTAGCTTTTCCTTGTGAATCCTGACATTCACTATAAGGTACATTATCCACAATGTGCATTTATCCACATATGCAGGGTAGGTAAAGGTAGTCCCCTATGCAAGCACCGAGTCATTACTGACCTATGGGGGGACGGTGCATCACGACGTTTTCTTGGCAGACTTTTTATGGGGTGGTTTGCCATTGCCTTCCCCAGTCATCTACACTTTACCGCCAGGAAACTGGGAACTCATTTTACTGACCTCGGAAGGATGGAAGGCTGAGTCAACCTTGAGCCAGCTACCTGAACCCGGCTTCCACCAGGATTGAACTCAGGTCTTGAGCAGAGCTTGGACTGCAGCTTATCACTCTGCGCCACGGGGCACATGCAGGGTATACCATCAGAAACATCCTTGCAAATGTTTTGTTCTTAACTAGTAAACTAGTCTACATTTAACCTCCAGATGAATGATCCCATCGATCTTTTCAGCCTCCCATGCTGTGAGTTTACACA
Organism: Eublepharis macularius; assembly: GCF_028583425.1. NCBI lineage: Eukaryota > Metazoa > Chordata > Lepidosauria > Squamata > Eublepharidae > Eublepharis > Eublepharis macularius. Next base: position 127,333,618 of record NC_072794.1, read on the forward strand.
CTATAAAATGTGTGTATAAGAATGAATATTTTAAAGAACTCATGCAGGCAGAAATTGCAAAGGTGGAATTGAATAGTACTTTGATGATAATGATTGTTCATGGATTGGGGTTTTCATTTGCTTTGAATCAAGTTCAACTATGTTAAAGATCTTAAAATAGCAGAAAACACAAGCACAAGTGCTGCTGTGTAAGAATGCCCAGGAGAACAGTGTGCACTCCCTGTTCTTTGTTTCTTGTCTTGGCACCACAATTCCAGTACATTCATGGAACCTAAGTGTTCTCACTTTTAAATGAATTTATTTCAGAACAGAGAAGGGATTCATTTTACTAGTCTGTAAATTAGGTTGGTGTTTTGGAGGGTTGAAAACTGGTTCACACAAATGTTTTTAGTGATTTCTTTTTATATGCAGGGACCTGTTTTGCCCCTTCAGACAGAAAACAGAGAAAGAAGTGGTCATTTTAAACATTTCTCCATCATCTCTACTTTTGATCTAGCATCATTGTGAACTACTTTTGAAGCATTTATAGGGATTCTTAAGTAGGAGCCCCATGGTGCAGAGTGGTAAGCTGCAGTACTGCAGCCCAAGCTGAGTTCAATCCAGGTGGAAGCCGGGTTCAACTAGCTGGCTCAAGGTTGACATATCCTTCCGAGGTTGGTAAAATAAATACCCAGTTTCCTGGGGATAAAGTGTAAATGACTGGGGAAGGCAATGGCAAACCACGCCGTAACAAAAGTCTGCAAAGAAAATGTCATGATGCAACGTCCCCCCATGGGTCAGTAATGACTTGGTGCTTGCAGGGGAACTACCTTTACCTTTTTTTAAAGTCAGGAGATGGCTCGGTAAGTAGATTAATCAGAAGTGTCACTACTTCTATTTTCAACCTAAAAATGTCACAACATTTTAATTCCTCCCCCACACACACACCCTAGACTCAGCCCTCAGTCTAGGGATGAAAAGGTAGCATATGTACGTGCTGTCAAAGTCACAAGGCTAGTGAGAGAAGCAGAGGTGGTTTGCTATTGTCTTCCCTGGTGGTTTCCCATCCAAGTTCAGATGCTGATTAGCTTCTGAGATCTGACAAGATTGGGCCATGTCACCATTCCTCACATTAAAAGATTATTATTTAATAAAAGAAAATAGAATATGTTTTCAATGGAGCTGAACATATCCACAACGGATAAAGCCCATTGATAGCTGCTGACACTTACAAGAGAGCCAACACCGGTGGAGTGGTTAGAGTACTGAACTAGAATCGGAGAGTTCTAGGTTCAAATCCTCACTCTGCCATGGAAGCTTGGTGGTGTCCTTGGGCTAGTCACAAACTCCCAGCCTACCTAAACGGATCAAATGGAGGAGAATGTTGTAAGCCACTTTGGGTTCCCATTGGGGAGAAAAGAGAGGCATAAATGGGAGTAAAATACAATACAATACAATAAAAGAGAACACTATTTGTGCCTTCCCATGTATTGCATCTGAATCATGTGGTCCTGAATGAGACGAGACCATGGTTTAATAGTAAAGCATATGCTTGGTCTGCAGAAGGCCCCAGGTTCAATTCCCAGCATTTCCAGTAAAAATAATCAAGTATTAGGTAAAGTGAAAGGCTTTCGTCTGAGACCATGGACAGCCAGTGCCAGTCTGAGTAGACTGATTTTGATAGACTGTGGGTTTGATTCAGTATAAGGCACTTTCATGTGTTCATGTGACTATTCTCAGAAACAGGATCCAATGTCAAATTCATGTATACCTGGTTTCAAAATACTGAAGGCTGGGAGCAATTGCATTATTGAAGGGGGGATCTTTGGTGTTTGCCATTAAAACTTTTTTTTTTTACCCACAGTACCATGTTCTTCTGGGGCTCTGTCACATGTGAGCTGCTGCATATTGTTCCATACCAACCATTCAAAGTGTTATCCTCATGTCTGGGAACAAGAAAACTCTCAGTTTCCCAGTAGTTACTCTTCCACATCCCCATTCCTATGAAGAGGACTTTAGTGAAGACATGCAAAAACAAGCCCTTCATTCCAGTGGCAAATCTGCAGTGAGAATCTTGCTATTTTTGTCCAATTCCAGCTGGACATCACTCAAGAATCTATTTCCCATTACTTTAACTTTTTTTTGTTGTACTTCAGCTGACTCTCTGAGAGCACAGATTCTGAAACCAGGGCAGAACCATAAATTCGGTTGTGGGGTCAGCTTGAGGGGTGAGGGCGAGGGAAAGGCTACAAAAAGGGATAAAAAAGGCTACAGCTTTATTGATTACAGCTTGCAGGACCCTTGGTACTGCATGAGATAATGATCCCAGCATTGGCTGACCCACCTGTCAGCTGATGAAACCCCTTGCCCTCTCAGTCCTCCAGCTGAGGGGGAAGGCACCATGGGATAAAAGCAAGTGGGATTTCACTTGGGTGTATGCTTCTGTGTGGTTCCCATTACCTGGGAGCAAACACATCATGACAGCCCTCAAGCTGGGCTTGTCTCTGCCCTGCATCAACCCCAAGATCCCTTAAGGGGATCCCCAGCTATGGGGAAACATAGCATTCAGGCCTCCTAAAAGGATCCATGCCCAATGCCAAACCACCACAAGAGCCACAAGATGGCACCTGCCAAAGCTCCTAAAGCTGCATCAACTCTGCAGGCTGTCTTGGACATCCTGCAACCAAATGTCCTGTCCAGCTAGACAGGTGCACCCCATTGAGACAGTAAAATGCCTCCAACCAAAAAGAGATGTCTAGGTGATACATGACATGGCTCCCCATTGCTTCCATAATGCGCACCGTGGCTATGGCTGCTCTCCTCCTGGCCAAGTTCACCTGTCCAGAGAAAAAGGCACCCTGCTACAAATGCCTCTCCAAGAAATCCACCCAGATCAACAGCAGACTTGGAAAACGTCCCAGAAAGGATTCTAGTTCCTCCACACTTGCCTGTGATAAGTCCAAGCCTGGCTGCAAGCCCAAGTCATTCTCCCCCAGCTGGAGCATCAAGACATCTGGGGGTCCATGCCACAACGTGAGTCAAAGCACAGTGGGGATGAAAGAGTCCCAGCTCATTCCTTACATGCTAAACAACCTCATCTTGATCATTTCTTGCAGTCTCCGGTGCATCCCTCATCCAGATCCAGCAGCATAGAGACCAGCCCAATGACCAGCCCGATGAACAATGATGTGCCCACAGATCCTCACCAATTTCCACTGCCCTATGGGAACTACAAGAAAGAGAGATTAAGAGAGATTCCTAGGCATATGTAGGATTTATATGCACCCAGCCACCATCTGCCCACAGCTTGGATCTGAGAGGGGAGAAGGCTAAGCTCAGCAGCAGTGGTGGCCACTCCAATCCAAAAGGAGTAAGCCCTAAAGTCTCTTGCCAGGAAGCCTGCTGCACATAGATGAATTGAAAGCATGCGAGGGTGGACCCATCTGCGTGGACCAGTAGCAGGCTGACAGCCATGTGGGCAGGTTGACAGGTAGGCCAACAACATGTGGACAGGGAATGGGGGAGAGAAGGCAGAACGCAGGGGAAAATGAGCATCCTGTCCCACCTAATCAGTCTTAGACTTGCACAGGTGGACATAACACCCCCCCCCCACACACACACACAGCAATCTCCTGGAGCTCCAGAACGTGCCCAGAGATTTTGTAGTGGGAGCTGGCCACCAACTGTTTGACATGGAAGGCTCCCAAAAATGCCAGTGTGAAATCTGCTTCAAATAGCAGCACCCTGATGGGTTTGCAGTGGTTAGATGGGGGTGGGTGGTCCCTCTTCCAGCTCTTGATCACCCGGCAGGTGGCAATGGAACAAGGGTGGGGGAAGCCACCTGCCTTGCTAAAAAAGGAAAAGGCTGCCAAATGGCTGCTCAAGGTCTTGGGGGCCAGGCCCCTCTCTCTAAGGGAAGCCAAGTACCACAGTACCATGGCTTTAGATGCAGGCAGTGAAGCTGGACCCTGCTGCCAAAGGAAAAATCCATAAAGCTTGCAAGAGTTTCCCAGTATGCTTGCAGATAAACTGGGTGACCGAAGTCAGTACTCCCTGCATTATTGTGTGCTCCCAGGCTCCTACAGGTCCTCTAGAAAGGGATCTGGGTCCTGGCGAGCCTCCAGGATAAGGGTAAAGAACTGCTTTGTCTGGAAGTCAGACAAGGCATCCATGATGCTGTTATTGATCCCTGCTACATAATGTGTTGAAAATGATACGTTAGAGGATAGCCTGGCCCAAACCAGCTGCACATGAGGTGCTTAACTCATTCAGAGTATGAGGACTGCCTATTCAGCACTCGAACCACCACCTTGTCACACCGGAACCGGACCAGCTTGTTCCTGAGCTGCTCCCACCAGATGATCACTACCACCAATATTGAGAACAACTCAAGGAAAGTGAAGACCCACTGTAGATCAGAGCATGCCAGGAATTCCAGCCACCTCTGGCCACACCACCACTCCTGCAGGTAGGCCCCAAAGCTCACGCTTTCCACAGCATCGGAATGCACCTGCAGCTCTTCCCCCAGCTCCCACACCTCCTGCCATAACGAAACCCCATTGTACCCATCCAGAAATGAAATCCAGACCCTGAAGTCCTCCCTGACGCCCCTAGAGACACAAATATGATGATAGTGGGTGGTAGCCTCTGCTGGCGACCTGGCGAGGCAGGCACAGTTGGTCCTCCCCAGTGAGACCACCCAGCAGGTGAAATTGAGATGTCCAGTCAAGGACTGCATATCCCTGACCATGACCTTAGGGAAGGACAGCATGTGCTGGAGTAGCTGCCTGAAGCTTGTCAGCAGAAAACTGGGAGCATCCAGCCAGGTGGGCCAGGTGGATTCCCAAATCACCAGCCAAGGTCTGGAAGGAGGCCAGGCAGGCAACACAGGCCATGATGACCACCAGGCCCACTATAAAAAAGTCATCAAGATAGTGCATGACATGTGGGGACCCATCTTTCCCTTGGCCACCAACTTTAGGAATGTGCTAAAGGCCTCAAAGGCCACAGAGCCCACAGTCCACCCCTCGAGCATGTCCTTGTCAATACACCAGAACCCCTTGAATTTAAAGTCCAAGAAGCAAAAATCATCCAGGTGTACCAGGAGCAGCTGGAAAGCCAACTGAATGTTACATTTGGCCATGAGGGCGCCTGGTCCGCACTACCTGACCAGGCAGATGGCCTGATCAAATGACACAAACCTAACTGAGCAATACTCTGCAAGGATCACCTCATTGACTGAAGAGCCCCGGGATTAAAAGAGCCAGTGTATCAAATAGTATTCTCCGGGGACCTTCTTAGGGACACCCCAACGGGGACACCATCAAATTGGGAAGGGGTGGGCTGTCAAAGGGGCCAGCTTTGTGGCCAGTAGCTAGCTCCTTGACTATCTTCATGGCCCCCAGCTCCAGTGACTCCCTGGAGGATTTTAAATTGCCAGAGGTAGTGGTCATGAGGGGTCCCTTGAATGGTACATGGATCCAATGGCAAAACCTATCCCACAGAAAGAAGGCAGCTGATTTGTTGGGGTAGATGTCCAGCAAGGGGCAGAGGGCCTCCTGGAAAATGGGAGCAATTGCCAGGCCTAGACATGAGCTATTTCCCTGTGGCAGGTGGTTGGATCTCCGAGGCAGCAGATCCTCCCCTGTAGGTGTAGTGGAGGATAGCTGAGCAGCCTGAAAGGGCTGTTGACCTCCAGGGGACTTTGGGCATGTGGGATAGGGATGAGGATAGAAACAACTGTAACAGGTGTGGTCGAACCTGCACCTGGGACGTTGGCAATGCCCTGGTTGTACTCCAAACAGACCCCTTCTGCCCACTCTTGCTGGGCAGATGGATGCCCAGGCCCCACTTGCTTGCCATTAGTGGGTTGTCCTTGCTCTTAATGTGGGGGCCCACCAACCACAGCCAAAGCTTGTGACTGATAAGATCACACCAAGTCTTTGCACTATGAGATGCCCTGTTATGGAATGCCTCATCATATCCTATGACAGCATTATTCCCCACAAGGGCCAGGGCCTGTAGCACATTCGCCAAATGGTTGGGCAGATGCTAGTCCCTGTCCAGGTAGGCGGCCTACATCACCTCAATGAACACTGTAATCCTTCAACCCATTGGCGAAAGTACTCTGTCCGGGGTCTGGGTCCCAGCCCCCAGAATTGCCAGGAGGGAGCAGTGGGAGGCAACCGGGAGGCAGTGGCCCTACCACCCCAGCTAGCAACCAGGTCCAGAACCTGCCCACTCCAGGAGAAAGGGGCGAAAGGCCAAAGCCTCAGAGGGCTGGAGGGAGCAGGGGGAAACCAGCCAGTCCCACCCTCCAGGGGGAAGAGAGGGGGCTAAGCAGGACAGAGGAAAAGGGCCAAGGCAGGGGAAATAGGAGCTCAGCAGCAGCCCAAACAGAGCTCTTACCTGGCAGGGAGGAGAAGCAGCCACTACAGCCGAGAGCCACACCCCGGCTAGAGGACAGCAGCCTGGCTCAGGAGTTGCTAGGAGCCAAGTCCCCCCAGGTGGAGCTGCCACAGGCATTCTGGGGGAAGAGATGGGCAGCCCCACCCAGCACCAATGAGCAGGCAGCCCAGAGGCTGGCCAGGGCAATTCCTCGCGAGCAAGGCCAGGCAAGCTCAGCAGCGCAGAAGCCGGCTGGGGCAGCTCCTCATGAGCAAGGCCAGGCAAGCTCAGCAGTTCAAAGGCCTACTGGGGCAGCTCCTCATGAGCAAGGCCAAGGAGACAGCTGGGGATGGCTTGCATTTAACCCCGCCCTGCCAGCAAGGCAAGGAAGCCAAGAAGGGATTAGTGGTAGGAGGGAAACACCTGAGGGAAGGCACAGCTGGGCCAAGTCAGGAGAGGGAACAAGCCTAGAAGGAGGGCGGGGCGGGGAAAGGAAACCCTATATAAGGTGGCTAGGAAGAGCTCTGAGGTGGTGGGTGTGAGTAAGGAGTGATGGTGTGGAGTGAAAGCAGAGCAGTGTGAGAGCAAAGGCAAGGAGGAGAGTGGATGGAGGAGGAGGAGGAGATGGCAGAGGCCAAAGAGGGTGAGTGGCACAGGTTGAGCAGGCCAGCGAGTGGACTGAGAGGGAGTCTGGGTAATGTATACTGCCCCTCCTTCCACAGAGCAGGATCCTGCAGAATCCCTGCCCCCCCTTGATGTCGGGAGCAGACCGCCCAGCGCCCCACCCAGCGGCGGCCGCTGCAAGCCCTGACATACTCTACTTCCTTCCCCTTAGCCCCCTTGTTATCCCTCCTGGAAGGAGGGGAGTTCCTTTTGTCCTCGGCCTCCAGAAGCAGCAAGGAAAACAGGTTAACATAGAACTCCAGTAGTCATCTACAAGGTCCCTCCATAGAGGACTCAATGGTAGATTCCGTGTGGTCAGAGTCATCCTCTTGGTGCACCAGTCTCCATGACCTGTGGGTCCTATACCCCTTCTTCCTTGCTGGTCTTGTTCATCCCTTGGGGCTGCAGGAGCTGCTGCTGGAGGAGGATCTTGCCCACCTGTGTCTCTCAAAGCACTGTTCAGCCCTCGCAGCCTTACCTGATGCATGGGGGAGATTCAATGGGTCCTGGAGCTGTGGCCTCCACAACTGCCTCAGACCCAGAGGCATCTAGCTGTTTGACCCTTTTGGAGAGCAGCTCCAGGGCCCTGGACAGGCCTTGTAAAGTGCAGTTGCCTACACCCGCCATATGCCCTGATGTTGTCCTAGTGGGCCTATAGACCTCCCCCCTCCTGCCCTGGGCTGCAGCTCTGGGTGCTCTCCAAGCCTTAGAGCCCTTGCTTCCCTTGGGAGCAGTTGCACCCTTAGCACTCTTGCCTCCTTTGGGGAAGGATGAGACCTTGCAAACCCCCCACACTGCTCCTTTCCCTGATGGGGAGTGGCAATGGATGCCCTCTTGGGAGGCATCCCCTTGGCACATGCTCTTTCCCTAGGTGCTGCCAGTATGAGCAGAAGCCTGCCCAACTTAGGGACCGGGGGTGCAGAAAGACAGCTCCTTTTCCAGGTCCCTGCAGGAGCTTACCTGCCTTCCCCCTGCAGCTGAGGCTGCTACCTGCCTTAGCTGGAAAAAAAGCTGCTGCAAGCCACCTGTTTTCTGGTCAGGCAAGGGCCACAGGTGAACACAGCTGAACTCAAGCCACCACCTAATGTGCCCCCTTGTGGCTGCTGCTGCTGTGTTGCTGCAGCTGCCGCCACTTCAACCACCATGCCAACACTCAAGCTCCACTGATCATCTGTTGTTGCTCCTGTGCTGCCGCTGCTTGCTTGCTGTTGCCACCACAACTGCCGCATGGAGCCACCAAAGTATACCCAATGCTGACCACGCTCAAGTGCACATGCTATCTGGGTAGTTCCCGCTTATAAGCCTGCCTGGGAGATCTGAGAGGGAAGTACCCAGCCCAGGTCTCTGTGTGAGGCCCCACCCCAAGGCTTGGCCAGCCCTTATTCAATTGGCTGGGCAGTTTGAAATCATAGGCTCCCACATGGTCATGCAGGGCCAACAAGAGCCGCCTGGGCCCAGCATGACAAAGTGGGTGCCTTTTCCCTGCTCTATGCACCCTGTGTGTGACCCGCAAACCAGGCCCCTGCTGAATCTGAGACCAAAACTTTTAAAAGCAGAATGAACAAATAGAGTGTGCGTTTTTCAATCAATACATTCTGTTTCATCAGTTCATAGCCCTTGTTCTACTTTAGCATATCAAGCTTTTTGGGGGTAGGATCCACACATGCTAATTAATTATTATTAGGATTGGTTCAGTGGTGTAATCTATTTGTCTTATCACTTCTCTAACTTCAGCTACCTGTCTCCGATTACTCATTCTAGATATTGCCATATATTCCAAGCACCTTGCTATAGAAATGCCTTTTCACTTTTCCAGTATCTTCAAAATGTGTCAACAATGTTCTGAATTTCTTTTGGATTGGTTCCTTTAATTGAGTGCACCTCTTTCATGCTCTTCCGTGACCTATACAATGGCTTTCTTCGGTCAGGGATCAAATGTGCTGGTTTAGTTTATCAAATACCACAATCCATATGACAACTGTCCCCATGCTGACACAGGTTCCTGCAAATTCACACAACATATCATAGAATTTGAGGGATCAGTATAGGTGGCTGTAAGCACAGGGAGGCATACTGTGCCAATCTTCACAGAACTGCTTTCTGTATATTTGCTGAAAATTCTCTCAGGCACTTCTGGTTGAACTCAAAAGCAACAATACAATAATAAAGGAAGCTTCCTTATGGATATGGCCTATGAGAGGTTTGAGAAAGGAAAGCGTTTGTGTTGTTTGTTCAGTGCAGAAAAGTACATTCTTAGTGTCTTTGAGTTATCTCTCCCTTGAATTTAATAGCAGATAGCAGCAGTGTGGGATTAATACATTGATCCTCCAGTACCAAAGGGGAACTGCACGTATGGTTGGAAGCCCTAATAAGACAGTAACAGTACAATCCTACACAGTTATACTATTCTAAATCCATTGAAGTCAGTGTAGTACTTTACTTCCTGGAAAGTGTTCTTAGTATTCTTAGTATTCTACTGTTAATCTTCTCCGTCACTGGTAGAGCATGAAACATTGTATTTACAGTACTGAATTTCCTTTAATATGGAAGCGGGTGTGTGGCTGGAAGGAGAGAGGCATCATGTAAATGTGACATTTCACATTGTCTCCTTTGCAGATTCCTTAGAATGAAACTTCTTCTCTGTGGCTGTCATCCAGAATTGCTCATAAACACATCTCCCTTTCTTCATGTCTTAGGGTAAGTTTGTTTTTGTAGGGGAAAGGGGAATGTAGAAAATCCTCCAAGCTGTCACCACAGAAGCAGATCCACCACTGAGCAGGCAGAAGGCCAGCAAAGCACATGGGCACAAGTGCAGGCAGCCAAGCGGACAGATGTATCAAGTCAGGTTTATGAGGGCAGCTTTCCCAGCCAATGAAGTCCAGATTGCTGTCTGTGCTGTCACAGCCTCAGCATGGTAAATGGATGTGAAAACAGATAATCCACACTTTGGCAGGAGCAATACAGATACAACCCCAAAACATAACTTCTAGGCCACATCAGATGATTTTTCCAATTCAGCAGAAAGTTTTGGCTTATGGAGAACTACAGAGGTCATATTATTTATATACTAGTTATACGTGAATAAAGAATTACTCAGTCTCAGAGTGGAGAAGTACATTTTTGTATGGGCTGTAAATCCACAGCTTGTATTCATAAGCAGATAGCTGGAGATTTGTTGGAAATGTGGGACCCGTTACCTTACTTGTGACTTAATGGTATCAGAGCAGCTGCTTTTCCTTCCACTATTTTCAGTTACCTGTAGTTCCAGACCCTAACACATTCTATAATTCTTCAGAATTCTTGTTCAGGATATTTTTATTTATTAATATTTATTTATTTAAAACATTTCTATGCCCCTTCCCATCTAAACAGGGTCCTCAAGGCGGTGAACATCACAACATTTGAACATTAAAACAGAATGCAAAATAATATGTAAAGTAATTTTTTTAAAACATATAAACATATACACAGATTTGGAAAACAAGTTACAAAACTAGTCTTTAGTAGCCTTCACTAGTAGGAAATAGCCCCCAAATAGGGCTGCCAGGCCTCCTGCTATGGCAAGAGACCTCCTACTGGCAGCTCTCTTTGCCCACTGCTGCTCCAAATGGTGATGGGAGGGAAAAACAGTGATGTCAGCTGCATTGTTAAATCACTTCTGGGAAAAACCTGGAAGTGACACAGGGTAGCTCTAGGAATTGCTAGAAACTCTATATTTTTACCATAGTATTTCTGCTAAATTCCTAAAGCTACCCTATATCACAGCTGGGTCTTCCCTAGAAGTGACATAGCAAAACCACCAACATTGTGCCCCTTTGTTCCCATCCCCAACCCTCCTGCCAGTTGCTAGGCTCAGCCTGGCAACCTTACCCCAAAGGCAACTTTTTTATCTTTCAGCTGGAAATTTGCTATACTGCAAATTGCAAGTGTATGTAAATGGTGAGTAGAGTAGCCAATAAGACAAAAGATCCTTTAGACCATAAGACTTGTAGGCCATGGCTTTCTTGCCAGCTTTGTGAGCCAGCTAGGAGAACTGAGGCTTGATATAAATAAAAAGAATTCTCTTGTTTTAGAGGAGAGAGAGTCCTCAGAAGTTCTGAGGGGAGGGTTGCTATGTTGGTTGTATGAGAAAACTGTGTTGGTCTGTTATAATAGAATAAGATTTGAGGGTGGTAGTACCTTAAAGACCAACAGCATTTTCTAGAGTATAAGCTTTCATGAGTCAAAGCTCACTTCATCAGATACAAATGACTTCAGGAGATGATCTGACCAAAAGAAAAAAAAGGGAAATGAAATTCAGAAAACTTGGAACCTGGAACAACTGAGTAAATTCTCCATTTCTCAGTAGAAGTGAGGTATTTGTGATGTTATTTTACCTCACAAAAAACTAGACTTGAAGCCTTTAAAAAGAGGAAAGCAGCATCAGAAAGTGGGACTGTGAAGAAAAGAATCAGCAAAAAGAGGTGGTACTTATCCTGCTACCCCCAGTAGCATCTCCCTAGCAATCTACTACATTGTTTAACACAGGAGACAAACACTCGTGTTGAATGCTACAAGATGCTGATGTGGTGCAATTTGGAGCGGAGAAGCTGCAGAACCTAACATAGTAGTTAGAATGTCAGATTAGTATCGTAAGACTTGAGTCTGATACTGACAAAGGGAGCTTTGACTCTCAAAAACTCATACCTGGAAAATCTTGTTGGTTTCTAAGGTGCCACTGGACTCAAATCTTGCTGCTCTACTGCAGACCAATATCTCCTCCTGAAATTACCTTCAGATCAGAACTGTGAAGGCTAGTTCAGATGCCCACACTGCCATGAAGTTCACTAGCTGACCTTGGGTCAGTCATCCTCTCTCACCCTATCTACCTCATAAGATCATTGTGAGGATTTAATGCAGGAGGACTTTGCTATCCCTGGAGGAAGGGCAGAATAAAAATGTGATGGAAAGGTTTAAGTTCCTGTCTTTGCCATGCATTTTAGGTACCAAATCCTTGTGTTCCAAAGGTTTCCCCCCTTAAAAATAAAGTGGCACTGAGAGTATCTTCCATGTATCTCCTTAGCATAATGTTCTGAACTTGAAGTCAGAATAAGAATGATGGATGAAATTAAAGCCAATGTGCATTGTTAACATTTCTGCTAACTTTCAAATGTATTATAAATAAAACTATGAAAAACACCTGACTTTTCCAGGAATTTCCTCTTTTATCTGAGTTCCTTATGCTTGACATAACTTAATAATGCCTAAGCTATACCCCAGTATCCAGCCTAGCTTTCTGTGTAGACAGATCAAAGACATGGAATGGAGAATAGACTCCAGGAAACAAGCTTTTAATTTCCTGCCTTTTGTTACCTTGTTGAACATTAAAGCTTCCTGTGTGACACTTCATTCTTCACTCAACATCTTTTCACTATACTACAACACCTTTCCCAGAGGGACAAGTGTTAGCTGTCTAAAAGACTAAAGTGGATAGTGAAGAGAAGCATTGTGTATAGATGCACCATTTGTAATAAAGCAAGGTGCTGTTTTGTATTACTAGAATTTATGTTGCTCTTTTATATGGCTGCTGTCTTGCCATGTAGATGCTAAACGTAGCCTTTTCATGCTGCAATGCTATTGCAGCCTTACTTAAGAGAAAGCCCCATTATACCAAGGGGGATTTGACATCCAAGGAAACTTGCACAGGCCAGGCTATAAATATCTGATTAATGCAGAAGGGGATGTGTGGGGCTCCTCCTGCCAATTTCCCACACAGTCCTATAATTTCCCTTCCCCCTCAAGCAGAATAGCAGACTGCGAGGAGGGAGGTGGACACAGATAACTTGTCACCCAAGAAAAACAGGCCACACATGTAACATGGTATCATTCACCTGTGTCTTCCCCTCAGCCCTGCTGCTGGGACCTTTTAAGTCTATGTGTATGCGATGGTGGTTGTCTTGGTTAGATATTAAGGAAAAGAAGAGAACATCTAAATCAGGTTGACTTTATTGACTACAATAGGGATTGAAAAGATCAGGAAAACAGAAAAATTCAAAAGCATAACCTACCTCACAGGGCTGTTGTGATGATAAAACTAAGGAGGGGACAGATGCTGGTATGCCTCCCTGAGCTCATTGGAGGGACGGTGGGCTAAAATGTATTAAACAAACAAACAAACAAACATTTGATCACAGTGTTTCCTAGAGCAAGCAGTTACAGTGTCCAGATGTGTCCTACCCAGTAGAATCCACCCATGCATATAGGTGTAGTGTTCCCAAGAGAGAGGAAACAACAAGGGATGAGTCAGTCCAGGCTCTCGTGGCCCTTTCTTATATACCCAGGGAAATGCCGATCACCACTTTGGGGACAGGAAGGAAGTTTCCTCCAGGCCAGATTGGTCAGGAATCCTGGAGGTTTTTTGCCTTCCTCCAGCAGGGGGAGGTGAAAGTGGGGGGAGATAGCTCTGCATTTCCTGCACTGTGGTTAGACTAGATGACTCTAGGGTTCCCTTCCAGCTCTATGTTTCTATGATGCAGAAGGAGGAAAACAGAGCAGTGAGGGCTGTGGAAGGGCAAGCATTTGGAAGGAGTAGGAGGGAGAATGTAGTAGCAATGGATAGAATCAGAGAAGGTGAGGTGACATGAAGATGAAGAGGGGTGTTGATGGGGTGTCTGAGGTGGCTGTGCTGCACTGGCAGGCTCCAGTGTAAAATGGATTTAGTCACTAGGGGATGAGCAAGAGAAAGATACAGGGAAAGGCATCAGAAGGAGGATGTGTGCAGCAGGCTTGGCAGAGATCACCAAGTGGGCAGCAAGAGAGAGGGAGATACAAAAAGAGGAACTGAGTGGGCCATGGAAAAGGGTCTTGGAAGAAGGAATTCAGAGGGAGGAGCAAGGAGTTATGCTTTGCCGGATCTTGAAGCGCAACTTCTCTAAGCATCATGATGGTGGGCAGCTTAGAGATGTAGCTATAAATTTGCATCCTTTATGGTCTCAGTTGCCACATGGGGGACTCTTTGGGGCTATGCTGATTTCAGCAGGAGATGGAGTTCTACCTTTAGAAATTCAATCAAGAGGGTGCCTTGATTGCTCTACTTGATGGCTGGACACTATTTTGAAGCTTTCACAATCATTTGTAATTCAAAAATTTTAGGGAGATCTCATGAAGTTATAAGACAAACTTCTAGGCTGGGTCACAGTTTCCCATGGGAACCTGATTACGTCACTTTACATCACTATGAGAGAGCATTTCGTCAAATATAGTTGAATATTATTTGATCTGGTTAACATGGAGTCTATCCTATACTCCTTTGGCATTCTGTGGCCCTGGGTTTATACAGGTTTGGGGGCAACACAGCAGAGGGAATGAGCGAAAGGAAAAGAAACTATCTTGTCTCCTATTAAAGAGTCCATGATGTGAGGTGGGAATCCTAAATATATATTGCAGCATTGCATTTATAAGCAGCTGCATTTCTATTTACAGGATTGTAACAGTTACATAGTTTGCAACATTTGTTGGAGTAAAACAGGAAAACTTCATTTACATAAAATCAGAATGTAATCAAGTGCATATTCTCTGTTATCCCTTAGGTTTTAAAATTTCATCTTGGTTTTCAGTTTACATCAGATGAACTTTTTACATGGGAAAACAATGGCCCTGTGGAGAATCTGATGCTAGTATCTATGTGAACTTGACAGTCTTTTACAGCTTCGATTCTTTTAATTAAATGCAGCAAAGGGCTCAACAAGGCACGTGTGAATGTTCCATTACAAATGCAGATTCTGCTGTCTAACTCTCTGGTGCCTTCCAATCTGAAACCAGTGCTTTTACAAAAGAGTAGACCATTTAGACGAATTTAGAAGAGGATTTAAAAGGTTGGGGAATAAAACCGATATGAAGTTAGATTTGAAAGTAAAGGGCTCAGTTTGGGTTACAAAAGCAAAGGCTGAAAGAGTTGTTTTCTAATACCTGGAAGTATTGTTCTAAAAAGAAGAGGGATCTGCTGTTGATCCAAAACATCTTTTATGGCAGTTTCTAACAGTGAAATCCTAAGCAGAGCTACTCCAGTCTAAGCTGCTTGATATCAATGTGTTTAGACTGGAGTAACTCTGCTTAGAATTTCACTGTAAGTCTTGCTGTAAAAAACTGGCATCATGTAACCCAAGGACAAATCCACAAATGATCAGTTCCTCACAAGTATTAAATAATAAGGAATGTCTCCAAATTTTAAATTCCAGCACTACTATGGTCAGGGAAAGAAGCAAAGACTTTCAGCATAAGACACAATATTGTGTAACAACTGGGACTGCACTGCATTTTCAGGGGTGAAAATATTGGCTGTGAAAAAGGAGAATGCGTGGGTGAAATAGTCACTGTTTACCATTTTGTTGCTTTTTGTTACCCTGGTCCAGTTGCTGATTTGGCCCATTTTGTTTTCAAAAGTACATTACAGAGATGCATGTGCATGAATTCCAATTAACCAACTTACCAATTCCAATGATCCAGTTTAAGTGTAGTGGTTAAGAGTGGCAGGGCACTAATCTGGAGAACTGGGTTTGATTCCCCACTCCTCTGCTTGAAGCAAGCTGGGTGACCTTGGGTCAGTCACAGCTCTTCCAGAGCTCTCTCATCCCTATCCACATCACAGGGTGATTGTTGAGGGGATAATGATAACATACTTTGTGTAGAATTTTCTTTATTTAAACTATAAACTATGAACCATAACATAATAATTATAAACAATAAACATAAAGAATAAAAAAAAGACAACATTCTAAACAAAAGACACACTAACAATACATCTCTGTATATAAAGACAAGTGTCCTGACTGACTCATCAACACCCAGCCCAAACCCCTGGACCTAGAAGTGTGAAATTTGGGGAGAATGTTCCTTTTGTGATGTAGAGGCTCACTAAGAAGGGATTTTAAGAAATTTGTCTCCGAAGGGGGTAAAAAGGGGTAAAATGTGTTTCCCCCTAGGGATACAGCTTCCCTGTGTGGCTGAGAGGCTGCTCATCCCCCTCCCCCCACCAACTGCCAACTCAGCCACTCTGCCCTGAGGTCATTTGCATATGTGGCCTTAATTGGTCATCATCCAAACATTCTAAACAGTAAGCAGGACACATGCAGTACTCAGGACGCATTCAATGACTCCCAGTCATTGAATGTGTCCTGACTCCTGAGGTAAAAATACACCTCCCCTCTAGGGTTGCCAATCTTCCTGTGGGGCCTGGCTTTCCTGTGTGGCTGGCAGGCTGATGAGTCAGCTGTGGAACTGTGTTCTGAGGTAAAAATTAGGTCAAGGAAACTGCAGACAGTTGAAGAAAGTACAAGACTTCTGAATACGGATTTTATGTAAAAGTCAGTATAGCAGCTGAGTTTTTAAATGTTCGTGGGGAGATGGTGCACAACATTTCTAGGGGTCATTTCAATGTGAACCTCTCACATGAACCTGCCGAAGGGCCCACCACATCACCCCTCCCTCAGTCTAACTCCACCTCACACCTCTTGCCGCCATCACCTCTTACTGCTAAAAGGAGGAAGCAACTTAGAGATGCAGCAAAGAAATATGCACATCATACTTCTGCAGTGCACTGAGCAGCAGTGGGCAAGTACCAGCAAGTCCTGAGTCCAAGAGAAAGGTGACCATCCCTGCAGGCCTGGGCACGGTAGGGATGACCCTAGAAGACCTAACAGCCACAATATACCCTGATATTGTCACTATCACTAAGAAGTCCATGGACAGGCTGTGCAAGCGTGCCATTCTGACCCCCAAGAACAACAAGGCTGCCATCATTAATGAAACACAACTTAACTCCTTCGAAGGGCAGAAATGGAGTACAGATCTGTGGACTCAGTGGTGCAAATGGATGATTTTCAAAAGTACATTACAGAGCAAGTACATTACATCACCTGCAAGGGCGGTGAGCTTATTTATGCTCGCCCGCGGAGACTTATGGATCCAATTGGTTTCCAGAATGCTCTGCAGAATCCGATGCCCCCTGGCGGCTCATTGGATGAGCTGGTGGAAGACTGGCAAGTCCGTCTTTCCGAAGCCATCGATGAAATCGCCCCCCGTCACCCTCTCCGCCCCCGTACCAAACTAGCTCCCTGGTATACAGAGGAGCTACGTCGGAAGAAG
Source organism: Eublepharis macularius (assembly GCF_028583425.1). Lineage (NCBI taxonomy): Eukaryota > Metazoa > Chordata > Lepidosauria > Squamata > Eublepharidae > Eublepharis > Eublepharis macularius. The sequence continues at coordinate 127,350,769 of NC_072794.1, forward strand.
CGGGAGCTGAGACGGCTAGAGCGAGTGTGGCGGTGGACTTGTGACGATGAGGCAAGAGCATCTTATAGGACGTTTATGAAGGCCTATGAGATGGCAGTGAAGGCTACAAAGAAAGAGTTCTATGCAGCTTCCATTGCATCAGCTAGCTCACACCCAGCAAAACTGTTTAATGTGGTTCGGTCTCTGGTCTCCTTATCAGGAGAGGACCGTCAAAATTTAAATCCAGATATTAGCTGTGAGGCTTTTGGGAGCTTTTTTGCTGATAAAATCTTGTCTCTCCGCCATGATCTCCCAGCCACAGTTGATACAGTGTGCGAACTGGAGGCCCCTTGGCCGCCTTCTGGGATGATATTAGACCATTTCAGTCCGCTCTCTGGGGATGAGATTGACAGGATCCTGCGAGCAGTTAGGCCTACCACATGCTCCTTGGACCCATGCCCTTCGTGGCTGGTGAAGGCCAGCGTAGATGGGCTACGGGATGCCCTGGAGGCCATTGTCAACATGTCTCTGAGCTCTGGGATCTTCCCGGAAGCGTTGAAGGAAGCTGTGGTTAGGCCTCTCCTGAAAAAAACCATCTTTGGATCCTACCGACCCGGTCAGTTACCGCCCAGTTTCGAACCTCCCATTCCTGGGTAAGGTGATTGAGCGGGCGGTGGTAGAGCAGCTGCAGGTCTTCCTGAATGATTCCTCATCCCTAGATCCTTTCCAGTCGGTCTTCCGTCCGGGACATGGGACGGAGACATTGCTGGTCGCCTTGATGGACGATCTCCGTAGACAGCTGGACCAAGGCGGGTCAGCACTGCTGATATTATTAGATCTATCAGCAGCATTCGACACGGTCAATCATGACCTGTTGGTCCACTGCCTTGCCGATGTGGGGATTCGAGGGACAGCTCTGCAGTGGTTTGTCTCTTTTCTCCACGGTCGGGGACAGAGGGTGGCACTAGGGGAGAAGTTGTCATCCCGCCACCCATTGGTGTGCGGTGTCCCTCAAGGGGCAATACTTTCCCCTCTGCTATTTAATGTATATATGCGCCCCCTCGCCCAGCTGGTACGGAGTTTCGGACTTGGGTGCCATCAATACGCAGATGACACCCAATTGTATCTGATGATGGACGGATGGCCTGGCTCTGCCCCAGATGTCCTGGAACGTGCCTTCGGAGCTGTGACTGGATGGTTGAAGCAGAATCGGCTGAGATTGAATCCCTTGAAGACGGAGGTCCTGCATGTGGGTCTAGGGTCCATGGGTGTGGGACTCCGGCTCCCTGCTCTCGACGGAGCGCTACTTACGCCGGTGTCGAGAGTGAGGAGCCTGGGGGTGATCCTGGATGCTTCCTTGTCTATGGAGGCACAGGTTGCAGTGGTTGTTAGATCCTCTTTCTTCTATCTAAGACAGGCTCGACAACTTGTCCCCTACCTATCGACCCATGACCTCACAACAGTGATCCAGGCAACGGTCACCTCCAGATTAGACTACTGCAACTCACTCTATGCAGGACTTCCCTTGGGCTTGATCCGGAAACTGCAGCTGGTTCAGAATGCAGCTGCACGGGTGGTTGCCGGAGCACCAGTTATGGCTCATGTAACACCTATCCTCCATCAGCTGCACTGGTTACCGGTTGAGTACCGGGTACGGTTCAAGGTTTTGGTGTTGACCTATAAAGCCCTATGTGGACTGGGCCCAGCATACCTTCGGGACCGACTCTCCCCATATGTTCCCCGGAGGTCGCTTTGATCAGCCACTAAGAACTTGCTGATGGTCCCTGGCCCCAGGGAGGTCCGCCTGGCCTCTACCAGAGCCAGGGCCTTCTCAGTTCTGGCTCCAACCTGGTGGAACTCTCTGTCTGAGGAAACTAAGGCCCGGCAGGATTTGTTATCTTTCTGCCGGGCCTGCAAGACGGAGATGTTCCACCGGGCATTTGGTGGGGGCTAGGCTGTCCTCTCGCTGGCCATACCACTGAAGACCCTCCACCACCCGTGCAGGACAATGCTGCATTTTAATATTTAATATTCTACACCCGCCAATTTTAATGGTTTTTTATACGATGTTTTAATGTTTTTATAATGTTTTTACTGTTTTTAATTTGTTGTCAAACTGCCCTGAGCCCATCTGATGGGGAGGGCAGTCTAAAAATGTAATTAAATAAATAAATAAATAAATAAATAAATGATGTGGTCCACTACCCTGTGGAGTTCCTCAACATGCTCAACCCACCTTGCTTGCCAGACCACAAGCTTCTCCTCAAAGTGGGGGCTCCAAAATTGGGGGGAAACCACCAATGAGATCTACAAAGAGGTCCTTCAGTAGAAAAAAAAGGTTGTACATATTTTTCACTTTATTTATTGCACTACACTCTTTTCCTTTTAAAATTCTCTTCAATAAATGTAACATTTCGAAATTCACTTCATCAGTTTTAGGCATCAACATGCTCCGCTTTATTCAAACACTTTTGTGAAGCTCGGGTACTATGCTATCATACTACAAAACCAACTCAACCCCCCCCTCCCAAACCAAAAAAGTTACATACCCATAAATATTATAACTGGATTTAAAGTAGTTAAATACCGTAGCGAAGCACGGGTATCAAGCTAGTATATCTATATAATTTTTAAAAACCATAAATTACACTACAGGTTGAATTCTGATTTTCTCCGCAACAAATATGTATTATTTCTAGAGTCTCACTTATTCTAGGTTAATCATAAGAGCCCTCTTATTTCTATTGTTCATATGTCTTAATCCATAAATCCAGATGTCATCAAATCCTTGTTATTCATTTCATGTAAAAAGTCTATAAACGGTTTCTATTCAATCAAGAAGTTAACTAATGTTGTTGAAGGCTTTCATGGCCGGAGAATGATGGTTGTTGTGGATTTTCCGGGCTGTATAGCCGTGGTCTTGGCATTGTAGTTCCTGATATTTCGCCAGCAGCTGTGACTGGCATCTTCAGAGGTGTAGCACCAAAAGACAGATCTCTGTCTTTTGGTGCTACACCTCTGAAGATGCCAGTCACAACTGCTGGCAAAACGTCAGGAACTACAATGTCAAGACCACGGCTATACAGCCCAGAAAATCCACAACAACCATTAACTAATGTTCTTTCTCTAATCAATGAAGTAAGTTTTGTCATTGACGCAAACTCCAAAACTTTTGTCCATCATTCCTCCACTGTAGGCAATGTTGTTTTCCACTTTCGTGCATAAAGTACTCTTGCCACTGTAATAAAGTATAAAAACAAAGTTCCAAAGCTTTTTCCCAACTAGTTGTCCATTATTCCCAACAGAAAAGTCTCTGGTTTCAACTGAATTTTAATCTTCAAAATCTTCAGAATCGATAATTGTATCTGCAACCAGAAACTCTTTGCTTTCTTACATGTCCACTACATATGGAAAAATGTCCCTTCTTGTTTAGCACATTTCCAACATACATTTGGAGCACCCTTATACATTTTAGCCAATTTCTCAGGAGTCATATACCAACGATACATCATTTTGTAATTTTTTTCTTTAATACTAGAACTTAATGTAAATTTCAACCCCCTTGTCCACATATTTTCCCATTGCTCTTTTAATATGTCATGTCCACAGTTTTTTGCCCATTTAATCATACATTCTTTAACTTGCTCTTCTTCTTTCTCACCCTCAACAAAAGTTTATACATTTTAGAAATAACATGTTCATCATCTGTACAAAGGGCAATTTCAAATTCAGTTTTAGATTGCTCATAGTGTCTCTTGTTTAATTTGAATCTTTCCAAAATTTGCATATATGGAAACCACTGGCAAGCGTGCCCTTCTGCTGCTAAATCCTCTCTTGATTTAATTTTAACTTGGTCTTGAGAGAATTCCAATAAATCCTCATAAGTTAACCATTTAGATTGACTCACCATTTCTCTTCTGAAATGCGCTTCTTGTATTTTCGAACAAAACCTAAGTTTGTATTTATTCTATACTCTCAGGATTGCACACCTTACATAATGATTATTAAACTCTGCATTGGCCTTAACTTTGTCATACCATAGATTCCCATGCCACCCAAACTTTAAATCGTGCCCTTCAAGGTCCAATAGTCTTCTATTTTTTAACAGTATCCATTTCTTCATCTAAACCAGACAGTAACCCGCAAAATATAATCTGGTAGACCCAAACCTCCTCTTTCCTTTGCGTCCTGTAGAACCTTAAATTTAACCCTTGGTTTTTTGCCTCGCCATATAAATCTTGATATATCCTTCTGCCATTGCTTAAATGGTGCCTCAGTTGTCAATACTGAAATTGTCTGGAATAAGAATAGCATTCTAGGTAAGACATACTTTGTAAACCACTCTGAGTGTGGCATTAAGTTGTCCTGAAGGGTGGTATATAAATTGAATGTTGTTATAATGTTATTTTTACAGAAATGCATTATCTATTTTCTTGCACTATACTGCAGTCAAGGGCAGTGAAGTCATCATCATCACATACAGCACAGGGGGACAGAGGTAATTGCCAAAGGCCCTAAAAATAAAGGGCAATGCCTTGCCTTTATTCTAGCCCTAGTACACTGGGTAATGGCTTCTCTGCCCATCAGGGTATGCATGTACTTTTTAAAAAGTTTTAAATTTTGTGGCAGTTTTTTTTTTTAAGGTCATGATTTTCAATATGCCAAAGTTTCATAAAGTTTAATAGAATTTTTGTAATTTTTTTCAGGCACAGTTTTCAGTTTGGGAATTTTGGCACCTAAACATCTCCCCCCCCCTTTTAAAAAAGCAGCATGAAATTAAAAAGAAAAAAATATGGTCCCATTTACCCCACATCTGCCCCCTCCCCACAGGCAATAGGAATGGGAGGGAGATGAAGTGAACCCAGCAAACAGATGTTCAGCAGTGAATTGACCCTCCAGAGGTCTACTCCTATAGAAAACAATGGCTGTTTAAAAATTAAAGGGCACCTGCACCAATAAACAGCTGGCTGGCTCTCTAAATAATGGTTGATAGACCTGGTCTGGAGGCCTTCCGATAATTTGGGATGTGAATTAGTACTCTGCTGGTTTGACTCCCGCTACTGACATGAGGTCTGTAGGTGGCCTTGGATAAGCCACTCCTCTCAGCCCAGCTCCCCAGTTGTATAATAATGACACTAACTTTGTTCACCATTCTGAAAAGGCCACCAATCTGTCCAAAAGAGTGGTATATAAGCACATTGTTGTTGCTGTTGTTGTTATTTAAAACTTAAAGGACCCACACATTGCAAAGAAGCTGTTTGCTAGGGGCATGTTCTCTCTCTGTCTCTTTTCCCTAGCGCCTGCATCTTCCAAAACCTGAAACACTCATCAAATTTTGGGAGATAAATTGTTATTACTCCCAGAATTTCAGAAATGTTTTGGGTTGTTTCAAATATCTCCACGTTAACTCCATCTCATTGACTGAACTACCAAATCATCAAGGTAGGCATGGCAGATTTCCCCTGCAGATTTCCCCCATTAGTTGTTTCTTTTTCTGAATAATTCTTTCATCACTTCTATTGATATCACTTGTTATGTGGCCTGCTTCTCTCTGAAAGGTTGAAGTCTCCACAATAATTTTTTCTTAGGACTTTTTTCCCCAGCAGTAACTGAATGTGTACAGAAATGCTGAACATTTCCATAAATCGAAAGTTAAACAAACAGCAACTGATAATGTGTTTTCAGGATGGAAGGCAAAGTCAGGATGAAGTAGACTTCTTCTGTGAGGAACCATCCTGTTGTAATGCTTTATTATATCATATGTTTAGTTCATTTCAGAATATAAGAAATACACAATGCTAAGATGCAGGTGTTCTGACATTTCTGAAAGGTACTTTTATTTCAAGGATTTAAAAATACTTTGTTAAGTCTTGTGGTAACAAGCCAAAGTATTTGGAGCTTGTTCTGAGCTGCTGTGGCTGTCATTGAAACAAGAGCCTGGGTTGCCTTTTTTTTTTTTTGGATGAAACAAAATCCTGAAATCTCCAACTTTGGGATTCCTAAAGACTCACAGTCCTCAGTACTATTGGGGTTTTGTCCAATGTCCGGCCTGACACTTCAGCTCTGAAATCAGGAAGTGCAATTTGTCAGGCTAATTATCAGATATATTCATTATGCGCAGAGGTAAAATACGAATTACTAATTGTCTCATAATCTTTTACCAAAGGGCGATCAATGGTACATGATGCCATGTGTGTGTGTGTGTGTGTGTGTGTGTGTGTGTGTGTGTGTGTGTGTGTGAGTAATTCGTGGACCTAGCAGAATAGGTAATAATAAATATTTACTTGCATTGCTTGACAGGGGAAATTGTTATATTCATAATGTTTCATCAAAACATCACCTACATGAAATAATCTAGTGCTTATTTTAATCAGGTAATTAGATAGTTTGTTAAAGGGTGTTCGCAATACAAATTCACCACTGTATGCACCAATATCACTATTGTCCCCTCACTTTCCCAGGATCAATTACTCCTTAGCTGAAGTTTATCACTTTCAGATTTTCCTTCATGATTTTTTCACCCAGATACAGAATGACATGTGAATTTGAGTCCAGTGATACCTTAGAGACCATCAAGATTTTTCAAGGGTATAAGCTTTTGAGAGTCAAAGCTCCCTTCTTCAATGGTTGTTGTGGATTTTCCAGGCTGTATAGCCGTGGTCTTGGCATTGTAGTTCCTGATGTTTCGCCAGCAGCTGTGGCTGGCATCTTCAGAGGTGTAGCACCAAAAGACAGAGATCTCCCAGTGTCACAGTGTGGAGAAGATGTTGGTAGGTAATTTATATCTACTCAGGAAAGTGGGTTTGGGCTGTAGGAGTTTCCCAGGGTGTGGAATGCTACTGGAGGGAGGCATCCCTGTATCCAGGCGTCCCTGTATCCCTGGGTCTGTTGCAGAGCCTGGTACCTGTACTGGTGACTCTGCTAGCCGATTCATGACTATAAGTGAGAAGTCATTTCAGGTTGGGGGGCTGTACCAGACCCTGCAACAGACCCAGATGCCAGCTCTGCCCTTATATCTACCCAGGAAATACAATTACAGGACCCAATGGCGTCAACTACACTGTCTCTGGCTCTTACAACTGCTCATCTTCCAATGTGATATATGCCCTCATGTGCCAACAATGTTCATCTGCTCTGTACATTGGACAAACCAGCCAACCTCTGCGCAAAAGAATAAATGGACACAAATCTGACATTAAAAATGGCAACATCCAGAAACCAGTGGGAGAACACTTCAATCTACCAAGACATTCCATCAAGGACTTAAAGGTCACTGTAGTTCAACAGAAACCTTTCAAAAACAAAATCCAGCGGGAAGCTGCTGAATTGGAATTCATATGTAAATTTGACTCAGTCAAGCTGGGATTGAATAGAGACTATGAATGGTTATCTCATTATCAGAAGTAACTGACTTCCTTAACAGAAGCAAACTGATCTCCATATCAGAAGCTACTGTTTGCATCTACTCCACCCTCCCCTCTCCACCTATATATCTGACCAGTTTCTTCTTGCCCTCCATGCATCTGATGAAGAGAACTGTGATTCTCTTATGCTACAATAAAGTTGGTTAGTCTTAAAGGTGCTACTGGACTCATTTTGATTTTGCTACTACAGACTAACACGGCTAACTCCTCTGCATCAGTAAACAAGCTTGATTATGCTTTTGGATGTAAGAACTGAGATCCTTTTGGCCATCATGAAGCTAGCTAATAAAGGTAGAATCTGACACTTCTTAAATCTTTTGGGATTGTATCCAACAACCCACGCACCAGAACAGGCCCATCTCATTACCTCATATAGGATAACACTGCCACTTCTTTACCCTGTGCTGTTTCAACAATGCACATTGGTAGGATCAGAGTATTAGAGTAGTAAGTATATGGGCTTAACACAAAACTGGGTGGGGGGATATTGTTATATCACATTTTGTGGGTTTCAGTGAGAATGAACCTGTTCAACCCTGCTTCCACGATCTGATGAGCTTGCGCTATACAGGGCTATTCAGGTTGCTTCTCTAGATTTACTATATACACCCTAAATAGTACATTTTCTAGACACCACTGCCCAAATACATGATGAAAGCTTATACCAGAGACTTACTGGTATGAGAACATATCTACATACCTCCAGTCACCATCCTAAACACACCAAACAAGCCATCATCTACAGCCAAGCGCTATGCTACTGCTGTATCGGTTCTAATCCCTCTGACAGAGATTCTGACCTGCAGGATCTACAAGAGACATTTTTGGAATTGCAATACCCACCTGGCTGTAGTAAGGAAACAGATCAACAAAGCCAGAAGGATAACAAGGGATAACCTGCTATCAGATAGGCCCAAACAAAACAACAATAGAACACTGCTGGTGAATGATCACATACAGTTCTCGCTCAAATCAGTTCAGTGCATCATTAATGACTTGCATCCTATCATAGACAATGATCCTCTTCTCTCACAAGCACTGGGAAGAAAATCTTTTCTTACTCACAGATAGTCCCCTGATGGTAAACAACTCACTAATAATAACATACTTCCCAACACTGACACAGACTCTGGAACCAGGGCCTGCAATAAACTAAGATGCTAACTCTGACCTCATATTCACTCCAACAACACAATCACAGGACCTAAGAACACTAGTTATACTGTCTCAGGTTTATTCATGTTATATATGCTCTCAAGTGACACCAATGCCCTTCCAATCTCTTCGTTGGACAAATAGTTCAGTCCCAACAGAAACGCATAAATGGATGTAAATCTGACATTAAAAACCATAACACTAAAAAATCAGTAGGAGAACATTTTTATCTTCCAGGACATTCTATTGCTGTCTGCAAATAGAGAAACTTCCTCGGGATATTACCATGTAAGATTCCTGAAATTGAGTCCATTCACAAATTCAGAACAATGGACCCCTTGGGAATGAACAGAAGACTTAGGATTCTTATCTCACTACAGGTGCTAATTTCTGCTCTGTTTAAGTTGCATTGTACCATTGTACCTTTCCTAACATCCTCCTTTGCTACACCCCTCCCATCTAAACAAGCTGCATTGTACCTTTGCATCTGGGCACCCTTCCTTGCTACTCCCTTCCCACCTTCTGACTGGCATGTAAAGGCTCAGCGTTCTCCATTCCTACTTCTATCTGAAGGGAGTTCTGACTCTTGAAAGCTTTGGTTGGTCTCTAAGGTGCCACTGGACTCAGATACTACAAGCCAGCATGGCAACCCACCTGAAACTAATGCTAATGAAAATTACTTTTAAAATTATTCAGACATTTATAGCACAATCCTAAGAGCACTTTCCTGGGACTAAGCTCCATCAAACAAAATAGAATTTCCTTCTGTATAGATGGGCCTAGGATTACTCCCTTTGTGATGAACTACTATAGATTGGTTAATAAGTATGAAAAATATACCGCACAATCCTGTTACCGTGTTACATGCATGGAGAAATGTGGCATCTCCCCTGGTGTACATATTTGCTTTGAGGTGATTTTTGCCATTTGGGGACTTTGGGTGGTCATTATAATCTTCAAAATAAATTAGCCAGTTAAGCAGAAATAAAAACTTGCTTGTCTGACTTTTGTGCTTTTAATGGCAGCTTGATATTTGGAAATCAACGGGTGAAGGTTTTCCCAGCATGGAAAAAGAATTGAGCTGGATTTGAATGCATAACTACAGCAGCTGACTAAAAAAAAAATGGCAGCCCTATATGGAACACACGGGTACAACTCATAAACTAAAGGATGGAAACAACTTTGGTGTTGGATGGAGAAATAAGCAATTTTCTGAGCATGTGAACTGACCCTACCTAATCACATGAAATGGAATAGATTAGTAGGTGGCTGGAGAACAATGTCCAGCAGAGATAGTGTTGGACTTTGACCTAGGATACATGGGTTTCAAGCACTTGAGGAAATTGTCCTCTCTCAGCCAGAGTTCTGAAATTCCCTGCCTATGAAATGGGATAATTTTTAAAATATTTATTTATTTATTTATAGTCTGCCTTTCTCACTGGGATCCAAGGTAGATTATACAGCTGCAAGTGAAAATACAATATAATCAACAGTAGTGCATTCATTGAGTAAAGCATAATAAAAAAGCAAAAATCCAAGCACAGAGATGAAATCTTTCTGAAACAGACCATAACTAATTTACATGGCATGTTTAGCAATGTGGAAACTCTCTAGTAGGCACATGTCTACATAAGCAGACAGTACAGCAGACAGTGCCCAACAATGTAGTGTGTAGTCCTTGCCCCCACCAATGTATTTATCTGAACTACTTCTTATGACACAGCCTGAATCTGTGTAATCTGAGTAGAAAGTCCTCTTGAATAATTTGGTCTTGCATAGTTTGTGGAAAGCCAGTAGAGTGGGAGCTTTCCTGATCTCTTCAGGCAGGCCATTCCATAAGGCGAGGGCCACCACAGAGAAAACACGTGTGGGCATGTTGATTTTGCCTGCCTTCTGCAGGGTGGTATCTGCAGAAGGCCCTGTTCAGTGAGTAAAGCTGCCGTGGTAGAGCAGAGAGAGAGAGAGAGGCAGTTGCACAGATAAACTCCCCATAGGAATAAATGAAACAATATTTTTTAGTGAAAATTGCATGTAAACAGCACTACAAAATAATTGGTAGTGAGCTATCTAAAAATTGCCTTAGTGGCATTATATAGAAACTATCTAGTGTGTATCTAATATATCTAGTGAAGGAGGCTAAATAGCCCTGACTGCCACAAGCGCTCATCAAAGGTTGGAAGCTAAGCAGGGCTAAACATGGTTTAGTACTTAGATGGGAAGGCAATGGCAAACTATCTCTGCTCATTTCTTGCCTTGAAAACCACATGAAAAGTCACCACAAGTCAGTTGTGACTTGATGGCTCTTAATTGTTATTTATTATCTAGTGTGAGCAATTGAGAAAGATAAAAAAATAAAAATTTTACTGGATATGTTCAGGAGGACTCAAAATGTAAAATTAGTTATGAACAGAATTCCACTGTCATGCCATGACTTGTGTTAAGTAATTGCCACGGATAAATCCACTGCAGGCATGGGAAAAAATAAGTTTTAATGTAAACTCTGCAGACAAATAAGCTATGTAGCGTTAAACAGAGAATCTTAACTTATTTTCTGTCAGATCCTTTTTTTTTTTTTACTTTTCCTATGGGGAAATGCAAATTAAAATATGAATGTTTAAACTAATGCAAGAAACTTTAAGAAGATATGGAAACATAGTAAAAATAGCAGCATGCTGTTGGGAATACACTGACCAACATTAGCTGTAAATGTTGGCTATCAATGTCAGCTGCCAGCTGCAAAAACATGTGGAATTGGCATGGGAAACATGCATGAACAGGCACTTGGGGAGAATATCTCTATGATGTATTGCAGTTTTATTTCAAACAGCAGCCAATCAAGATGCGGTCAGGGGCTATAGCTCAGTAACAGAGTATATGTTTTGCATGCAGGAAGTTCTACGTGAATCCTGGCATCTCCAGTTAAAAAGGATGTCAGGTAACATTCGTGTGAAAGGCCTTTGCTTGGGAGCAAGCCTAAGCAGGTCTATTCAGAAGTAACTCCCACTTTATCCCATGGATCTTACCCCCAGGATTGCAGATACTGACACTTAGATCAGCACCAATCCTAAGCAGAGTTACCTCAGTGTAAGTCAATTGGAATCAATGGCCTTAGACTGGAGTAACTCTGCTTAGGATTTCACTGCTAGGCAATGAATGGAATAGTAAATACATGATAGTTTTAAAATTCTAAAAGCAAGCAACTCACCTGAAGCAAAGGAGTAAGACTGATGGCTCAACAAAGATTCCGTTTGCTGATATTTACATCTGTCATTTCAGTTGATAAGGGAGAACGAGGAAAGATCTTAGAATTATAGTGGATTGCTAAATGAAAAGGTCAGTTCAGCATGTGGCAGCATTAAAAAACAAACTCCATGCTAGGGATGATTAGGAAATGGATTTAAATTTAAATGGCTAATGTTGTAATCAGGGCCGGCGTGCCCACTGAGGCCAGGTAGGCGGTGGCCTCAGGGCGTGAGGGCACCGGAGGGGCACCAGAGGGGGTGTCGGGGGCAGAGGTGGAGGTGTATGCTGCGAAGCTGGCATGGCTGGGCTGCAGCTGCTGCAGCCAGCCAGCCCTGTGCTGCCGCCGCCACCACACACCCCCAGCCGGGCGCAGCAGCCGTGAGCCGCTGCCAGGTCGGCATGTGGAATGCGGAGCAGCCTCCGCCCACCACCCTAGCCATCTGCCGGCCAATGCCCCGGCTTGCACTGCGTGATGACGTCATCGCGTGATGACACCATTACGCAGCTTGTGGTGCACGCACGCACCGGAGGTTGGCCACGGGCCAGAAACCCTGGCACCAGTAGTGGTTGTAATGCCCGTGAGTAGGTATCTGTTCTGTGACATGTAGAAAATTGTATACCATTCTGGTCACCGTACCTCAAAGAAGTATAGAAGAGGGAGATACAATTAAGTGGACAGGTCCGTCAGTGGTTGTTAGCCATGATGACTAGAGAGAACCTTTACATCCAGAGTCAGGATACCTCCTTTAACAAGTGACAGGAGGCTGGTTGGCCACTGTGCGAGGCAGGATGTTGGGCCAGATGGAGTGACCCTACAGGATACCACTTGTGTTCTTAATGAGGATTCTGGGGGATCTTATCATATTAGAGCCCTTAGCTGTTTTTAAAAATGGTCTCATTGTCACTCTTAAATTAAATGTTTCCTCATCTTCTGATACCATAAGAATAGAATTTTTAACCTCTTGAGCATCTCATACATCCATTGTAAAATATATATGATCATGTAACATTTAAAAAATGGCCTGAATCAACTACACTCAGCAAAGTAAGCCTTCCTCCATCATTAGCTGCTCGCCTCCAACTTGTCTGGAGTTTCCTCTGGTAGCAAAGCTACAAGCTGGAGGAAGTTTTCTAAGGCTAAAGAAAAGCTTCCAACTTTACTAACCAAAATGGTAAGATCCAGGCCAATATTTAGAATGACGCAACTATATAAAGTCCCTATGAACACCAGGAGAGGCAAGTCTCCAGTTTTATCTTTGCATTTGCCTGAGAGGCAAAACATTCCTTCATAACATTGCTGTAGTTCATCTATTACGGTTCTACAGACACAAACCACACATGGCCTTGTGAAGAAAAGATATATACCGACAACTAATATGCGTAGCAGGGCAGGGTTAAATTTGATAAAGGATGCAAAACATTGTTTGGCTTTGATGTAATTGGTCCTTTATGAATTAAAAACAAAAAATAAAATACAAGTAAAGCATCTATTCATTGTGGTTTCTATCTCTTCCCTCCAGCTGCAAAATGATCCTCCTCCAGAGAACGATGTGTTTTATTATAAATACTATCCTATTGGCAGTATTTTTATTTTGAGTTTTATAACATGTTTCAAGCATGCAAAATGTCTTGCAAACTTCACAGGAAGACTATAAAATAATCCAGAATTTTTTAACATTCTCCTTACAGTCTTCATATATCCATGTCTCCCATTCTAACCTCTATCTGCTCTTAGCAGGAAATTTCTTTTTACTCAGCTTGGACATGTGCTGTTATATGATTTTACCAAACAGTTGTGAACTGTTTATGTTGGAATCTGCAAATCCACTGGCTCTTATAGCTTGTTGATAGTAATGCTAATTCTGACAGAGAAAGAACTGTGTTCAGTAAGGCACCCCTTTCATTAACATGGTGATTTAGATGTTCCCTCAGACAGTATGGCTGTTGCAATACAATTTAAAAAATGGGAGATCTCACTGATAAGTAATAATGCTCCTCTGTGTCAAGGGGCACTTGACAAACCCATCTTTTGAAGAGCTGTGGAGTTTGTACTACAGACCTGGTACGGGCTCAAATGGAATGATATAATCTTCTGATTTGCAGCTTTTTCATAGGTAAGACTATGGCATGAAAATTAATATACTGTTCCTAAATACTGAAATACATTACAAACAACATAGAGGCTATTGCCAAAAATGACTCCCTTATCACCCCATAAATAATGTTTTTTTTTCAATTCAATCCATATCCTGACGTAATTATGATTAGACATGGGCACGAACCAGAAAAAAAATGAACCATAGGGTTCGTGGGGTTTTCACGAACCGGCATGCACAAACCAGTTCGTGGTTCATGGTTCGTTGGGTTTAAATGTCCCTTTCCAGCAGGGAAAAGGGCATTTAATCATTTAAAGGGCCCTTTCCTGCCACTTGCAAGGGCAGGATCCTTTAAACTATCAGCTGGCAGGCAGCAGGAGGGGATCCCCCTCTCGCCGACTGCAAGCTGATAATTTAAAGGGACCTGCTGCTTGCAAGTGGCAGGGCCTTTTAAATGGCCCAACCCCAGCCACAGCCCCTCACCCCCCCAAGCCCCAATCCCAGCCCCCCACTTACCTTCCCTCTGATCCTGGGGTGGTGGAGGCCTCCTTCGCTGCCCATGCAGCAGAGGAGAGGGCCAAAAACAGCGTTTCTGCCCCTCAAATGGCAGCTATGGTTGCCATTTGAGGGGCAGAAAGGCCATTTTCAGCTTCCTCTGCTGGACTGTGCACCCAAAGGGCAGTGGAGGAGGCCAAAAAGGGCCCTCCTGCCTCTCAAATGGCAGCTGTGGTTGCCATTTGAGGGGCGGGAGGGCCCTTTTCCACCTCCTCCACTGCCGTGCGGGCCTGCAGGGCAGCGGAGGAGGCCTTCACCACCCCAGCATCAGGTGGAAGGTAAGTGGGGGGCTGGGGTGGGGCTGGGGGTGGGGGTTTGGGCTGGGGGCTGGGGGTTGGGCCATTTAAAGGGCCCTGCTGCTTGCAAGCGACAGGTCCGTTTAAACTTTCAGCTCGAGGGGGGGATCCCCCCTCTGCCTGCCAGCTGATAGTTTAAAAGGGTCCTGCTGCTTGCAAGTGGCAGGAAAAGTTTAAATGGCTATTCCCCCTGGGGAAATGGCTATTTAAACTGGCCCTTTAATACAAACCAAACAAACAAATAGTCCAGTTCGTGGAAGTTCATGGAAACAAGCTTCCACGAACCCTGGTTCACAAACCCCGAACTGGGCTGGTTTGTGGGTTTTTTTGGTTCATACTTAAGTTCGTGCCCATCTCTAATTATGATATGCATTTGCAGCAGCAACTAATTATAAGGAAAGGGGAGCAGAGATACACTGGGTAACATACTAGATGTCAGGACACAGGGTCACTTGATGTTAGGACATTGGTTAACTTGAACTAGATGTTATAGAGGAGAAAGAGTGACTTAACACAGGGCTGCTACTTTCTGACATGTAGTTTTGCCTTTAGAAGTACACTCTACTGTCTAGGAATGGTTCAGGACAAAATACGTTCGCAGGTAGTGTTGAGACTTTATGTACAAGTTAAACTGAGAAACTGAGACAGTAGCATGGAGTTTTGCCATTCATTAGCTTTTTTTAAAAAATGGCCCTTTTATATATAAATGAACAAAGGCCACTCCAGAAGCAATGGTCTTGGTTGGTGATAGATATAAGTCATGCTGCCAGATAAACATCAAAAATATCAACACAGTATTTCCAGGAGTTTGCAGTGTTCATCCGTTACATGTTAACATTACTACACTACCAGCCCATCAATTGTTTTGTTCAAAGCAAAGAACTTATATAAATGATAATAACTTTGTAGGTGTAGCAGGGAGCCAGGACATACCCTGGATTTTAAAAGCAAGAAGGTGCAAAATATGGTTTTCCAGCCTGGGATTGCAGAAGATCTGAGGATGTCACAGTGTTGGGCCTAAGGGGAAGGGCTGTACTCTTTATGCTGCCAATTTTGCAACATCCATTGGCATTGCAGCTGATATTGTGCTGGGAGATGAGTTGCTATCAGGGCCGGTGCCAGAGTTTCTGGTGCCTGTGGCCACTCGTGCGCACGCCACGGACTGCATCGTGCGATGACATCATCACGCAGCGCAGGATAGCTGGGGCAGCATGTGGAAGCTGCTCTGTGCTCTGCACGCTGCCCCAGCAGCAGCCTGACGGCTTCTGCGCCCCGCTGGGGTGTGTGGGGGCAGAGGAGCGCGCAGCAGAGCTGGCGTGGCTGGCTGCAGCCATCCAGCCCCATGCCGCCGCTGCTGGTGCCACCACATGCCCCAGCTGGGCACAGAAGCCATCAGGCTGCTGCTGGGGCGGTGTGCAGAGCACAGAGCAGCTTCCGCATGCCGCCCCAGCTATCCTGCGCAAGCCGCTGCTGGGGTTGCGCGCAGAGGCTGCTCCGTGCTCTGCACGCCGCCCCAGCAGCAGCCTGACGGCTTCTGCACCTGGCTGGGATGTGTGGGGGCGGAGGAGCGCGCAGCAGAGCTGGTGTGGCTGGCTGCAGCTGCTGCTGCAGCCAGCCAGCCCCGTGCTGCTGCTGCCACATGCCCCAGCCGGGCGCAGAAGCTGTCAGGCTGCTGCTGGGGTGGCGTGCGGAGAACGGAGCAGCCTCCGTGCGCCACCCCAGCAGCGGCTCGTGGCTTCTGCGCCTGTCTGGGGCATGTGGCGGCGGCGGCATCGGTGGCACGGGGCTGGATGGCTGCAGCAGCAGCAGCAGCAGCTGCAGCCCAGTCACACCAGCTCCGCTGCGTGTGCCTCCGCCCCCCAACACCCCCTCCGGCACCTCTCCAGTGCCCTCGCGCCCAAGGCCACCGCCTACCTGGCCTCAATGGGTGCACCGGCCCTGGTTGCTATGTACTTACAAAGTTAAATTAAGAGGCTGTTCCTAATGGTGCATTTCAGTCAAAGAAGCGCCATGAATATTTCATCAGGGGTCTTGGACTCTACCTGTGTATGTATTGGGGTTTTTTTCTAATTAACCTTTTGTATTGTTGACCTCAAAAACCACCAGCAAAAACTGTAGGCTGGAAGGGTGACAGTATAATGTGGTTGCTTCTATTGAGCCTCTCCTCATGTAGCAGACGTCCTACATGTAATACCATCTGGGCTTCCCCAGTGTGCCAAATGCACTCTGATTCTTTGCTCTTTTGCTGCCCTGGCCTTTTCTGCTGGTGAAAGTAGTGTGTGTTCAAAATGCCACTGAGCTGCAATTACCTTTGAGAAAAATGAAAGCCAATGAGGGCGTGTTAAGAAAAAGCTTCAATCTTTGGAGTCTGGATCTGAACAGAATAAGCCCAGTTTGTTCTTCCTGACCAAAGGCACTTGTAAATTGTGCCAAGGATTTTCCTTTCCATGGTATATGGCTACAGAGCTAATCCATTTGCTTTGTTTCATAACCTAAATCTTAAGCACATGGTAAGGATCATTTCAAAGGTCTGACCTTTTCTTTCTTCTCTTGGCTAAATGGGGGCAGCTATTAATGAAAGTGCCAAGAGCCCTTCTGAGGCCAGAAGACAATATAAGGAGGCGATAACACAGAGATGTGAGTTTTCAACAAATTCATCCCAGGACAATCACCCAGATGTGTTTATATCAAATAATCCAAACACCAAAATATCATTTTAATTTGCATAATAGTGAGTCAGTAACAGATGCCAGATATTTGATCTTCCTAGAGTTATAAAGGGACAGAATCAGCCTTTACTGAAAACTGTAAAATAATGAAAAACATACAGCATAAAATTCTTGGTTACATTCATACTATGGCCAGTCCAGGAGCTCAAAAAAATGTAGTCACACATTAAAGCATGACATCTGAAAAATGAAAATTGCTGAAGAGTGGTTGATGTCTACCTCTACTTTGGCTCCATAATCCTTAGGTGCAAGTCGTTTTCACGAGTATAAGATCCTCTTATCTCTGAGGAAGAGAATCATATGTTTTAAGAATGAAATGGTAAAGCTCTTGCCACTGTATTGAGATTTAGAATTTCATAGAAAACAAAGGCATGATCCAGCCAAATCGCTTGTAAATCAGTTCTGGGTTTTACTGCAGGGAGTTGAATACATGCTGAATTCACTCTTGGAAATCTATGGTGGATTTAAAGTGCTTAATTTTGGGTATTGCTCCTAAGTTTTAAGAACATAGGAAAGCCTGGTAGTTATGATAAAATCATCAGAGCCTTCAGTGGACAGCCGTGTATGGTGAATGGGCTGTATTTGGCTTGATTGATTACAAGTTATACAGTCAAAAGAATGCCAAATTCAAGCATCAAAAAGTCAGAAGCTTAACTCAGAGTACATTTTTTTAAAAATCATTATTTCCTACAATGGATGGCCTGTATCCCAACACAATCCAAAGATGTAAGGACACTTACAATGCAATCTCAAGCAGGGTTATTCCAATTCAAACCCATTGATTTAGGATTGCATTAAGTTCTCTTAAAAAGGGGCAGTAATTTCTGCTTATTTCCCTCTCCCGCTACAATCCCCCCTCCTTGTGCCATTCCTGAGGGTCAGGAATAAAATTTTGTAGTACGGAGGGAGGATCAGTGGTTGCAGGCCCAGCGCTGATGGATGGGGAGGGGGAATGGATATAGCACAATGTTAGCTGGAGTTAAAGAAGCCACAACTTTATTGGTTTTCAGCTTGTAGAGCATTGGCAACACATAGGGGTTAGATCCATGCATCGGATGATCTGCCTGCCAGCCAGTGACCCACCAGTGACACACATGGGATGACAGTAAGTGGGATACTACATGGGCATATACCCCTGTGTGGATCCCCTGCCACCTGGGAGTGACACCCAGCAACCCCCGAGCTGGGCATGCACCTGGCATGCCTCACTCCCAGGATCCCTTAATGGCATTCAGAGGGCCATGATACCTGGCATGATGGAGAACCGTTGGCAGAAATGAGCATTCCCCCTGATGCTGATCCAGGTGACATTGATGGCCCCATCCAGTCCCAGCTGACAGCTCCATCTGGAAGATGCCACATAGATGCCAGCCCAGTGAGTGATGGTGTGCCCAACGATTTGCACCAACTTGCAAGAACACTGAATGAATGTAGGACTTGTAAACATCAGACCTCCTTCGCCCAATGGCCTGAATCTGGGATGATGGAAGGCTGAGGTCCGCTGTCGACAGCTGCTATCCTGAAGGAATTGGTTCTGAACTCCTTGTGTGGTAAACTGGCTGCCACCAGGCAGGATCTGAGAAAGCAAGAGAACTGAAATTGCATCATAGGGGAGAGGTCTACATATATGAGAAAAGGGCCTAGGTGATAAGGGTGGATGGCAAGGTAGCCTGGATTGGGCACAATGCAGTTTTAGCTATGGCCTTCATGTGGATGATTTCCCTCCTCCCCTATGAATGCCAGAGGAGGATGCCGCTGATACCAAAATGTCTTGGCTCCTCAGGGCCCACCCAGTGGAGTCCTGTGGAAGTTGGAGACAAGCTCCTCCACACAGAAAGCTCCATAAAAGGCCAGCAGGAAGGCCATCCTAAGCAGATGGGACTCAAAAGGAGTCTGAAAAACGCCTGGGAGTTGCATCAGAATGCTAGAGAGTCTGGCCAGGGTTATGGGATGATGCGGATCCAGGGCAGAGAGTGCCATCCTTCCCCAGCCCTCCAAGGCCTGCTGAGCTGCAAAGGAGTCACACAGATCTAGGTAACCACGGGCCTTGCTAAAGAAGGAGATGGCAGCCAAGTGAGAGCCCTTGGTCTTGGGAGCAAAATCCCGTTCCTTCAGATGTGCCAGGTAGCACTGAACCATGGTCCGTGAGGTAGGCCAGTAGGCTGTGCCCCTGGAGCTGATAGCTAACACCAAGAAACTAGATGATGCTGCCGAATAGGCTCGTAAGGTGGGTGAGGGAGTGAGTTGAATACTCCCTGCATTATGGTGTCTTCCCAAGATCCCACAGGTCCTCTGGCAACCGTTCAGGCTGAAGAACCTCTCCATCTGAAATCGTGTCTGCAGCACTGTTATCTGTACTTGCAATGTACTGGGCTGATGAAGTCCTGCAAGTTCTGTAACTTGTCAGCGGGGAGACTGAACTGCCTTAGCACTAAATCCAGCTCTGTACCCAGGTATGATGCACTTTAAGGAACTTATCAATTAAGGAGGAAAGGATATTGACCTTCTGGGCTTAATTGACTCTTTTTATTGTCAAATGGCTAATTAATTGTATATAGCACATATATTTATTGCATTTATGGCATATATTTATTGAATGTTCTATTTATTGAATTTGTAATATACAGTGTGGAATAGTGTTAGAGTCGTGCACATAGGAAATATTATCACTGTTACTTTGAGTGCACTTCATCACTTTATATAGACTGTGAGCCTTAATGAATATTTATAAATCCTGTTTGCATAACATGTGTTGAGTTTCTGTGGGGAAATTGCTATTCCTGTTACTCCAGCTGTGGTTTCACCACCCATTGTTTCCTATACCCAGGTAGACCAGCTGAGTGGCTGCCCCTCAGTTTTCTCCCAGGCAAGTGGAACCCAAACATCATAAGCCAGCACCTGGAGGATAAGCAAGCAATTGGTGCAAGCTGTGCCACCCAGGGGACCCATAATCAAAACATCAAATAAATAGTGTGTGATATGTGGGCACCCCATGCGTTCATTTGCCGCTCATTCAAGAATGTGTTGAAAGTCCCAAAGGCAGCGCAGGCTACTGAGCATCCCATCGGTATGGCCTTGTCTATGTACCACGTGTCCCTAAATTTAAAGCCAAGCAGACAGTAGTCGTCAGAATGCACAGGTAACAGCTGCTTCACCATAAATGCCCCAGTGCTGCAAGACTGGACTAGCTGGACCATGTGATCAAAAGAGGTATATTTAACTGAGCACAGCTCGGGTGTGTGTGTGTGTGACCTCATTGTGTGAGGAGCCCTGAATGTATGACAGATGATGAATGAGGTGGTATTCCCCAGGGGCTTTCTTTGGGACGACACCAAGTGGGAAAAGCCTCAGGTTTAACTTAGCAATGATTGTTCCACCTGTGTTCTGAGAGTCATATTGCTAGCCTTTATTGTCTATATAAAAAGTATGTTATTTCTTATTAAATTACCACATTGCAAAGTTAAATTTTGTACAAACACATTTATAAGTAAGTTTACACGGGTCTTTTGTTTGCTTTTGTGGATTTGTACTGCGTTACTCTCTTTGCTTTGATACCTGATTATATTCCAAGCAAAGGCCCCTAGCCTGGTTCCACCTGGTGGACCACTTTTCACTTTGGGAACCTTAGCCCTGCACCTGATGTGAGGCCTCACCAGCCAGAGCTATAATTTTTGGCTGATGAGGTCCCACCTGGCCTCTGGGTTATGAGAGGCCCTCTTACTATGAGTAAGGGTTATGAGAGGCCTCGTTCTACTCCATGGTGGAATTATCACCCACGAGAGCTTGGGCCTGCAGCATGTTGCCCAAATGTTTGGGAAAGCCTCTTGGACAGCATGGTCACTCTGTCCCTGGGTGATTCCAAGCTAACGGTATTCATTTGTGTTTTTTAAAAGTGTATTTTTATTATTTATAATTATTTTTATTTTTTTTGTAATGCTCTTAAGAAGACCATTCATGGCTGCTGCCAAGCCACCACAATGCTGCTTCTTCTTCAGCTGCTGTTGATGCTACCAAACTGATGCCAACTGCCACTGAACCACCGTCAAATTGTCACTGAGTTACGGCTGAAATGCTGCTGAGCCGCCGCTGAATTTACCGCCAAATCTGTTGCCAATGCTGCCATCTAGATGCTCTCCGAGCTCTTTGGTGGCCATGAGCCAAGTGAGGAGGGGTGTGGCCTGCTCCTCCTTAATAGACCTGGATGTGTACCTGAGAAGGAACCACACCTCTTAGGTCCATCGCCTAACCCTACCACTGGCCAGTCTTGTTTGGCCATCTGGGCATTTCCAACTGGGCAATGCAGGACACTCCTGCAGAGACTACTGGGATCACAAAGATGGCAGCTGCCATGCCACACACCCCACTGCCACCCTGCGGGCTACAACCAGGCTGCCCAGGTAAGTCTGGTGGCCTGTGTATGTAGAAGGGGACATCAGTGGAAATCGCTTATCCCTCTTAACAAAATGTAAGGGTTCTTAAGGGTTTTTTTTTAACTGAATGGTTGGTTTTGCAAAATGGTTCTCTAAGAATTTTTGGGCCATTTTGACATTTTCAATTTCAGTCTTCATCTAAAGAGGTCTAACAGGTCTTCCGGTTTTTCCCACATGAATGTACAAAGAAGTAGCTATTACATGATGTCATTTAAACTGAGTGACCACCATGTGGAAGCTGTTCGTATGTAACCACACTTTTTGCATCCTTGACTTTCACTGAATGTGCATAGATACAGGTTTCTGCTGAGCATATTAATTTGCTGTACCAATGGTAAGAACTTAGTGCTTAAATGTCTTGTTTAGCAAAAGTCTTTGTGGTCTGCAAATGGAGTTGTTCCATTCTATTGTTTTATTCTATTGTTCTATTATTGTTCATATAGAAGAAAAGTACATTAAACACAGCTGTATGGTACAACTAGCCTTTTGGCAAATAAGATGCACCTTCTAAAGGTCTGGATGCATGATTTTCACATGGCAACACCATAAGTTTCCACTTTATGGATGAAAAAATGCTATTGTTGCTTGCCCTTTTATGCGCTTGCTGTAAAGCCAACCTCATCAGCTTTAGTGGAAATTTCCTTCTTTGGGGTCTGTGGTTTTCTACTTAGAATTTCTTCATATTAGATATTTACTAAGGAGTAAGACATCTGTTAATATTCATCTAGTGTGCTCAGGCAGCAGCCATGGCTCAGTGGTAGAGCACATGCTTTGTATGAAGTCTTATGTCCAGTCCCTGGCAACGCTGTTTGAAGGATCTCTGTTAGCAGGTGTTTGGAAATACCTTTCTCTGCTTGAAGGTTTTCCCACATGTTCAACTTACAGCAGGTTTTCTGGATATTTAATCTGTAATTCCTTACTTAAGGGGATGTCGATGACAATGCTTTAGTCAGTGAAGGCATCTCCTTTTTTGTGTGTGGATGCATTAGAACATTATATTGTTTGGATGTTAGAGGGGGTAATGCTGTTCCAGTTGAGATATTTCAAATTTTTATCACCCAGAGATTCAGTTTCATGGTTGGTCATTCCTAATTACATGACAGCACCAGAGAATCAGGCACGCTCCACAAAATGGAATCTTTAGAAACATATTTGAAACAAAAGATAAGGAACAGAAGAAATGCCTGTAAAGTACAAAACATTTATCTTCCTTGAAGTTAACTTAATTTGGATAATATTTTTGAAGAAAATCAATATAAAAATAGAATTTGTTTGCAATGTAACAACATTATAATGCTATCATTATAGAATAATAAAAAGAGCATCAGAAAGAAATTGGACAACAAAACAAAAAAGGATATTTATGTCCAAAATGTTGTCTTCCACAGCTTGTGTTGGCAAGCAGACTTTGGGGGATTACTTCATATTGCCAAGGTTAGCATGCAAACAGGACACATAATACTGTGATTTCAATATAATGCTTTTAAAATTACTACTTTTTAAATAAAGAAAACTGATGAGGAAGGATGAGGGAGAAAGGAGAGATAGAGGGAGTGGTTGGACATTGCCATTCAGCCAATCAGCTCATGGAGAAATAAAGGGGAAAGTGAAAGGTCAGACAAGGGCTGACACTGGCAAAAAATTCTGCACGTCAAAATAGCGTCTTAACTAGAGATGGGCATGAACCAGGAAAATTCTGAACTGTGCAGTTCATGGTTCATCGCGTTTCACAAACCATGAACCACGAACTTTCATGAACTTGTCCCAGTTCGCAAACTGTGTTGTTCGGTTCGTGAAAATGTCATTTCCGGGTCAGCAGAAGGTCTGCAGAGAGCCCATTCCCTCATTGCTTAGGTAACTGATTGATTGCAGTGATGAACCGAAATATGAACCAAATGAACCGGGCTAAAATTCATCATGGTTCATGAGAAATGAGGTCTAACGAACCAGCGGTTCATGAACCATGAACTGGCCTGGTTTGTGATGAACTTCGGTTTGTATTTCGGTTCATGCCCACCTCTAGTCTTAACTGTGCTTAAAAAAGCACTGAGGTATGTACACATGAAAAAACCCACCAAAACCCAGAAAAACCGATTCTGCAGCAGATGCAGCCTTTCACCGTGAAGAACCTGAAAGAGTAATGGAAGCAATTTGAACATTGAACTGATATAATTTGACCATGAGGAATACTCCAGAGATGCTGGAAAAAAACATCCTTACTAGATGGACCAGTGGTCTTGAAGCATCATACATTCAATATGCATTAAGTCACCATGTATTACAACAATATCTGATAAAACAAGCTGAAGATCAAATAAGGACTAAAGAAACCAAAACGATAAAAACTCTAAATTCAATTAATTGAAATATAGCTATGGAAATAATTATATTTGGAACAGTAATGTTGCAGGGTGACCTGGAGACTAGACTATTGTAATGCACTCTTCAAAGTATCTGTCTTTGAGGTCAACTGGTACAGAATGCCATAATTTAGTTACTATTGAGAGCTAAGCAGAATATGCCTATTACAACAGAATTGTTCAGAAGGGCATTTTTATAAAGAGAATAAGGCTGCAGTATAGCAGAAGGGAATGTGCTTTTATAAAGGGAACACGATTGCAGTCTATGCCACTGTTTATTGTATGTATTATCTTGCTCTTGCTTAGTTACTTTCTACTTTTGTAATTCCATTCTTTTTCACTGTTTATGACCCGTCATTAGAGGTAGGCATGAACCAAATTACAAACCAAAGATCAGCACAAACTGGACCGGTTCAATGGTCGTGAACTGGCAGTTCATGGGAACCCTTTTTCACGAACCACCACAACTTTTTAGGCTGGTTCATTCGGTTCATAATCAGTTTTTGAAGCCAGACAGCCTGGCACTAATCCATTAATTCCCTAGGCAATGGAGGGGATGAATGTCTGCAGACCTTCTGCAGTCATGGAAACACCATCCGTCTACCACTCTGTGGTAGAACTGGTCTGTACAAGGGCAAACCATGCACTTCACAGCGGACCTGTAGAGCATCCATCAGCATGACTACGTTGCCTTCACTGCCCACTGGTAGTAACTAGAGGACCTCCAGACCACCAGGGTAAAATCAAGGTCCCAGGAGGAGGGGACAGCCCTGCTACTGGGCTACAGAGTGGTTCCGCTCCAGACACAGGGGATGGATGAGGACTGCACGAGGAGGAACATTCCTGCCATGATCAAGGCTGGACTGAGGGAGTGGGCATCTGTGGGTGATGTTGTCTGTGGCTACATGGTCATGTACGCCAGTAGAAACATGGCAGCAGCCCTGAATGATGCATCCCTTCAGGGCATTGTTGGCTTGGCGCACAAGCTGCATCTGG
Organism: Eublepharis macularius; assembly: GCF_028583425.1. NCBI lineage: Eukaryota > Metazoa > Chordata > Lepidosauria > Squamata > Eublepharidae > Eublepharis > Eublepharis macularius. The sequence continues at coordinate 127,376,032 of NC_072794.1, forward strand.
TCATGAGGGATCCTCTTGGGCTGGGTGGGACATCAAGACCTTCTGGGACCAGGGAATGTTGGACACGCATGCCTTGTTGGACCGCTGCAGACATCTGGCTGCCCATTTTCCCCACAGCTTTCATTCTTCTCACCAGCTGCACAAGAGGCAGGGGGAAGAGGGGTATCATGAGCACCAGCTCTTTGAAGACATGCCCACTGATTGGAACTCCACCTAAGTAATGATGGCTCATCTGTTGGACCAAAGAAAGGTGGTGCAGGACATCATGTCCTTTATGCCCATTTTGCAGGAGGGAGAGGAGCTCAGCATTAGCTCCATGGACTGGTTAGCCCTATCTCAAATGGTCCGTGACCTGAAGCCGTTTCAGGAAACCACCAACTTCCTCTGCTCCTATATGGCAAGCCTGGGGCAAGCCATCCTCCTGATCTACAGGCTGGACTGGGCAATGGCCAAAGAACTGGAGCAGGGTGGAGCCCTTCTCCCCAGTGTCGGGGATATGGTGAGGAGGTTGCAGGCAGGCATGGCCACCCGCATCCTCTCTGCCAAGAGAGGGTGCACAGACTGGCCTGCATCTGCAACCCCCATATAAAGGGCAGCTTCGCCATGCACAATGCTGAGCTCCAGCTATGGATGCAGAACCTCCATGGAGAGGTGTGCAGGTTCCAGGCAAAACGATCTGGCCAGAGGGAAGAGGGCATGGAAGAGGAATCATTGGTGGTGGTGAAGGAGGAGGAGGCGGATCAGCCCGGTGCACCAGGCTGTGCGAGCCCCCCCCCCAACATGCCCCCACCACCAGTGTCCAGAGCAAGCAGGTATTCTCCCATCTGGGAGACCTGCTCTGTGCCCACTGCTCACGCCTGGCTCTGGCCCTGGTGGATCAATTGGCCTTCATAAAGTTCAACTTCCTCCTGCTGGGCTACCCCTCACCAGACCTTGGGGATTGAAGATCCAGGTCCCCCCACATTGGAAGTTAGCCTTGACCCCACCAACAACTGGGGGGGGGGTATCATGGGGGTATTATGGCTCTGACCCCATCCCAGTCTCTGGGCCAATGCTAGGCTCAGGAGCTCCTCATTATGGAATGCAATGCTATTCCTCCAAGGTCTCCTTCTGACCAGTATTAACCTCCATTCATGGATCACCTCTGTCCTTTCCTGTCCAAGAATATCTTGTTTTCCCAAATAACACTTTCTCCTGCTCCCCAAGATTAATCACCTCTCAAAGATTGTTTCTGTCCTCCTCTACCATATGCAAGTTCCCCAAAAATGGATTATGCATAATCCTACCCATCAAATATTGCCAAATGCCAAAGATATAATCCCCTCAATGCAACAAAGTTTAGATGATTGTTTATTGTAATTCTTGGATTTTTAACAGTTTGTCAAGGGTTGTTTTGATTATTTCTTTTATGGTTTAATTTTAATTATTTTTTGGTTAGGAAAAAAATGGCTGGCTCCCATTATATCTAATAGAACTTTCTTGAGGTCACCTGCTTGGGAGATGTATAACTCGGACATCCAAAATGCAATCTTTGCCAAACTTGGAGGGTGGCTGGAGAAGAGCCAGCTGAAGAGTCCCTGCGAGTTTGGCATCTATGACTATGAAGGGGGCTGTTCCAGGTCTTTGAGAAGTGATGAACAAGGAACCAGTTCACTAATGGGGCAAGTTTGTGAAAGTTTGTGGTTCGCGGTTCGTGAATCATGATGAACCATGAACCATGCAGTTTGGATTATTCCCAGTTTGTCCCCACCTCTACCCATCATGTGTAATCCTTTTTGGCATTGTTTGTAATTTTTGTGATCCTAATTCCATTGCATTGTTTGCTGGATGTCTCATGCTATTGGCTTGTATTGTTTTACACTGTAGTTTTTTAGTTTCAGTGAGAAAAGCAGTCTATAAAGGAAGGAAGGAAGGAAGGGAAGGAAGGAAGGAAGGAAGGAAAAACAAACTTTGTAATTCAAGCAATTAATGTGTATGTGGACATAATATACATCAATATAAGAAATTCACATGATCCTAAAATTACTATTGACTACATATGTATCAATAGTAATACTTTTGCTTGCTCTCAATAGAACCTCAGCAAGATAATATGGCAGAGCCTAATTATCTAGATTCCTTTGCTAACATAAAATTAAGGAATTTTTTAAAAAAATGTCCTGTTGTAAAATCAAGCTACTTAGCAAGCTTTTGTGTTTACTAAAATGATAGTTAGAGAATGACTGAACCTTAACTTTGCTAGAAAGTCATTTGGAGTGGGAGGTTTGGCAGGGAATGCATTGATTGTGGTTTATACTATACATGTGAAGAATTATGCGATGTATCCACTTGTCTCAGTAAAGGGAAAGTGGGAGTAAATCAAGAAGAGGAACCTGCTAGGGTCAATATGCTTGGGAGACATTAGGTATAAGACACGTGATTGATGTGTTCATTTAAATTATATATTTTTGGTTCATTCATTTTATTGTTGTGGTCCTTAGACCAAACATACAAAAAGAAATACATACTTATAATCCACATTTAAATATAACAATAATATAAAGCAGTTACATTACAATCTAAATACCATAAAATTTTCTTAGCCAAACAGAAACTGGCTACTTGGTAAGTAATCTTGGCATCTCTATCAGAAAGAAGAAACTCTAGCTTTTTCTGAGAGGCCCAGTTTTTGTCCAAACAACAGAGTAATGATCTCGCTATGTACCACCTTTTAGTACGGGCATGTAAAAAACATATGTTCCATGGTCTTAACCTCCTATAGCTGACAAGGACAAAACTTTTTGGTAAAACGAATGTTCTTGTAGTTGCCTTCAAGTCCGGTGGAAGGAAGAGCAGAGCACCTTGCCAGAGAGAAGGCTCTTCTAAACCCTTTTACTTCAAGAGTTATTAAATAATTTGCTAGTTCTGCAGAATATTTGATGTTTTCCCAAACCTTGGTATTTTGTAAGCTGGAATAGTTGGTTTGGCATTCTGTATCTTCAATTCTTTGCTTAACTAGGTGTTTGGTTTGGGTTTATTTTGGTGTGCTCCATTCCACAGGATAGGAGCATTTTGGGGGAGAGACTGATTCTCAACAGGTGACTTTGAACAGCCTTTAACCAGTTGTCACAAAATATTAGGGGGAATAGACCTTGTGAGTTAAGATGTCCCTTTAACCACGTATATATGGACAGAATACAAAGACTGATATCCAGCATAGTGGCTATTCAAACACCAGTAGTTAGCATTCCCATCAAAGAAAGAAAACACATGAGAAACAATTGCCCGATACAATTAGAAACACAAAACAAGTCACCAACTATACATAATCCCCCCTGCCCTTTTAAAAACTAAATTCTATATTGATATCAACATCATGATATGAACAAAAAAGCAGAGTAATATCTAACTACCGTATCTGCTTGAGAATTTTATATCCTGACTTTCAACACAGATCTCTATCGGAGCCACTTTTAAGTATGCTGTGTTTCCAAACCAAGTCATGAATTACAATACACATAAATGTTAGTTTATTTATAAATGACAGGCATGTTATATTGCTCCTAAAATTTCCCATGACATTTAAATGCAAACAGTACTCAGATAATCAGAAGATAAATATTTTTCACCACAAGCAAATGATAAAATATATTAGAAAACAAATTTTTAATGTTAAGTTGATTTAAAATTATTTCCCTGGCCTATTACATTGTGTCTATGTACCAGTGGAGTCACAAATATGCTGAGGAGAATCAGTTGCTGTGGAATATGTTTTATTTATTGTCCATAGACACAAATGATTACATCTGTACTCCAACCCTTCCTGTCCATAATGACATGGGCCATTTTCACACTGCTTACCTTCCCTCGTAACAACCCAGAACATAGCACAAAAAACGTGGAAGATTGCGTTTTCTCATGCGAGATTTGCATGACATCACACAAATCTCTCATGAGAAAACGCGATCTTCCGCGGTTTTTGCACGATGTTCTGGGTCGTTGCGAGGGAAGGTAAGCAGTGTGAAAATGGCCATGGTTACAGTTTACTCAAACATCAGGGTTTGAACCAGGATAATCATGGCTAGCTAGGCAGGTGGTCTACCATCGACTGTACACGTTCAGCCTTGAAGTCCTTTTCATGTTACAGATAAGTATCACTAGCTGCTTAAATGATAGGTAATATAAAGACTTTGAACTGACCAGGTGTTTTGTATCTTCATAGCTGCAGATTATTCTCTTGCTTGTGTTTAGAAGGTTATCCCTTCAGAATTCTTGTAGTGGGGCTTTCAGGATTAGATTTCCCACTAAGCACAGGAAGAAAAGGGAGGGGACAACACAGTATTTCCTTCTGTCAAGTCTGGCTTGTGTGACCACCACTGTCCTCAGGAATCCTGAAACGGAATCAGGAATGCTCCAGATTGTGTGATCTGCCAGTCCAGCCATGACAGTATCCCACTAGATAATATAATCCATTTGCCATCAGCTGAAACCGCTAGTTTTGCATACCATGACAAACAAGTCAGATGATTTGCTTGTCATGAGCAGGACATACCAACCATATAAAGAACTAAGTAACATCTATCGTCCCAGGACTAGCATGATTAGTTCCTTGGAGAATATAATAGACTTACTGTGGACAATTTTTTAAGCTGCAGACTGAAGCTACTCAATAAGCTACATAATCAATTTTGTCTCCATGCCATGGGGATGTATTGGAATAGGGAATGTTTTGTACGAACCAAGGTCTATATAGCTATCACTTGTCAGAGACAAATTCTGTGAACACAGTAGCTAAAAATTGGAAATTATTGCTGGGAAGCATTGGCTGTGCCCATTGGCTCTGGTCTGACATTTATTATGCAGATGTTTCCACAAACACTTGTGGAACTCTACATAGAGACAAAATTGATTGTGTGAACTGACCCTAGGTTATTTAAAAATAAACGAAACAATTACTTTGATTAAATGGTCTGCTACTTCTAGAACACCAGACTTTCATTTATTATACCATGGTGCTATACTTTTTTGTTCTGTTGGGCCAAGTGAGCATTACAGTAATCTTACTCAAACTGCTCAGGATTTAACGAAATAGTTGCATGCTTTGACAGTTTCTGCAGTATTTTACATCAAAAGAAGTTGCCATGGAAAAATTAAACTTCTAATTAAAAATACAGCAAGGTCACAAGTTTCCCAGAACTACTCAGGCATATACCCCTGAGAGGAAAAATCACAAACAGAAACAGATCAGCTACGTCATCTTGTAGCTGTCCAGGTCTGAATGAAGCATCTTGGGGAAAATGTTTATCCAAAGGTTTTTTCTCCAGGTCTTCTACATTTTCTAGTAGGGGAATCATCCTGGCACGTGCAGACTCTAGAAACTATGTTGCAGAATACAAATGGCAGTTCCTTGAAGATTATGGAAATCAACAATGGGAAATTCTTTTTAGTTCATCATCCCATTCAACCAGCCAGTTGCCAGTATGAGAAAACTCCTTATCAAGGGCTGGATTCAGTGCAGCTGCAGCAGAAGATGCTGTGCAGGTAGATCTTTCCCACCTTCCCCTTCCCCCAGCAGAAAAGATGATGCCAAGGACTGGCAGGCAAATCTGGATGAAAAGCTATGCAACACTGACAGCTGCACAGAAGAGCAAAGATAGTGCCAGTCTCTGCTTCTTCTATGAGCAGAGCTTACCATGCAATTGAAGCTCTGTGGGTGGAAGACACAGGAGAGGTAATTATGTCCATTTTGCCTGAGACATTATGTAGATTTATTTGCTGATAAAATATTTTTCATTCGCCTCAGCTTCAATCTCACTATTTTATAAATAGCCAAAGTTGTGTTGCTTTTCATCCATCCAAGTCTCCCAATGCTCAGGTCTCCCAGCCCTTAGCATCATCTTTTAATATCACGTGTGGCTGTGGGGGAAAGGGGAGTGTGGGGAAAATGTGCTTCTCCCAGCACTGCACAGAACTCACACCACCTTACTTGTCTTAGCAGTTGTTGTTTTCATTTTTTGGAGAAATTATTATACTGATTAGCAGACCATTTTTAGAAATCTGTTTTAGCCGAAGCTGTGTTCTAACCCCAGCAATGTGCTATTTGGGGAACTTTGTCTTAAGAGATGCTGTTTTAAACATGGATGTCTGTCTATGTGGATGCTGTCCTCAGGCTCTCTCCCATCAACACACCCAGTTACTTGTGAGATATTATTGACTTCCTGAGGAAATTACAATCTACCAATTCTCCCAGACAATACCACCTTGGATGATGATGCTCTGTATATCAGCATCCTCCATGAAAAAGGTATTCAAGCCATCAGGAACATTACCTGGCATATGTGCTACAAAACTTTGTCATTTTGTTTTCACTTATGACTACTTCAAATCCGGAAGCAGGTTGCATGTTCAGTTAAATGCCACAGCCATGAGTGTACTCATGGCTAGAGATGGGCATGAACCGCATTACGAACGTCAAAAACCCACGAAAATGGCGATCGTGCAATCATGACCCGGCGGTTCATGATTGTCCACGGCCAACGATCCAGCAGTTGGGAGAGGCCTGGATCTGGATCGTGGCGTTCGGGCTCGGTTCGGGAATCCAGATACTCAGGTGCCAGCAATCTATTCCCCTGGCAACGGAGCCAGGGGAATGCCTGAGCTCTGTTTGCCCTCCTTCTGTCGCCCTGGAAACCCCATGGAAGCCCACCAGGCTCAGCTGCCACCAGCCTCAACCACATTCCTGCCCTCAGTGGGAATACCAAGGCGCTCCACTTTGGCCTGGTGGGTGGGCACATGGGGGGTGCCAACAGTGAGCAGCGAGGCCCCCCGCCTCCTCCCAGTGCCTGCCAGACCTGACAGCTGCCGGCATCACCCACCGTTCCTGTATCACTGGGAAGGGAACAGCGGAGTGCCCCTCCGCTTTCGCCTCCACAATCCACGATCCACGGTTCAGTTCGGGAATGGGAGATGTTCGTTGCTGTTCAGGAATTCGGGATCGTGGTCTGCACCGAACCACAGTCCTCTGGATCGTTAATTTTTTTTGGTTCATGCGCATGTCTACTCATGGCCCTACAGTTTTCACTTCATTTTTATCATCTAGACAGATTGGAAGAGATTCTACCAGATTTCAACAACTTTCACACTGCCATCAAACTGAACCTAGACCAATCTACACAAGAGGTACATTTTTGGGCACCACTGTACGACTTCATGATAGACAAGAAAGCACCACTGTTAACTGGTACTTTAACTTATATTTACAGGGGATCCTTTATCCTTTGCCTAAAAGTCACAAAATCCCACGTAAAAGGAAATTCAAATATTATTTAACTATTTTATTTCAGCAACACATGCCACAATGAAGATTTTAAGACAACAAGGTTCATTCCTTCAATTCAACTACTTATTACAGATTTCTCAACCCAAGAAAATAAATTCTCCAGAAACTTGAAGAAATTATAACACATTTTATCCTGATACTTTACCTCAATGCTTTTTTACAATACCAGATTACAATAATCTCACCAGTTTCCAAGAACAATATAACAACAGAATGAGTTTCCCACTTCTCATTTAATTGTAGCAGTCAGCTGTGAGATTTTACACCTGCAGTCCTGCAATTCATTTAGAAAAGGAGCTAGAGGACAATCTGTAAGAGAGGCCTCTCTCCTGACACTCTGGAGCCCTGCTCCTGTTTTTATATCCTTCTCAAGATATTCTCCTCTATAACTTCCCATATCTGGTGATCCAATCCACAGAATCCACACTGTAACTGAGTGGTCATTCAACCAGGGCTTTTTTTCAGCTGGAACGCAGTGGAACGGAGTTCTGGAACCACTTGAAAATGGTCACATGGCTGGTGGCCCCGCCCCCTGATCTCCAGACAGAGGGAAGTTTAGATTGCCCTCTGTGCCAGCCCCCTGATCTCCCCTCTGTCTGGAGATCAGGGGGCGGGACCACCAGCCATGTGACCATTTTCACCGAGGGCGATTTAAACTTTAAAAAACTCCCCCCTTGTTCCAACTGACCCAAAGTGATGTCATTGGCCCTGGGATGCGTGCACTTTGCACGCACACATGTGGTACCAGGGGCACCACCTCCCATCAAGAGTTGCCCCCTATGCTGGCTACCCACTGTGTTCCACCACCTCTTTTCCCAGAAAAAAAGCCCTGCATTCAACTAATTCTGGATTGCCACTAACTTGTTAAGGGTCTCCTAGTAAGGACACATAGACCTCACTAAGGAGGATTCTTTGTATGGATATTCAACATTACATCACAATTACAGAGAAATACATAAGATTCTACCTGTGTATGATGTCAGGTCAAGAGTTATTTCCCCATACCGACAGGTGATTTTCTTTTGGAAGTCAGAATGCTTAATTCCTGTTAAATTGTTTATGAATCTTTCTTTCTCCCCCTCCCCAGCAAAGATTTCATCTGTTGGCACTTTGCCCCAGCTAGTGTTACCATTCCCCCAGTGGTAGCAGGAGATCCCCCACTCCCACCCTCCACCCCCTGCCACCACTCACCTGGCTGGCAGCAGGGAAAGGCATGGGAACAGGCCTCCCAGGCATGCTCCTGGGATGGCACAACAATGTCACTTCCTGGGAGTGACAGCATTGCACCACCCCAAGAGAACTCCTGTTCTTTGCAGTGGGTTGATTTGGGTCCCAAACGGCCCAAATTGGGCCTGTTTGATGTCCAAATCGGCCCACTGCAAAGTGCATGCATGCTCCTGCACCTATGCAATGTCGTCACCGAGAAGTGATGTCACTGTGCAGGTGCGAGAGCATGTGTGAGCTTTGCACATGTACCAGGGACACAGAGAAGGTGAATACCAGGTACCCATCCTCCCGCTGGGAGGGTAAGGGGACCTGGCAACCCTAGCCCCAGCTGTTTTCAATTATTCTCTGCTGACTTTTGACCATGCCCAGAACACCAGGATCTTCCTCCAAGCTTTTAGATATATGATAGGTCACTCTCAACTAGAAGACAAAAATCTCATCTGAGGCAAGCCTTTTGAAAAGGGCCTGAAATTCCATACATTAAGGAGGTCTTGAAAAGCCTGTAATTCTACAGTTTCTATAGTCTAACATCATCTTACACTGAAAACCCAATGACCACTACACATATTTGTATGTTTCCAGCTACTACCCTGACCGTACCCTATAATCCATTGACTACTGCCAACCACACAACTGCATTTGCTACAGTCCTTTGGATAGGAATTAACACCTGAAGGTTTTACAACAGGCATTTTGGGGATTGTCGCTACCATATTTTCAGAATGGTATGTGTTTCAGTGCATGTAGCTTGTGGCATGATAGAATAATTATCAGTTTCCAAACTGTAATATTATATATTACAGTCTCCAGGAATTGTTGGTCCATATCATTAAAAGACATATTCAGCTTATTCAATGGTGTATGGATAAACCTGATTTGGAGGTGGGTGTGTCCAGATGTACATTTGCATCAACACAGGTTATGTGTTTTGATTGCTGCTTCCATACACTGATCTCTCAGATCAAGGCAGGGGTAAGGGCCTGCATGCCATGTTAACCCTTGGCATGCATACCAACAGCAGCATACCAGACCATTTTGCTTAGCACCTAGGCTATACCCCAAACACTCAAGCACTGCTGGGGCCAGTGGCGTGGGAGAAGGTAAGAGGCATGGCTTTCGCCTGTCACCACCTTCCAGACTGACACAGCCACCACCAGCCATGCCCAAGGCCCTCCTTGAGATGCTGGCAGCACGGCTGGGTCTCTTGACTTGTTTCAAGTGTGTTTCCAAGCACAACCTTCATCACCATATATCAGTATTAGAAAGTGATATTTCTATTATTTATTTATGTGTTCTGAAACCTTTTTCTGACCCCTTGAGAATTGAGGGGTTTTTTTGTTTAAGGAGAAATAAGTGGGCAAGTGGATATATTTTTTGTCTCCATAAAGAGCTGGAAGTTCAAGTTCCTGCCTAAGCAAGACAAAACATGGGCCACATAAACTATTGCACAGTTGGAGTTCTGTTTCCTGTCCAAAACTAATCTTTACATAGCAAGACAGGATTTCTCACAGAAGAAAATGACTTGCTCTCATGTCATGCTAATGTATTTTCTTCTTAAATACATCTGCATCTGACAAGTGTCTTGACAAAGAAGGGATGAAAAACCTACAAACAAGCTTCACAGGTGTATGGGATCTGCATTCTAAGCACTATGGCAGTTCACAATTATAGATCAGTATTTCATATCAAAACGTTGAAATGTTGCTACTCCAGGGGCGCACTGTATGCTTTTTGATGTTAGAACTTTCTTTTAAAAAAAGATCTTTCCACTGCTAAATTCTTGGGAAATACAAGACTTATTTTTTTTTAATAAAATTTTATTGGTGAGTGGAAAAAAAGAAAAGAATTTTCAAATTTAACACATATAATTTCATTCCCCCCCTCTATCCCCCACCCCTTTCCCTCCCCCCTCCCTATTGACTTCCAACAGCTTTCCAACCCTTAACCCTTCTTATTGCTTAAATCTATTTCATTTACCTTTTCCCACCCTCTATAAATCATATCATCTCTTACTCTAAGCACATTCTAATTCTTTTACATAGACTCTATCAAGCATACTATCCATATGATATATATTGTGTCAATAAAGCATAACCATATAGCCTAGTATATAGCAAGGATCACAGTGTCTCTTACTTTAAACATGTTCTATTTCTTTTAAACATATACTCCGTCAAATATACTATCAATATAGTATATATTATGAAACATATATTGTATGCTATGCCACCAATGTAACACAGCACACAACATAGTATAACACAACCTGATATTATATTAAATCTGATCCATTAACCCATCGTTTTATATTGTATATAACATACCTATAATATATAGTAGTAATAATATACATATATAGTAATAATGTATCTATTTAACCGTTCTCATTATCCCATATATATTCTATGTAAAGTTCCCCTAAACATTATGCTGGCTTAGATTGTAATTACATTCCCCCTAAATGGTAAGATCCCTTCTCTCTCCCCTTTCCAACATTATTCTTTAAAAATTCTCAAACTGCCACAGTTCTCCTTTTACATCCCATTTTTTTTCCAAATATTGTTTCAGTTTCCCCCAATCAACAATATATTGCCCTACGTCCAGATCTTTGAGTTTCCTTGTCATTTTGTCCATTTCCGCCATGTACAGCAATTTATAAATCCAGTCTTCTACAGTTGGTATTTCTTGTGTCTTCCATTTCTGCGCATACAAAAGTCTTGCCGCTGCAGTCATGTAAAATAACAATGTTCTATGCTGCATTGGAACAGTCTCCATTCCCAAGTTCAGTAGCAACAATTCTGGGTTCTTATTTATTTGTATTTGTAAAATCTCATTAATTACTTCGATTATTTCTCCCCAGTACTGCTTAGCTACTTCACATGTCCACCACATATGATATAGTGATCCTTCATGTTTTTTGCATTCCCAGCATTTGTCTGACATATTAGTATTTCCTAGCGCGATTTTCTTTGGTGTTAAATACCATCTGTAAATCATTTTGTACACATTCTCTTTAATGTTCGTACAAGTTGAAATCTTCACTGTGTTTTTCCATAGGTACTCCCATGCCTCCATTGTTATTTCCTTATGAAAGTTTATTGCCCACTTCACCATCTGGACTTTTACTGTTTCATCCGCCGTAAACCATTTTAGAAGTAATTTATAGATCTTAGATATTTCCTTCTTGCCTTCTTGTAGTATCACTTCCTCTAGTTCCGAATTTTCCAGTCTTATACCTTCTCTCAGGCAGTCCGCATTATAAAGATCTCTGATCTGTCTATACTGAAACCATCCATAACAAGGAGACAATTCTTCTTCTGTCTTTATTCTCAGCTTTGAATATTGTATTTGTGTGATCTTCTTGTATGTTAAGCATTGCTGTTCATTATCCACAGTTCTTGGATCTATTACTTCGTATGGAACCACCCATGAAGGAATTCCATCTTCCATATACACCTTGTATTTCTTCCAGACCGTGAAGAGGCTTCTCCGAATATAGTGATGCAAAAACATAGAGTCCGCTTTTACTTTATCATACCACATGTATGCATGCCATCCAAATATTTTTTTGTGTCCCTCCAGGGCCAGCAACTTGCGGTTTTTTAACATTATCCAATCTTTCAGCCATACAAGACATACTGCCTCATGATACAGTCTTATGTTGGGCAGTTGCAGGCCACCTCTTTCCTTGGCATCTTGCAAAACCTTCATTTTCACTCATGGTTTCTTGCCTGCCCACACAAAGTCTGAGATTTTCCTTTGCCATTTATCAAATTGTTTGGAGTCACGGATAATTGGAATAGTTTGCAACAAGAACATCACACGTGGTAAGACATTCATTTTTACTGCTGCTATTCTTCCCAGCCATGATAAATTCAGTTTGTTCCATTTTATTAAGTCTCTCTCTATTTGTATCCACAGTTTCTCATAATTATTTTTGAACAAGTCTATATTTGTCGCAGTCAGTTCGATACCAAGGTATTTTACTTTATTAGTTACCTCACAGTCTGTTATCTCCATTAGCTCTTGCTGCTTCTGTTTAGGCATATTCTTACATAAAATCTTTGACTTCTTTTTATTCACATAAAATCCAGCCAAATCTCCGAACAGTTTTATTTTCTCTATTACTTTTGGCATATTTTCAATTGGATCCTCTACTATTAACATTATATCATCCGCAAAAGCTCTGACCTTGTAGGAAAACTCTTATTTTCATACCTCGAATTGTATCGTCCTCACGTATTTGAATCATCAGTATTTCCAAAACCAAAATAAACAACAATGGAGACAAAGGGCAACCCTGCCTAGTTCCTTTGCTGATTTTCAGTTTTTTAGTCAAGTCCTCATTCACTATAATTGCTGCACTTTGGTCTCTATAAATTTCCTTAACCGCTTGTATGAACTTTTCTCCCATTTGCAACTTTTCCATGGTAGCAAACATAAAGTCCCAGTTCAGATTGTCAAATGCTTTTTCCACGTCTACGAAGAAAAGACCAACCTCTCTATCACAGTGCTTGTCATAATATTCAATAGCGTTTATAACTGTCCTCAAATTGTCTTTAATTTGTCTGTTAGGTAAGAATCCCGCCTGCTCTTCAACAATGAATTCCGACATCCATCCTTTCATCCTCTCTGCCAACACCTTTGCAAATATTTTATAGTCATTATTCAGCAGCGAGATTGGTCTATAATTTTTAACATTGGTCAAATCTTGACCTTCCTTCGGAATCAGCGATATGTTGGCTTCATTCCATGAATCAGGAATCCTTTGATCTTGCATCACTCCATTCATTGCTTCTTTCAGGAAGGGCGCCAGTTCATTAGCCATCACTTTGTAAAACTTTGCCGTTAGTCCATCTAGTCCTGGCGCCTTTCCTGTTTTCGTTGATTGTATAGCTTCCTTTATTTCTTCTTCCGTCACTTCCTTATTTAATTTCTCTTTCCATTTTTCAGAAATTGTCGGGATTTTCACCTTCTCTAAATATTCCGCTATTGACTCTTTACTCACTTCTTTTTTTTGATACAATTTTGCATAAAACTTGAAGAAGGCTGTACTAATGGCCGCTTGGTCCATAAACACCTTGTCATCTTCTAAAATTTTACTTATAGTTTTTTTCTCCTTCCTTTTTTTTAATTGCCACGCCAAATATTTCCCAGGCTTATTTGCACCTTCAAACGACCTCTGATTCATCCTCTTTAAATTCCACTCTAGTTCTTTATTGTCCATTGCCGTCAATTGCTCCTGCAGAATTTTAATATCCTGGTATATTTTCTTTTCCCCCGGTCTTTTCTTAAGTTGTACCTCTTTGGCTTTTATTTTATCCAAAATTTCAGATCTCTTTTCCTCCTTTTTCTTCCTACTTCTTGCATTCAAGTCCATTAGTATGCCTCTTATCACCGCCTTATATGTATCCCATACTTTATTAGTTGGCACTTCTTTGTTCAAATTATATTGTATAAAAAATTTGGTCTCCCTTCGCAGCAACGCGATATTTTCTTCTATTTGTAACAAGTCCTCATTTATTCTCCATCCTTTTCTTTTATTGTTTTTCCCAAACCTCCACATAATTGGATTGTGATCTGAGCCTACCTTTGGCATTATCTCCACATCTCTAGTCCATAGTGCCAGTTCTTTAGAGGCCCAGATCATGTCTATTCTTGATAGTGTGAAATGCCTTGCAGAGTAAAATGTATATTGTCTGTTTTTAGGATATTGTCTCCTCCACACGTCTTCTAAGCTTTCTTGTTCCTTAAGCGTAAAAAACGCCTTTGGCAGTAGTCCTCTTTTTTTGTGAGCGACTTTAGACTGCTTGTCTTCCTCCAAGTTTGTAACTCCATTGAAGTCACCCGCCAAAATTACGTGATCATAGGACAGTTCATCTAGTTGTTTCTCTAAGTCCTTAAAAAAAATTTTCTTTTGCACCATTGGGTGCATAAATCCCAATCATCAATATCTTCTTAGAATTCCAAATAATTTCCACTGCTAGATATCTGCTTATGCATCTTTTAAAACTAATCTGGGCTGCAATTCATCTTTTATATACAGTACAACTCCCCTCTTTTTCTTTTTAGAGGCAACAACAAATTCTTTTCCCAATTTAACAAATTTCAAATATTTTTCATCTTGCTTTCTAATATGTGTCTCTTGCAGACAGACTATATTGCATTTTTGTTTTGATAGCCAGTGGAAAATAGCCTTACGTTTACAAGATGAATTTAGTCCATTAACATTCCAAGATATAACTTTACACTCCATGATCACTTTCTTATACTTTTTGGTAAGTCCTTTTCATTTTCCCTAATAAAAGTATCCATCTCGTGACCGGATCTGATGCTCTTTCTTACTCCACCAAACTCAAATGCCAGTCCTTCTGGTATTTCCCATCTATATCTAATTTTCAGTTCCTTTAGCATCTGTACCAGTTCTCTGTATTTCTTCCGCTCGAATAGCACTGATCTGGGCAGCTCTTTCATAATTCTCACCGCTTTTCCATCGACTTCTAATGGATCCTGAAACTGTTTGCTCACAATTAATTCTCTTGTGTTTCTAGTTGTAAATTGCATAATCATGTCCCTTGGGAGTTTCCTCTGGGCTGCAAATCTGGAATTGATTCTGTATGCCACGTCCAAAAAAGCTGCAATTTCTTCCTCTTCTTTCCCCAGGTAGTCTGCCAAGATTTCTGTAATCTGGTCTTGGGCTGATTTTCCCTCTACTTCTGGGATCGCATGAAATCTTAGTTGCTTTTCCATCTGTTTACATTCTGCAATGGCCATTCTGTCTCTCATTCCTCTCATTTCAGTCTTTTGCACATCTGCTAAAGTTTCTACCATTTCCTCTACTACGTTAACTCTCTGCTGTGTAACTTGTAAGTCATTTTGTATTTTATCCATACCTTTTGTCAGTTCTGCCATTTCCGATTTAAGTGTCTCTTTAAAATCTTTTAGTTCTTTCGCCATCTCTTGCATCATGTCCTTAAGCTCTTTATTCCCCTCTGAAACTTTTTTGTCCAGGTTCTCCATCGTAGTTTGCCACTCTTTCTTCGACATCGTGGGGCTGGCTCTGCTTCGCTCCCACGAGTCTGCCCTTTTCCTTAGATCTGTGGCGCTTTTTTAATGCTCTCCATTATTTTTAAAAGTCCAATTCCAGTTTGTTTTTGTCAAAGACTATTTTAAAGTGTCCAAAATGTTGGGTGTTTTTTCTCTATGGTTTTGTACTGAAGCACTCGCCCTTACCTTCTTCAAAGATGGCCTACTTCCTTTTTCATTGAAGTCACTGCTTGCCCTATTCCAAAATGGTGTCGCCCTACTTCCGGCGTTTGAGGAAAGGGCCCTTCTCTCCACTGTCTTTATAGTTCTGACGTACTTCCTGTTCCCCTACGTTGCACAGCAGTTCTCACGATTTTTAAACTTTCTCACAGTCCATTATCTCTTCTCCGCCACAGGTATGTAAACAATAATCCAATTTCCCCACTAGCTTCTCTTTACAAAGTTCCTTTTTAAATTTTTTCTTGTCAGAATCTTCCCCCTTATGTAACTAGTCTGTTGCAGTTCTTAAATCCACTTTAGCCACTTATTTCTTTTTGTAATCTGTCCCGTATTGAGAGATAGTCATCTTTACCTTCTTAAATGTTTTTCTTGGGTTGTAATCGCTGCTTCTGTAATCCGATCAAATCCAATCCCTTTGCTGTTTTACTGAGGCTTGGGCATGTAGGTCTTATGCCAGAATTTGACTCCAGAGCCACTGCAGAGATCTTAGCAACCTTTCTTTGGGTGGGACCTCAAGGGTGAGTGGGAGTTCGTTGTGTAGAACCCCCCCTCACCCGAGATCAATGCGCCCTCAGGTCCTCGAGTGTTCTCGCCTGTTCTCCGCCTGAGAACAGGTGGCTGCGGGCAACTTGCACCCCTCCAGCCTTCCAAACAGTGGCACGGACAGCTCAGCACTTAGAGCTGCGTTAGACCTCCATGGATCCCAAACCGGAAGTCGGAAATACAAGACTTATTTTGATGACTATTCCTCATGATTGATTGAAAAAATGAAAATGCTACAAACACATATGCACAAACTAGCATATGAATGAGAAGTACCACCAGTGTATACATTCACTGTATTTAACAGTGCAATCCTAAAAAGAGTTATACATTGAAGTCTGTGGGCTTACATGGGTGTAACTTTGCTTAGGATTTCACCATAAAATAATCATATAGATGTATTTGCTTATATAAATAGGATATACTTCAAGTACTGTTAACAACGAATTTCATTTCAATCAAAGTATGTACTGGCTGATACACTGTGCAAAAGGGCTTATTTCTTCATTCTTCAATTTTGAGCTTTAAATGTGGATTCTTTCAAGGTTCTGCCTTTAACACTAACATTTTGGTCTTAAAAATATACATGGAGGCAATAGAGCCAAGATCGGCTTGCCTGAGTTACATTGCTCTGATGTTAAGTGGCTCTTTGATGATCAAAATGTATGCAGGTTGTACTCACTTCCAGCACTATCATATTACTCTCTGCCAGTTTCTGTGCTTCTCAACTACTTTGTCTTGAGCTGCCTTTAATGACTGTTACTAACCAAGGAGATTTGACCCACTCTGCAAGTCCAGTATACTGGCTTGGATCATCATAACACCTTATGCTGTAAAGCAACTGTTTTTGTATGTATGGTAGTGGAGGCATACCTACCTTTACTGAATTAGAAGTAATGTACACATCACTGGTACACTGGCAAAAAGGTTAACTGGGAGCTTATAAGAGTAGAAATTATTCATCCTTGGAGAAGTCCACTCTTTTTTTTAGTTTATTATAAGATTTTATTTTTAAAAAGATAAGATATGAAAATAAGAAGTGCCTAATAAAAGATTATACAGATACTTGATTGGAAATCGTGTTGAGACTTACAGTGCAATCCTATGCAGAGTTACTCCAGTCTAAGTCAATTGAAGTCAATGGGCTTAGACTGGAGTAACTCTCCATAGGATTGCACTGTTAAACAATCTTGTGTGAACTGTACATATAGAATTGTTTTAAGAGTTAAACAAGCAATACATTTAAACTTACATTGACCTAATAAACAAAAAAATTCTAAATGTATTATACCTAAGCATAAATGCATCATAGTTCTTCCCACTTCTTGGTTAGTTTTAGTTGAGCAAACTTCTATATCAATTTCTGCCTAAATAATCAAAAAGGTCCTTCTATTTTTCCCAAAATTCAACTATCGATCTGTTATATAAATAGGAAGTCAGTTTAGCCATTGATGCATATTCGTAAATCTTGTATCTCCACTCTAACACATCAGGGCAGGTGTTTTTATACCAGTTCTCTCTCAATAACTGACAGTTTGTAAATTTTATGTCCTTAGTCCATAAATTTTCCCATAAGTCCATTAAGATAGTTTCTCTGAAGTTTTGAGAAGTCCTCTCTTGTGTTTCTGCATGAGTCATTGTTCTGGACATGCCTCCTCTGAGGGCAGGTAATTTGCTGTGCTTTGGCATTGGAGTGATTGACAGTGCAATTTCAATCAGAGTTACACCCTTTTAAGTAGGTTGAATTGATTGCTTTGTGAATGAACCAACTGCACTCTATGAAAATATGTGGCAGAATAACTGCCCCTATGAGAGGTTGATTTGAAGGTGGCAAGGTCAGAGCAGTAAATCCTGCAGAGCCACAGCAGGCAGACACCCTTGTGAATACTTTGGTATCAGGCAAACTTTTCTTTACGCAATTAATTAATTTCTTGCAGGAGGACAGCTCTTTTCTGATGGCACAATAATGTGCCCCAGCACACAGTTTGGGATAACTAGCAGTACAGTTGTCAATAAACCATGTCTTGATTGCAGGCACAAGAATCTACAGGAGCAAGTAGAAACGCTGATATATTGTTAATGCTTTCAATGGCAGACTGTTTCTAAACGTGCTCCTTCTGCCAACCAAGGAATTAAAATGCCTAATGGAAAGCGTAAAGAATGAAATTAACCTAATTGCATCTGTAACAATTTCTCTTAAGTTTAGACGGATATATGAGTTCCAAAGCTTGTACAGCTGTAATCAAGGCTAATAGAAGCCCAATAGTATGAAAATTCACAATGGATTCTTGTTTATCCTACTTGATTTAAAGCACCGTGACTAATTGGCTGTGTCTGACTGAAATCTCTCAAAATGCTGACCTGTGTATCTATGAATGTAGAAAATTCTATTCATTCTTAGTTAATAACTTTCCCCTTTTTTGATGTCTAAAAACTCAACTTGCTGTCATAAGAAAGCTTGCCTTCAAATGTCTATCCTCCTTATTTGCTTACATCACTTTCTTTTTTGAGAAGTCAAAAGATGTCTCAGAGTAATAAGAAATGGTCCCAGATTTTAAGCTTCGGGGCTCTAATGATCCTATGTTTCTTTTGTGGGATACTGAAGCAACCAACATAGCCTGCAAGTCTTCCATATATGGTTTCAAGCATTCATCAGTCAGGTGTTTGGAGCTGGACTTCCCTTAGCTCATGTCAGCTGGGGTCCAGTTCTGTTGCCGATTTTGCACCATGTGTAAAGACTGCAATTCTTAGAATGAAGTCAGGTGTTGTTTTTCATTGCTTTAAAATCATATGGATGCTCACTTTCAAAATTCTTCTTCCCCTATGGGAATCTTCATCCATTCAAATTCTAAAAATAAGATCAGCATTTATGACCATAATTTCCTCTGAGAAAAGGAGCAACAGAGGGTTATGACTGAACCTTGTCACATGTGGGAATGAGTATTCTAGTACTCTCAAGTCCTTACGCATGCTTCCACTAAGGCAGAATTCCAACTGTAACACTGGCCAAATTCAAGGATGACTTTAATCTGGAAGTTGCCTGGTATAATCACCTCTCCCATACAAGGAGAGACGTCCATCAGACCAAAAGTCTCCCTGGTGAAAAGGAAGAAGAAGAACACTGAGCCTGTGATGGTATCGTCATTCCCTCCCAATAGGACCAGCAAGGTCCCTATTTATATATAACAGTTCTGTATATAGTGTATGAGTGCATGATTAGTGTCGATAGAATACTCTTCCTGACATCCCCTGCAGCTCTTGTGAAGCTGGTTTGTACTCATGTGGCCAGGGCTGCAATGCGATGGAACCTTATATAATTATACAATAGTTACCATCTTGAAGAACGAACTGATTATTGTACTTCAGATGTATTTTCTCCCTGATTTTTGAAAAGATGCACTTTCATTATTTCACAGTCAGCTATTCATCATAACATAACTCATCTGGGATGAATGCATTCCTTGACATAGTAAATGGAGTGAAGAAGGAACAGAAGAGTTTCTCTCTCTTGCTCTTTTAATGGTCATTTCTTTTAATTTCGCAACTGATGTCATCTCTATAAAGATTTCATGATGACACAACTTCTTTCCTTCCAGGATTAGCAAAACTGATGAGTGAATCTTCACCATCTTCTAATGCAATCTAGAATGGATTTGAACATGGGCACACCATTTCAGCAACAACCTGCAGTCCCATACATAGACACATATGCCTGATTGTCTAACACTACCAAACACAGCACTAGAAACATATTTTCACTGTATGCAACCTACCTGTCTATCCACTACATTTTTATCCTGTTCAAGTTGCTTTTGACAGCCTTCATGGCTTTCCTCTTCTCTATTTTACCCTCACAACAACCCTGTAACGTAGGTCATACTAAGAGAGTGATGGACCCATGGTCACCCATGAGATCTATGGCTGAGTGGAGATTTAAACCTGGGACTCCCCAGTTCTAGGCTAGCACAAACTATTGAAACTATGACTATAGATATACATGGTAAGCAAATATCAAAATCTCCCAGTGAAAGAGGACAATAGTAGTACAGCAAAGCTAGAGAGACAAGCTTTAACACTTGCCTCTCTAGTCCTTGCTATATTACTATGGATAAACAGTGAAATCCTTAGCAGAATTACTGCAGTTTAGACCCATTGATTTCAATGGGCTTAGACTGGAGTAACTCTGCTTAGGATTTCACTGTTAATTCTCACTTTTCTTATATTCATATTCAAAGCAACCACAGTGGGCGTGAAATCAGTATTATAATGTGTTATATCTTTTCTGTAAATCATAGCCTTAAGAAGATAGATTTGGATTCCATCTGGAAGCTAGTTTACTTCATTTCAGAGTGTATCATATCCATATAGACATACCCAGTGTTCAGGGGGGCCTGCCAGATTCATCTTACAGTCAGCTAAGGAGATTACATGAAATGCGATGACAAGTTCTATCACCGCTGGATATAAGGAATCTACAAAGCCTGTTATATCAAAGATCCGATTTTGGAACTGAAATTACAAGATATGTGTGATATAAAACTTCCCAGACCACTGTCCTCAAGGTCTTTTTCCTTCAGACATTTCAAATATGTATTCAGTGGCCTGATTAGAATAGGAGACTTTATTTTAGTGGTGTGTATTTTAATCATAACCATTCAAACATGCAGGAGCCTGGGAAATTCCTGAAGATTTTGGAATGGAGCCTGGGGAGGGCAGGGTTTGAGGAGGGAAGGGATGACATAGAGTTCACTCTTCAAAACAGCCAGGGTAATTGATCACTGTAGTCTGACTCTGGAGATCCATTGTTATTCTGGGAGATCTTCTGGCCCCACCTGGAAGTTACAACCCTGTTGGAGCCACCCCTGGATTTACTGGGATCCACAGGCTGGCAGCCCAGAAACGCACTGTGAAGACAACAGAGAAACGTACTATGACAGAGGCAACAAGGAGAATCACAGTTAGGCAGTTTGGAACCTTTAAGTCCTTGATGCCACTGTTTCCAGCAGATGTCTCTGGGTTAGCCTGGCCAGAGCAATGGGGGTGGGGGTGGGGGGGATGCTGCAGATGCAGCCAAAGTTTTTCCTGAAGTCTTGCAGGACTACTAGCTCTCATGTATGGTTGCCAGGCCAAGCCTTCCCACTAGTGGGAGGGTTGGACTGGGGACAAGGTAGAAGGCCAGCATCATGAGTGTGATGATAACACTTCCAGGGAAACCTAGAAGTGACCATCATTGCTGGAAACTCTATGGTAAAACCGTTATCATGCTCACAACACTGTACTAAGTTTTTTTTAATGTCCCCCCTAGTGCTACTCCACTGGAGCTCAGGACAGAGGATATTCCACCCCGACCAGAGAGTTGGTAGGCCTACTCTCATGAGCCTTTCTGGGAGCTGACTGGGCATGTGCAGCTGCAGCCTATATATACCTTTGATATCTCAGGGTCTGACACCTTCAAGTTCTTCATTTAGATTAAAATTTACCCCTAAATATTCCATCATTTTAAACATGTCTTGGTAAAGTTGCGTAGGGTTTTTTTTTCAATGGATGGTTTGAAAAACTTTGAATGTTCTATTTTTATTGTACTTTTAAAACAATTGCAGCCTTTGGGGGTATTTGTTGTCCTGAATCTTCTTCATACTTGTGTTTATTGGTCCCGGTCTGCACCCAGCCGGTGCGCTCACAGCAGCTGGGACTCCATGTACTTTGTCCTGCAAGACAATTGTCAGTTATACCAATGGTTGTTCAGCTGATGTACTCTGGGCCATGGGCCTGCTCCCCACTCAAGCAGCTGATCAGTACAACCCCTGATGAGCTGAGCTGAGCAGTCCAGCTGCTACAGAAGGCTGGGGGTTCAGTTGCTTAGTGGCTGTTTGCAGACATGACTTCTCATCCATTTAGGCATATGGAGTCATCTAGGATTTTAAAAAGGAAAACAATACTTTGATAAGAATTAACAATGCAGTCCTAAGCAGACATACAGCCTCCTAACCCCCATTGATCTTAATGGATTTAGAAGGTATAACTCTGCTTAAGATTGCACTGTAAGACAATTTCTGCTTCAAAATGTATGGGATTTATAAACTGATGTTCCCATCCCACCCCCTCAACTGGATATAATGCCAGGCGAAGTGGTTCACCCCTTTAAAGCTCCCCCACCCGGTTGTACAGCAGTGGGGGGAGACTGGCTTGTCCAGGGCTTCCCCACCAGGGTGTCTGTCCTTGCAACCGGGCCATATAGCAGCCAGCCGCTCCTGACAGACCCCAATTCCCCACCAATGGGGAGGTGCCAAGGGTGCTCACTGGCCAGCTCAAATTTTGTCCTAATTTAAATCCTGCCACCAGGGAATTATCTCAGTCCCATCAGACCAATTACCTTCCTCTTCTCACAGTGCAAGGTAGGTGAAAAAACTCCATTCCCAAGTGCCAATCAGGGACAAGGAGAGAAAAATTCCTACCTGGCCCTCCTGCACTGCAATAGGGTGAAGTGGGTGGGCTGAGCACGAGGCGCAACTGAAGGCAATAGGGCGGAGAAGCCAGCGAAGGCTACAGACTCCACTTCCAATGCTAAGCCCTGAATGCCAGGGTGTGCCTTCTGCTTTCCTCCTTCCAAGGAGGCAAAGAGCGGTCACTGGCCTGAGTGGCTGTTGCCACCGGCCGGGATGGCTGAATTGATTAAATTAATGGAACATTTTGATGGTCCACTATTATTTTGTTTTTAATGGTATAATTTATACCAGTCTAGGTAATCATTATAATCTTTCATCAATCCAGGATTCTGGACAAATGTATTAGCTTATTTAACTGCAGGTCCTTAATAATGCAATGCAGTGCAGTGCAATGCAATGCAATGCAACACAAATGATGAATGTATCAAATTATTAAACTGAGGTAGTGAATGACCATGCTAACTAGCTATCTTTATGTTTGTCTTTGAAAAGTTCTTTCTAGGTTTCGGCTCTTTCACAATAAAGAAAGCTAAGCTGTGAGCAAAATACTTACTTTGATCTCCCACTAAACAAAGCATTTTGTTCAGATAATTCTCAAGGCCAGTTGAATTGGTAACCTATTTGTTATTACCCTAGAGATCATAGATAACTGAGAATATATTGCTCTGGAACATAAAAAGGGATCTTCCTTTGATTCTAGAACATCCTATGCCCTCATTTCCAAAGAACAAGATGCATGGGGAAAGTATATATGATGAGCTTTCCTTTGTAATATAGATTAAATCTTGCACTTGATTCTTCAGTATACTTGCCTCAAGCAACCGGAAAATTTTGCCATCTGTTTTAGGTACAAAGCAGCCATTCATCTTTGCTTCATTTCACAAACTAAGTAACAATGGTACCTACCTGCAAAGATCCCGTAAAATGGGATTCAAATCAATCAAAGTGGCTGAAAGGCCTACAAATTCAGAGAAGACAAAGACCATAATTACTTTTTATAAATAAATTGGTGGTGTGCTTTCCTTTGCATGTATCATTGCATTGCTTTGTTTCTAAAATGAGAAGTGTTCGAGCAGCAGCTGAAAGCTTAGCTTCTTACTACAGGTGTGTGTGTGGGCCAGTTTTGGCTGCTCTGAGAAGAAATTAAAACTGTAAGCAAATTGCCAGAAAGACTCTCTGCACCTTTAAATCACATGTTCCAGAGGAAATAGGTTCAGCCCAGGTGAAACAGATTCAAATTAAGTGTTGGTTCATTGCCAGTGCTAAATCATGGAATTAAAAAATGTCACAGAACTGTGATTCAAAGCAAATTTGGGAACAAATTTGAAAGCAAATTTTCAAGGGAAGCAAAAAATAATTTTTAATCCATTTAGTTCAATTTCAGGATGCTTCCCTAGATTGTTGTCAGACTTTGTCACCTATGTGCTATGTCAGACTGCGTTCCGGCTAATTAACTCACACGAGACACCTTTTTGGGTTAGAAATGGCCACAACTTTATTGATTACAGCTGGATGGAACATTGGCCTGGCATAAGGGCACGGATCCCTGCCGGCATCGGAGGCCTGGTTGCCGACTGATGCATCTCCCGCCAGTCTCCCAATGGCATACCTCAGCACACGTTGTTCCATCGCTGGCCCTGCCTGGCGACCCTTGCTTCCAGATCCATCGGGGTGAGCAGTCCCGAAGGCCCACTCACCCTGTTGGGATCCGGCCCAATGCCACAAAACCACCACAGGAGGAAGGCCAAAGGCCAGACTCCCACCAATGCTCCAGCTGCTGCAACCAAGAAAGATGGAGCCACCCCCACCCCCAGGATTCCCGACTTTGATGACCAGAAGAAGGCAAAAAAAACCCCAAGAGGCCCTGGCCAATCCGGCACCTTGTGGGAAAAATTCCTTCCTGGCCTCCGAAGGTGACCGGCTCAAGTAGCCCTGGGGATCTCTGCTGGTACCCCCAAGGGGCCCATTTGCACCCCCCCTGACCCTGCTGTTCCAGTTGTGCTTCTCCTCAAGGTGTCACCAGCCGTGTGCCGTTTCTCCCCGGGGGATGCCATGTGGCTGCTCAGCTGGAATGGTGCTGACCACGCGGCTGGCCAGGAGCCAGATGGACACTCCTCCTCTTCAAGGTTGGCCCTGCCTCCACTGCGTCCTGCACCCATGCCAACCCAGCCGGCCAGTGAGTCGTCAAGCTTCTCTTTCTCAAAACAAAAATGTTAAAGGAAGAACATCTGAAGAATTTTGAAAGAGGCAAAGATGTGTTGTAGTCAAGTTAGCAAAATATCTCCGTGGGACTTCCTGCAAAGAAGATCAAATTTTGAAAGCTGTTTGATTACTCAAATATACCCATTTCAATTTCATTTTCCCTTTATGAAAACTAGTCCCTCGTGCTAATTTTTCATATCAAGATTGACTCATTTATTTGGGGGCTTTTCCACACAGGCTAATTTCCTCAGTTCTGGCCTCATACTGCATCAGTTTTTTGGTCTGTATTTCTGCATGGTGTTTGGTGCCTTTGGTTGTCACTTCAGTTATTCCCTCGGTTTTCTCCAACTTTTCTGGGATCACTGTTGCCCTAATCTTTTTTTGAAGCCAGTTCTGAGTTGCCTTTGTTCCTCATACGTAATGTTCCTTTCAGCTTTGTTTGTCCTGCCCACTCCTACCCACCTCCTACCCACTTTTCAATGATTAGTCTTTCCTTATCATCATATATTCCTTCAAATCTTCCCTCTTCTTCTCCACCTAGGAAATGGCATCTTTTTGTATTGCATAAATGGTGATTCTCAGACATATATCTTTATCTACTACAGATCAGAAAATCATCATTGCTTAAATCCATCTGATGATATAATTCACAAGAGTAGGCTTTGTCCAGGACCCGTGTACTTGTTTATGTTCAGCAATTGATTTGCAAAGAGATTAAGAAGCCAGGGAGAGGAAACAAGAGAGGAGCTAATGGCAATAAGGGTGGGGAAGAGTTGGGCATCTTTTGCATGCAGACACAGGCACACTCACACAGAGCATTCACTGTGCCTGCCCCGCTGCACTTCATGGTGATTGTGCAGAACTGGGCTTGATCAGTTGCACACAACCTAATAATTTAATACAGGGGTGGCCAAACTGTGGCTCGGGAGCCACATGTGGCTCTTCTAGACATATTGTGTGGCTCCCTGAGGTCTCTGAGTATTGCCGTGGCCATACATTTTATTTTAGTCTAGTTTATTTCCCTGCCTCCCTTTCCTCCTTTCTTTCTATGTCTTTCCCTCCCTTTCCTTCTTTCTTTCCATGTCTTTCCTCCCTTTCCCTTTTTTCCTTCCTTCTTTCTTTCCACATCTTTCATATTTTCAATAACAATGTCGGAGTTGCCAGGTCTGACTCAGAAAATATCTCAGGTCTTTGGGGGAGAAGCCTAGCAAGGATGTAACGTCACTTTTGTGATGTCACTTCCAAGTCAAAGGTCAGGTGATAGCTCTCCAATGATGTCATTTCCAGCATACTGCACCAAAACCCCACCCCTTCCTGTGATGTCACTTTCAGGACACTCCCCTAAACCCACCTCCTCATCTGACGTCACTTCAATGCATCATGTCTTGCAGCTTTCAAACATCTGATATTAATTCTATGTGGCTGTTACATTAAGTGAGTTTGGCCACCCCTGATTTAATAAATAACTGGGCTTCAAGGGTTTTAATTCTGACAATTGCTTCTCAGCTCCCTCCCCTCTTCAGAGCTTGGAAAGAAGGCTGCTCAGAACTGCCAGAGAATCCCCAAAACTTTACATTCCACTCCAAATCAGCAGATTCTCCTTTTCCAGTCCCCGGTCCCCAGTTTAGAGTGTAACTTGCCCTGAAATTTCAGGAGAGTGTGCTGTCTTCCTAGCTTGGATCCAGCAACGTACAAGTGGAAATATAAACATGCTTGGCTCAAATGGTATCGTGCAACACCTAGCACTTTCCCTGCTTTATATTATTGTGCTCAGAAATTGGTTAAACAAAATCTTGTATACCTCATCATCAACACTTCAAAAGTCTGTACCAGTATAACATACTAATGTTTGGTATCACATCACCTCCAGCTGTCTGGCAATGGATAGGGTTGCCAGCTCCAGTTTGGGAAATTCTTGGAGATTTGGGAGATGGAGCCTGGAGAGAGTGCAGTTTGGCGAGGGAAGATACCTCAACTGGATATAATGCCATACAACCCACCTTCCAAAGCGGCCATTTTCTCAAGGGTCTAGAAATCGGTTGGAATCTGATCAGTTGGAATCTTCTTCTATTTCCATCCGCATGTAGGCTTGCAACAAATGGATGCTGCTGAATTGTTTCCCTTATGATACGATTGGAAATATGTCATCAATTTTTGGCAAAAGATACCTTTCATCTTCAAGACAGGGTGTACACTAATCCTGAAATTTCCACAGAGCTGTACTGCCCTACCTGTTTTTAGAACTTGGACAATAAGGTTTGCAATTCACTCCAAGCTACCTTAGAATTGTACGCCTTCCTTTTACAAGAGGCCAAATTCAGCTTTCTCTTTGGGATGAATACTAAAAGGAACAGGCCTGACTTTGTGGAAGTTGGGATATACATTCTTAACTATTTGACCTTGCCTTTATACTTTTTAGAATTCCCATGCTTCCTTTGAATATTTCTGATACCTGATTTCAGGCATTCTCCAACTTTTCCTTGACTTGTATTACAGTTTTTGTAGAGCTAGTTGTAACACTTCTATGGATTTCCAATCCTAGGGAAATTTTTAAACCCATTCATATCCCCATAGTATTTGGGTGGTTTGTGGTTCGCGAACCATGGTTCATCAGATCCCATTTCTGACGAACCGCCACGAGCTTTTAGGCTGGTTCATTTGGTTCATTTTTTGGTTCATCGCTGCAGACAGCCTGGTGCCAATCAATTAGTTTCCTAGGCAACAGGGGATGGACTTCTTGCAGACCTTTTGCTGGGCCGGAAGTGACCTTCTGCTGACCTGGAAATGATGGTTTTATGACTTGGATATGCCGTTTTTATGAACCAAACGAACCGGTTCGTGAACCAGGGGCAGGTTCGTGAAAGTTCATGGTTTGTGAAATTTGACAAATCACGAACCACATTGTTCGGGGGTTTTTCGGTTCGCGCCCATCTCTAATCTTAATGCATCATTCCGCTTCCTAAAATCACAATATTCTGGATGTTTTTAAAACTTATGCTGCAAATACAGAAACTGATTCACTTTCCAGCTGGTGCCTTTTGTGAAGTCTAAACTCTTCTGCTATAATCAGAGGTTTGGGGGATAAATGTTGCTGTACAATTTGCACTATTTCTTTAAAATAGTTGCTTGAAGGCTACTCTGGAACAATCACACTGTGTACACATCTTTTTCTCCCATAATACTTAACAATACTGCTACTGGGGAATCTCATTGACTTCGAGATACTGTTCCAACCTTTCTAAATATGTAAGTTTTCCACAGCACTATCAAAAGCCTTTATTTGTTCAACATATCCTGCTATCACAGTACTTATAGTTTTGTACCACAAAAAGCTTCTTGAATCCTACCTTCATTACCAGTTGTAACATATTTTCTGTTAGGGTTGTCAGCTGCCTGCTGTGTGGAAAAATTGAGGGCAAAATGGGGGACATGAAATTGATGTCTCTAGAGAGATGACATCATTTCTGGTGTGGCCTGGAAGTGATGTCATCATCCCAGGTGATACTCTCATGTTCACTCTAAATTTTATGGTTAAACCATAGAATTTTGAATGAATGTTAGTGAGTTACTCAGGCATGATGACAGCACTTCTGGGTTGCACTGCAAGTAACATAAGCATGCAGAGGATGCCCATTGTGCTCACTCCCCACTTTGGTGAGAGCCAGTTTGGTGGTAAAGAGCACAGGACTTTAATCTGGAGAACCGGGTTTGATTCCCCACTCCTCCACTTGAAGCCAGCTGGGTGACCTTGGGTCAGTAACAGTTTCTAGGAGCTCTCTCAGCCCCACTCACCTCACAGGGTGTTTTGTTGTGGGGATAATAATAACATACTTTGTAGACTGCTCTAAGTGGGTGTTAAGTCATCCTGAAGGGCGGTGTATAAATCGAATGTTGTTGTTATTGTTATTTAAGTTCCTGCATCCCCCATCTCCTGTCAATTGCCATGCTGTGTCTGGCAATCCTATTTGCTGTTAACCTTATAACTAAATCAATAAGACTCGTAGTCAAGGCTGGTTCATAACTAAGTGTAACCGCCATGAGCTAGTTGGTTTAGTCCAGTAAGGTGGACTCAAGAAGGCTGGTTGCAGGGGAGCTTGATAAAATTTTATGTACTCTTATCACTTTGAATAAGGTAATTGGAAATACTTTGTATATGAACAATACTGAGTAAAAATGGTGTATGGGTGTTATATTTAGTTTGGAATCATATTATTATTGCAGGACTGTAATAGCCACCCTGAGCCCATCTGTAGGGAGGGTGGGGTATAAATAAAATAAAATAAAATAAAATAAAATAAATAAATAAAATAATAAATAAATAATTCCCAAACTGAAGACAGAAGCCTGGGTTCCAGTTTGTTCCATAACCAAGAGGACTATAGCAAAGAACTGTGGCATTTAGTGGGACCCAAAAAGTTGGACCTTGCTTACCCTGAAGTGGTTTCAAAAGACAACCAGTTACTTGGCTGAACTTAAAGACATTATTGGCTGCAAGTTTCTGTTCTTTGTTGCACCTATGAGTTCAGTTAAAAAAATAGTTGTATTGTTCTGATTGTTGAAGGGTTTGGTTTAAAGAAATTTTCTTAATTTCCATTTGTGTTGCAAGTTTGGTTCCTAAATTAGCCCCATAGAATTCAAACAAAAAAAGGTTATAGTAACAAACACACCAAGTAAAAATTGTACGTGCAACAGAACAGCAGATTCAGCAGTACTTTTTGCTGTTTCCTATCATTCAGTCAGCATTCTCTCATGGGATTCCTGGGTTCAGTTTTAATTCTAATATAGTTAGTGACAGCTAAATTTGCAATGCTTAAGTTCAGAATACACCCTTAATACTTGTCTTCGTTCCCTCACAAAGGGAGGAGGCAAGGATTTTTTTTCTTCCTCTGCTCCTTCCAGCTCTTTGACTGTCAGGTTCCTAGTGTCAGATTCCCTGGGAACTACATTACCCAGGACTCCTGGCATCACCGAAGGAGGGAGACAGATCCAATCTTTTCGTTCTTGAAACCTTAGAAGGATACTGCTAGTGGGGAATTCCTTCACTCCATGCAAGCCCTCTCTTTTGCCGCTTTCCCAAATTAAGCATGCTGTTGGGGATACAAGGAGAAAAAAAAGTAGCTGAGAGGGCTTGTAATAGCTGAGGGCATTACAACAACATTTGATTTATATACTGCCCTTCAGGACAACTTAACACCTACTCAGAATGGTTTACAGAGTATGTTATTATTATCTCCACAACAATTACCCTCTGAGGTAGGTGGGACTGAGAGAGCTCTGGAAGAGCTGTGACTGACCCAAGGTCACCCAGCTGGCTTCAAGCAGAAGAGTGGGTAATCAAAGCCCAGTTCTCCAGATTAGAGTCCTGCCACTTTTAACCACTACACCAAACTGGCTCTCACTGCGTTTCTGACTCTCTGCAATGAAGGTTTATGGGTTTTCTTGAACATTTCATAGATTAGAATTAAAGAGTTCTATTCTTCTTGCTACTTGATCCACAAAATAATGAAGAGACTCTTATGAAAGCCAACACTGAAGGCTTGGTGGATAGTTAAGCTTTATTACAGAGTGAATGATTTTAGAAACAACAGCCCTCAGCTTAACTCTGGGAATTACAGTGTGTTTTTTAAAATTCCTCCTAATCAATAAGTCAAAATGAATTAAAAATAAAACTTCACTTCCCAAAGTTCACATTGGCAGGCAAATCTGAGAAGCAGCCTTGACTGCTTCCTCCTCCCCCATCCCAATAACTAAGCAACTCTGAAAGTGTGGGAAATGGAGGCGAGGGGAACCTGGCAGACTAGAAGACTGACACTGATGCATTGTGAGCTGAGGCAAAAGTCTGAGTGGGTTTGGCTCTGCTTACGAAAGGCAGACTATTTCTGAACTGGGAACTTCCATTTCTATTACTCCCTTCCTGCTGCCTTGAATTTTGTCTCCATGCCTGGTGGGAATTCTCTCCAATGCCCCCTGCCCCAATAGAGCTGCCTCTCCACAGGTGCACTTCAAATGGCAACCAGGTATCTGTTTATATACCTAGATGCACTGGAATTATCACAGCAGAATCACTGTATTATACTCCAAGCTGTGATAGTCAACAGTGGCTTATTCAGCTTGGTTTCCAAAAGCACTGAAAATTCATCTAAACGATGGAAAGTACATTATTAGTGGAGAGCAAGTACCTTGAAACTGAGATAAGTTATATAAACAAGTTTGGACCTTTCTGGGTTTACTCACATCAATCAAATACAATTAGCAATTAAAAAGCATGCTGAGGCACTTAACTTGCAAACCACAATTAAAGAAGGGCATTTGTAAACAGGTAATACTGTTCTGTACACCAAGAATCCATCCAGAATTTGAGCTGTAGTTTCATGTCATCTTTCTCTTGTGTTTTATTGTAACTGAAACCCCTGCCAATAATTTAAAACATTTTAAAAGGCACTAGTCTTTTGCTTATGAAAATGTACTATGCTTTATCAGATTTTTAATATATACAGTGAAAGTGATGTCTATAGTCATAAATCAACCTTTCTTTAAGTGAGGACTTGAACACTGGCTCTGTTTAAAGGAACTATAACCCATAGACATAACCCACCTATTAATATAAAGGTTCCCTCTACATTCATATATGTACCCAACAGACTGATCACTTTGCTTTCTAGCTGGTTTCAACTATTGAGTTTACTGTCCCAATATCCAAAAAAGGGTACTTTGACTCTGAAAAGCTTATACTCTGGAAATAATAATAACAACAGTGTGCTTATATACTGCTTTTCTGGACAGATTAGTGCTACGCTCAGAGCAGTGAACAAAATCAGTGTTGTTATTATCTTTACAACCCACTTGGGGAGCTGGGGCTGAGAAGAGGGACTTGCAGGAGCCACCTGCAAAGTTCATGGCAGTAGCAGGAATCAAATGAGCAGAGTGCTGATTTGTAATCCAGCCACTGAACCACTATGCTACAGCAGCTCCTATTGATATTGGAGGTGCTACTGGACTTGAGTCTTGCTGTTCTGTACAGTAATGCCATGCAAAATATGTGAAAATTCACACATTTTGGTATATTCTCTACCCTAGATCTCACCGCTTGTGGTAGCAGAAGTGAGTGTCTCACAATGCTAGCATTTTGAATCCAAGATGTTAGAAAACTCAGCATGGACTGTGAGAGAAAACATCTATCATTATTAATCACTAACATTGGTATTTGAGAGTTATTTTTCTGTCCTTAGCATGTATAGTCTGTGATTTGGTACACGTTCTCCTATGAAGTCCATTCTTCACACCAACCTACAGACAAGTATCCAATCCTGTTTAAATGCTTTCCTGGATCAGTTTTCCTCCCCCCAAACTCAGGACATTTGTTTGCTCAAGACATAATATAGGCTGAAATAAAAAGGCACTACGTGGCAAAAATTAGTTGTACAGAACTGTAAATTACTGTAGGTTATTAATATTATTTTATTATTTATTTATAGTACACCTTTTCCACTGAGACCCAAGGAAGATTGCACAGTGCAATTACAATACAATCAATAGCTACAACTTCACAAAACAAAATACAGAGATGCAGCTGTCAATTTTACCCATGTGCATGGTTGTATCTGCAGAAGGCCCTGTTCTGATGAGCAAAGCTGCCATGATGGAACACAGGGAGAGAGGCAGTCCTACAGATATGAGGGACCAAGGCCATGAAGGGCTTTGAATGTGATAGTCAGGACTAGACATGGGCACGAACACCATTATGAACAGAAAAAAACCACAAACAGCCCAATCTGCTGTTCGCGAGCAAGCTGTTTGGGAGGCCCCATCCTAAACGAACAGGTGGTCGTTAAAGCCTTGTTCCTTGCCTTCGCAAGCCAGACAGTCTGGAGCCTGCTGCAATCAATCCCCTTGGCAAACGGAGAGGGAGGGACTGAACTCTGTCTGAACTCCTGGTTTTCCTTCTGGCTTTAACCCCTCAAAGTACTTCCAGCAGAGAGTCCCGTTTTTGCCACTGTGAACAGAAAATGACAACAAAAGGGGGAGACCCATGCATCATGCCTTTCCCGGGGTGCAATCTCTCTGAAACTTGGGGGGTCTTCAGAGGACAGTGAGGACTATGTCCCCTGCAAATTTGGTGGGTATTGGACATTGGGAAGGTCAGTTTGTAATCCCTCAAAGTAGCTTCCATCAGAGAGTCCCGTTTTTGCTACTGTGAACAGAAAATGACAACAAAGAGAAGGACCCATGGATCATGCCTTTCCCAGAATGCAATCTCTCTGAAACTGGGGGGGGGGGGTCTTCAGAGAACAGCGGGGATCTTCATAGGGCAATGAGGACTAAAGGGGGAGAGCCATGGATCATGCTTTTCTGGGGTGCAATCTCTCTGAAACTGGGGGGGGGGGGTCTTTAGAGGACAGTGACTATTATATCCCCTGCAAATTTGGTGGGTATTGGACATTGGGAAGATTCTCCCGGGTGCAAGAGGGACGGGGAGAATCTCCCCACCTCTCTCGCACTGGGCAGGCAGGCTGGCTGTGCGACTGTTCTCCCAGCCCTTTAAACTATCTGCTGGCAGTCAGCAGGGGGAATTCCCCCCTGCTGCCTGCCAGCTGATAGTTTAAAGGGATCTTTAAAGGGCCAGGTAAGTGGGTTTGAGGGGAGAGGAGGCTAAGTGTGTGGGGGGGTTGGGGAGTGGGGGGGTTCTGGCCCCCATGAACAACAAACATGTTTGGGAACAGTTCGTGTTCATCCACATTCGTTGTTCGTTGTTCGTGGATTGCACCGAACGTCAAACAGGATGCTCGGGGTTTTTTTTCCGTTCATGCCCATGTCTAGTCAGGACTTTCAACTGAGCCTAGTAATGGATAGGTAGCCAATGGGGAGACTGCAGAATGGGAGTAATATATGCACTCTCCATCTAGCTCCTGAAAGTAAACAAGCTGCAATATTCTGCACCAACTGAAGTTTCTGAATTGACCTTGAGGGGAGACCTATACAGAGGACATTATAGTAGTATAGTCTTGATGTTACCATGGCATGAATCCTGGTGGCCAGATTGGCCATGTCAAGGTAGGGGCCATCTTCCAGGAAAGTCTGAGTTGGGAGAAGGCCTTTTTTGCAGCAGCATTCATTTGCCTCTCTAGCAGCAGCACTGAATACAATATAACCCTATACTCTTAACTGAGTCAGCCAGGGTGAATTGAATCCTGTCAAAGGTCTGAAGAACAATGTCCCTCAAGTTCTCTGCTTTTACAAGCAGCATCACTTCCATCTTGTCGAGGTTCAATTTTAATTTGTTTGCTTTCAGTCATTTGACAACAGGGGTGTTTTCACTCACCCAAAGTCTCCAGAAGATCACGCAAAATTCACAGTATTTGTGTAAGGATTTTTAAAATAGTAATGGGAGGATGACTGCCTCTTAGGCTGAGGGAAGGTGCCTTGAGTTAGTGACTGATTTATGATGATAGATGTCAAGGGCTCCTTTATGTGTTCTTTATGAGATTTTCGCAGCCAAGATTGGCAAGGGTCCAGTGTACAAGTAGTGGCCTTCACAGATATTACAATTCTGTCAATATTCATCACTGTAACTGGATCAAAGTGATTCAGAAGCAGACCAGACAATGTGTTAAGCATTATTTCTGCCTTGCCTATATAAGAGCAGGCATCTAGATCAGAGTGTATCCAAGATATTTAATCTGCAAACAACTTTGCAAAGGTGTCATAGATAATTGTCTAGTCTTGGAACAGTGATGGAAATATTGTTTTCTAATGTGCAGGTGACAATATCCTAAAAGTTCAAAGCTGTACAGGTAGTAGCTACTTAACTTTCTAATCATTCTGCCAAATAAAGGGCACAAATAAGGAACTTTATCTCAGAAAGTTCTTTAAAGAGTTTTAAATTAAATGTATTTCTTTTAATTAATTCCATACATTTATACTGTACACTTCCTCCAAAGACTTCAGGGGATCATTCATGCACCCCATCCCTCCATTTAATGCTCACATCTTGTTAGTTTGGTCAGGCTGAATGATAATAACTAGCCACCCAGTGAGTATGACACCTGAGAGGGAAATTGAATCTAGGACTTCCTAGCCTAAATCCAACATTATGTTAACTAAAGCTTCTAGTTTAGCACATGGGTTTTTAAACTGATAACTTTAATAAAACTCAACAGGAGACATTTATATATATATTACTTTTTTATTCCATCAGTATTCCAAGGACTTTAGGGTGACATACACAGTTATCCCCTCCTTCAGTTTATAACCCTATGCCATGGACTATGTTGAGGTAGAGTTGCCAGTCCAAAACTACTTCCGTGAGCTTTGTGGTTGGAAGGGTAGTTAACCCAGGTCTTTTGAATCCTAGTCCACCATTCTAACTACTAGAGCACACTGGCTTCCTAGTAGGGTTCCCAGTCTCCAGGTGGTGGCTGGAGATCTCCCGGAATTACAACTGATGTCCAGGTGACAAAGATCAGTTCCCCTGGAGAAAATGGCTGCTTTGTAGGGTAGACTCTATGGTATTATACAGGGCTTTTTTCTGGGAAAAGAGGTGGTGGAACTCAGTGGATTGCCCTCGGAGAAAATGATCACATGGCTGGTAGCTCCACCGCCTGATCTCCAGACAATCTAAACTCCCCTCTGTCTGGAGATCAGGGGGTGGAGCCAGCAGCCATGTGACCATTTTCAAGAGGTTCCGGAACTCCGTTCCACTGCGTTCCGGCTGAAAAAAAGCCCCGGTATTATACCATTCTGGGGCCCCTCCTCTCCCTAAACCCCAAAATCTCCAGGAATTTCCCAATGTGGACCTGGCAACCCTACTTCCTAGTGCGCATGCTGCATAATAAATAACTGATTCTGTTTATCCGTTAGGTTTACCAGGGATCAAACATATCAAGTAGTAGCTGATCTTGTGGCTAGAAGTTCTCCATAATGAACAATATAGTGGTGGTGACACAGCAAAGAACCATTATAGATCTTTCAGGCCTGCAGATCATTGTTCCATGGTGCACATCCCACAACTGAGCATATTATATGCTATTGCATATGTATGTGCCGTCAAACTGCAACCAACTTACAGCTACTCTAACAAGAGGCTTTCAAGGCAAGTGAGAAGCAGAGGTGGTTTTCCAGTGCTTTCCTCCCCAGGGTCTTCCTTGGTGGTTGCCCATCCAAGTACAGACCCTGCTTAGTTCCCAAGATCTGACAAGATCGGGCTATACTATGCCACCTTCCCTCCCATTATATGCTATTAGGGTCTGATCAAGCTAATTTCTGCCGTTTCTTCTTCTGATGTTCAAATACCTTCAACTTTCTGTACCGCTGGGAAATCAATAAGCTTACCCTAGTTGGCTATCTTTTCAGGGTTCCTTATAGGGTTGCCATCCTCCTGGTAGGACCTGGAGTTCTCCCAAAATTGTGACTGATCTCTAGACCACCCTGGAGAAAATGGCAGCTTCAGAGAGTAGCCTCTATGGCATCACATGCCTGCTAAGCTCTTCCACTGTGAGCTCATCCCCTCCCCATGATTCACCTCAAATCTCCAGGAAATTCCCTACTTGGAGTTGGCAACACTAGTTCCTCCCATTAATTTTTTTAAAGGAATGGATAAACATTTTTCAGTATATTATATACTCTGTGTACAATATTCTGTGAGTATGCCAAACTGCCACTGTGGATGACTCTGTCTGCGGCCATGCTTATAGGTATAGGACCATTTGTTTTTAGAAGAAGTCTAATGTTATGGGATCAAGAGTTCTGTCCTAAGCAGAGTTACAGCCTTCTAGAGCTACTGACATCAAGGGGCTTAGAAGAGTGTAATGCTGTGTCGAAGTGCACTGTCCATCACTTTCTCTAGAAGATCATAGTGAAATTTCTTTTGTGCTTTATTTTCCCATGTTTTCGAGCATTCTTTTTTCTCTTCTTAAGGAAGGGGGGGATTACCCTGGGAGAATTCAAGAGTTCATTTGGACTTTGCCAGTGGCACATTAGAAAGTGTCCATGGAACCCGCTTTACGCTGTACAGCTAAGCATTTCCCATATTTCTTCCCTTGAGAATTTCTGTGCTGATATTTATCAAAATACAGTTTTGTCAAGTTTATTTTAAAGAAAGAAATGGCACTTTAAAAGTTTTGCATAATATATCATCAACAATCCCTCCGTCTTGTTATCACAATGCATGAGCACGGCCGGGTCTGGACCTATGCCCATCCCTAGAGAGCTTTCTCAACAAATTCTCATGGCATATTAGAATAACCCTTAATAGCAAAAATTCCCTTCTTTCATAAACATTGCAAAAAAAAAAAGGATGGATCAAGTGTTTATTTTTGTGAAACCGTCTATGATCTGAGAATTCCCCTCCTATTCCCCCTTCCTCCATAGAGTCCTTGGGATTCTGGTTTCTCAGGAACTAAGGTTACATTGAGTTCCTAAAGTTATAAATCAGAGTTTGGAGAAAATGGTTTCTGATAAACATCAAAACAGTACTGGAGCACTGCTGAAGAGATAAAAGACACAGGTAAGCAACTTAGATACTTGCCTGGAAGCAAGCCTAATGGAACACAGAGGACTTTTTGGAATAATTTGTACTCTCCTTGATTTATCAAGCATTTCTTTTAGAGGCCTCATTCTTTCTCACTCTGGTGAGAAATTTGTGTCTGGGCTACACTACTTCCATCCATATGTGACTGAATACCTGCCTTTAGGGAAATTATCCAGTTATCCAATTCTGTTCTCCCCTTGTGGATGGAAAGCCAGTTTGGTGTAGTGGTTAAGAGCACAGGACTCTAATCTGGAGAGCCAGGTTTGATTCCTCACTCTTCCACTTGAAGCCAGCTGGGTGACCGTGGGTCACTCCCAGCTTCTAGGAGCTCTCTCAGCCCCACCCACCTCACAGGGTGTTTTGTTGTGGGGATAATAATAGCATACTTTGTAAATGTTAAGTCATCCTGAAGGATGGTATATAAATTTAATGTTGTTGTTGTTGTTGTTTTTCTAGCCAAAATAATGGGGAAATCCTCCTAATAACCAAGATAAATACTTAGAGCCTAAGCTCAAGGAGGCACAAACAGGGTTACAATAGAACTCCTATTACCTTCTCAATGGTTCACTAATTCAATTATTTTCCGGTTTATTTTCTATGCATAAGAATTCAGTCATTCTCTCATTTATAAAATCCTGTCTTTCATCCAAAGAATCCAGGAAAGCTTACATCATTCCCCCCTTCTATATATTCTACAGGTTGAGAGAAAATGACAGGGCTCAAAGTCACCCAGTGAACTGATTGAGAATCCAAACCCAGGTTTCCCTTAGCCTGTCATCTAACTATTATCCCAGACTGGCACTCTGAGCACCACCCTCCAAGTAGATTAAAAGAGGACCAGACCCAGACTAACATTTGCAATCAATAGTAGGTATCACAAAGCCTTATAAATCACATTCATATACAGAAGGTCTGAGGAAATTCTGCTGTGTATTATGACACTAGTGGGACATTTAAAAAATGCTGTGGTTTTCAGTCTGACCTCCATGCCAAGGAGATAGGTCATCATGAAAGGAAACAAACCTACAAGAAGATTTAAAGGGGCAATGGATTTTAATAGACTGATAAGCTCATTTGAAGATTTTCTTGACCTAACCTGCCTGTCAACTCACATGGCTGATAAAGAGAGAAGATCAAAGAGTCCAGTAGCACCTTTAAGACTAACCAACTTTATTGTAGCATAAGCTTTCGAGAATCACAGTTCTCTTCATCAGATGCATCTGACGAAGAGACCTGTGATTCTCGAAAGCTTATGCTACAATAAAGTTGGTTAGTCTTAAAGGTGCTACTGGACTCTTTTTGATTTTGCTACTACAGACTAACACGGCTAACTCCTCTGGATCAAAGAAAGAAGAGTTTGGAATAATGCCACAATTACTATGAGAGTTCTGCTTTATAAAGTTTTATTTATTTATTTAATATATTTTAAAGACAGATTCCCATCCAATTTAGGGTTCGTCAAGTGGCAAACAATAAAAAAATTGAGTAGAGGTGGGCATGGTTTGGAAAACGGACCAAAATTTTGAACGGTCTGGCCTAGTTCGTGGTTCATGAACACACAGTGTGTGGGACTCACTTTTTTCATGAATTTTGGTCCATTGGCCCATGGTCCATGAGTCCAGACATCCTGGTGCCAATCTGTCAATTCCCTAGGCAATGGAGAGGACATCCACAGACCTTTTGCAGCCTTTAAAAACTTAATAAGCAGCTCTGCCTGCCAACCAGAGAGCTCCCATTCTGCTCTATGGAGAAAGGAACAAGAATGAATTCCCTAGGCAAAAGAGGGGTGGACGTTCTGCAGCCATGGCAACACCAATCTTAGCCCTCAAAACCTAGATAGGCAGCTCTGCCTGCCAATCAGACAGCTCCCATTCTGCTCTATGCGAGCAAGAAGAATGAATTCCTTAGGCCACGGAGGGGTGGACGTTCTGCAGCCAATCGTAGCCCTCAACACCTTGATAGGCAGCTCTGCCTGCCAACCAGAGAGCTCTCGTTCTGCAATGGAGGGGTGGTTATTCTGCAGCCAATCTTAGCCTTCAAAACCTTGATAGGTCTGTAACTCGGACATCCGAAATGCAAACTTGACCAAGCTTGGAGGGTGGCTGGAGCAGAGGCTGCTGAAGATTCTCTGCAAGTTTTGGGCTCTATGGATGTGAAGAGGGCGGAGTCAGGGCTGCAGTTGAAAAACTTCAACCCACAAGGAGGGGTGAAGGGCAATGGAGGGGAAAGGGGGGGGCATCTCTCTGCAGTTTGGATTGGCTGGGAGAGCTGTTTGCGCCTCCTTTGCAACGATTTGATTGGAAAGGTGAGATGCCATTTCCAAGAAATCAATACAGAGAGGCGGAAAATGTTCTCACCTTGCATGTCTGGTAATCATAGGAACCTGAAGAAAAACAACAATAGATTTTTTCAGGGAGGGTGTTTAGTTTTGTCAAGCATCTTGGATTTGTGTTACTGTTCCAGATAATCAAAGTAATGATTTGAAATAATATTTTCTGTGTATATTTTTGGCTCAGGTTTTTTCGTTTTGCACACTCCTACAGACCAATTATGGGTCTTTTTGGACAACTTTAGTGCTCTGGACCCTTTTTAGTCTGGATTCAGGCCAGGTTATGAGACAGAGACAGCTTGGGGGGCTTTAGTTGATCATCTCCATCTGAATGTAGAGAAAGGCCATGTCTCTTTGTTACTTCTTCTGGCTCTGTCTGCAGCCTTTGATACAGTAGACCATGCCATTTTATTGAGATGTTTGGAGGAAGTATTGAGTATCAAGGGATATGCTTTGGACTGGTTTAAATCATTTCTCATGGAACGGACTCAAAGGGTTGCTATGGGAGATCAGCTATCTCCAGAGTGGGAATTATCTTATGGGATTCCACAAGGTGTGATATTATCCTGCATGGTATTTAACCTCTACATAAAGTCTTTAGGATAAATCATTTGAAGCTGTGGAAATGGATGCCATGAATAAGCAGATGATACCCAGCTCTATATCTCACTATCCAAATCACTGCAGGATGCCATAGAGATCTGGGGTTGCTGCCTGACATCTGTGGTCAGATGGCTGAAAATGAGCACATTGAAACTGAACTCAAATAAGTTGGAAGTGATGCTGGTTGGGAAGACAGCGATCCTGAAGGACATTGTGCTCCCAACTTTCAACAAAGGTCCTTGCAGACTCAGTTAAGAGCCATGAGGTTATACTGGATGCAGTGCTACTGGTAGAAAAGCAAGTTGAGGCAGCTGCAAAAAATGCTTTCTACAAACTCAGCCTAGCCTGGAAGATGGCCCCTATCTTGACAGGGCCAGTCTGGCTAACTGGCTGTATGCCATGGTAACATTGAGACTTGACTTCTGTAATGCACTGTACACAAGTCTCCCCTATGGAAAGAATTCTATAACTTTGGTGCCACAATTGAGAATGCCCTTACTCAGGTTGCCTCCCACTAGATCATATGGTGAGGGCACCTAAAGTAGCACTTCCGAAGCTGACCACAATGGTTAGTAGGTTAAAATGGTAGTAGGTAGTCCTTAAAGTATGCTTGCCTCAAACCATATAGGGCCTTAAATGTCAGTAGCAGCATCCTGAATTAGACCTAGAAGCCAATTGGGAGCCAGTGGAAGTAGAATAATGCTGGAATGATGTGGTCCCTACAGGTTTAATGGCTTTTAGCCCATTAACAGCAATTATTACATACAATTGGCCTTGAAGCAACTTCTCTGGATTTTCAGACAAGAGGTCTTTCTCAGCTTCATTCTCAGAGATTTTTTGAGGAGAGATGCCATGGTTGAAACCACAGACTTCTTTGGGGCAAAACTTCTATCTAACTGCTCTATTAAGCCTGTCTCT
Source organism: Eublepharis macularius (assembly GCF_028583425.1). Lineage (NCBI taxonomy): Eukaryota > Metazoa > Chordata > Lepidosauria > Squamata > Eublepharidae > Eublepharis > Eublepharis macularius. The sequence goes on from NC_072794.1 coordinate 127,417,410, forward strand.
CCTTCAGCTTTGTAAACAATATCATACCATTTCTGCCTTCACATCCCAATACAATCAATATGAAATTGCTCATAGGGGTGATTATTCTATTTGAAGACTTAGAATGAAACTCTTAATCAGCAGAGCCTTGTGATATATCTGTCACAGGGCCTTACTGTTGAGACTGCAAATGCTCCATCATACAAAAAAATTCCTTGTGTAAACAAAACCAGGATGTTAGTTAAAAATAAAATAATGAGCATGTTCAGGAAATATTTTGCCTGATATGCTAGCTTTGGCTGTTAAAGAATGGTGTTTTGTTTTACATGATGAATAATTCACACATTGCCAGTGCAATCCTAAGGAGAATTATACCCTTCTAAGTCCACTGAGATCAATCAGCTTAGAAGAAGAGAGCTTTCCTTCTAGATTTGTAGGCAATCACCCACCCTATATTCTGAATCCTGCAGAAGCCAACCAGAAGTTCCCAGGAAGTTCACAAGAAGGCTTTCATACTAATAATAATTTGCTGTTATTCATCTCCAGAGCATTTTAATCAGAGGTCAACTGCCTGTGGACATAGAGGTCTGATAGACTAGGGGTTTATTTGTCTGATCCTCTTAAAGCCATATGAGCTAGCCTCACCATCAGCACGCTTAAAAAGCAAATTCAGCATTGATTGAATTTGGTACCTTGAATTTACTGCTAATCTGTTTCATTAGATGACCTCAAAAGAAAGAAAGAGACTGTGGCTCAGTGGCAGAACATATGCTTGGCATGTAGAGGGTCCTAGGTTAAATCTCCCAGCATTTACAGCTAAAGAGTTTGGCAGCGGATGATATGAAGACCCTGGACCCTAGAGAGCTGCTGGTAGTGTGAGTAGACAATAGTGTCTTTGATGGGCTGATGGTTTGATTTGGGATTAGGTAATTTCATATGCTCACTTCTTTATATTCACTCCATACCAAACGTAAACTGCTCTTCTGCCCAATTCAAACTGTCATTTTTATACTGAAAAATCACAGCCTCTTTTTGTAATAGAGGAAATACTCCGTTCTCATTTTAACTGCCTTTTTGTACCTTTCTCAGTTGGATATTGTGTATTTTCTTTGACAGCTTGGCTGATAGGAAGTGCAGTGAGCAGGATTGTGGCCTGCATTCAAAATAAGATCTTTTTAAAAGGTGGTTTACAATGTAATCTTGTGTAGAGTTACTCCAGTCTAAGCCCATTGAAATCAGTGGGCTGGAGGGAGAGGGGAATGGCCTAGGATTTCATTGTTGTACCACTGGTTTAAATGGCAGGTGTTTTGCATTATATTATCAAAATGCAGCCTTTACCCAAATTCCGAAGAGGTAGCCAGGGAATTGCAGGAAACATATACATTGGCTGAAATAAATCTTATCATCTGTATAATAATATTGCTGGCACATTAACTAGGACTGTGTATTAGTACTACCACGCTTCCCAGTGGGCTCTTTTCTTGGATAATTTATTATAGGAAAAAAGAGTTGCTTGTTCCCATCTAATTCTGAGGTGTTGACAGATACTGTGACGCTCCTACTAGTCTGGCAAATAAGCTGTCAAGTTTCCATACACAATAATATTTCAATCCTCTCATCATATGAAGGATATAGTGAGCTTTTTGAACCAAGAAAACTCAGTATAAGCATGGGAGATTTCACTGCATCTTACTAAAATATGAGAAAGTTTAACATCTGTGCAATGATAACTGCTATTAATTCACAGCTCTGTTCCTGGGTTCCTTTCCTATCCTCTGGTCTATCACCCATTTATGTGAAAACATTTGCTTTTAAAACAACAACTCTATGCACTTTGACTTGAAAGGAAATCTCCCTGTACTCACTGGGACTTCCTACTGAGTAGGAAATTGATTCATTTGAAATGTGGTGCTGGGGGAGAGTTTTGCGGGTACCACAGATGACCAAAAAGACAAACAAGTCAGTTCTAGATCAAATCAAGCCTGAATTCTCCCTAGAAGCTAAAGTGACAAAACTCAGGCTATTGTACTTTGGTCACATCATGAGAAGACAAGATTCCCTGGAAAAGTCAATAATGCTAGGAAAAGTGGAAGGCAGTACGAAAAGAGGAAGATCTAAAACGAGACGGCTGCACTCAATAAAAGAAGCCACCTCCAGTTTGCAAGATCTGAGCAAGTCTGTTAATTATAGGACATTTTGAAGGTCTTTCATTCATAGGGTCACCATAGGTCAGAGGTGACTTTATGTCACATAACACACACACATACAGGAACATTGTCACAGTCCTAGCTGTCAAAGTTTCCTTTCCTTTGAGGGGATACAGCAAGTTCAAATCCAGATGAACAAGAAGCAATATATAAATGCATGTATTTTATTCTTCAGTAAAATAATAACAACATTCAATTAATATACTTCCCTTCAGGACAACTAAACGCCCACTCAGAGCGGTTTACAAAGTATGTTATTATTATCTCCACAACAATCACCCTGTGAGGTGGGTGGGGCTGAGAGAGCTCCGAGAGAGCTGTGACTGACCCAAGGTCACCCAGCTGGCTTCAAGTGGAGGAGTGGGGAATCAAACCTGGTTCTCCAGATTAGAGACTTGCTGCTCTTAACCACTACACAAACTTTGCAAAGCAATCATAGGCAAAATTATATTGTTCTTCTAAGCATGCTGAATTCAATGGACTTAGAAGACTGTAAGAGTTGTACGGGTATACCCTCACTAACATGAATTTCTAATGGGTAAATAGACTGCAGAAGTGAGGGGGAAGTTTTCCTTTTTAAGTGCAATCATAAGTAAGTTTCATTTTATTCAAATGGGTGTAACTCCTAGGAAAAAGCTCTTAGGATTGCAGCAATAATCATGTTCCTTACCCTGATTCTATTCGATTCCCACAACTAGGATTGCCAGCACCATGCTAAGGGCAGGGAATCCCCTTCCCCCAGCCACCGCCACCCCCTCCACTCACCTGGCCACCGGGGGGGGGGAGGGTGAGGGCTGGCCTAACCACAGGAACTCCACCTAGGAGGCATGAGGCAGAAATGGACACAGACTCGGCATTGGCACAACCTGTTGCTCCTGAGTCATGCTGGAATGGCAACAAAGGAGCATGCTTTGCACACATGCAGCAGTGAAAATCACCCCCCCCCCCCCACACACACACACACAACATTTCATGGTTTGCCTTTAGGGGGACATAGAACCATGCCCACAACATGCTGACCACAAAGATCAACAACACACATTAGATAAAAAATGGATTGTTTATTTATTTATTATTAAAATATTTTTACCCTACCTTTCCTCATGGCTCAAGACAGTTCACAATATTGGTCAGATCTATTCAAGGATTATTATGGTGGACATAGTGTAATACATGAGTGATGTTACCTTGCCTGCTATTACCTTGCCTGCTACTTATAACATCCCCCCGTCCCCCGATCAGCACTCTGTGCTAAAGGTTACAAAATAAACTCTGTGCAAACATCTTTCCCAATGAGCCAATTTATTAAATTCAATTTCAGCAAAATTCCCTGACTTCATGGGCATTGTGCCACAGACATGATTCAGGACAGTAGCATCAGTCCTGGTAAATACAGTTCCCTTCTAAGAACAGTAATTTTTTCATCAGAATCAGAATGTTGTGTGCGTTGACCAAATATTCTGACATATCTACTTAGTTATCAGGAAAAAAATGGATGCAAGCCTGACAAGGCTTTTGGCTTCTCCAGCATGTGGAATGATAAATCTCATGATATGTCACTGATTATCAGAGTAAACAAACCCTAAATCTCACACAAGAACGTGTGGAATTAACACCATAAAACACTGAAAAGATCTTTTTCCATGATTAAGGTACTTCTGGTTCCAAGTCGAATGTGTCATGTTCTAGCTAGTCACCAGTTTGGCTATTGGTTTTGGCCAAAATGAGAGATTTTAGACATTTTGTGTCCCATTTGTGTCCCATTAATCAAAAATTAACTCGCCCAACTCCCTTTTTATACTTTCTTTCACAGTATTGGCCAGTCAAGGAGTCCTCGGTCATGCAGAGGCTAAGTGCTTTGTGTGAAGCGGATTATAGGATCAGATATGTAGACTTACAAGGATCTCATGCAGAAATGGAAGGCTTGTGTTGACTTGATGCACGAATGGCCTCGTATCCTCAGCAGGATGGGTGAATGCATCAAAATTATCATGCTTTAACCTGAGTAAATAAAGGTGTTATTGTGGACAAAGTCAGGTAGTTTGTCTTCTCATTTAACTTTCTGCAGGTATTTATTCCCCACTGCTGAGAAGGCAACAGAAGTTTAAAGGCCAGATTTGAAACTGGCAAGCTATCATGATGAGTGACAGAAATGCAGGGTACATCTGAACTCAATTTTGAAGACAATCAATATCCATTCAGCACTCTTCCATAGTTTCATGTCTCACTGGCCATAATTTCATCTCTCACTGGCTAGTTCTGCCTATCAATACAGCAGACATTAGAATTATTGCAGGTTTGGATGTCCACAATTTGAACCACAAGCCCATTGGGTTGCATCCCACTACTCTGTTCCAGGCAGTGCAGTCCATCATCAGAAGGTGAGTTCCATCATTACAAAGCACACCGGCAGGGGTGAAATATGCTTTGGTGAAATATGCTTTGTGCTAAAATAACATGGCTTGTGTTAACAGAATGAGCATCTCTTACTTGAATGAGTGGCAGTATACAACCCAATGTGCTTGCTTTTTCAGAGTATCTGCTTTATCCACCTTCCCAATTCCAAAGCATGTGCATGAACAGCTATTACTTAGACATGTTTTTACTTATGTTTTACCCATCTGGTAGTGAAAACATATTTTGGGTACTTCTTTTTCTCCAGTCTCTTGATGAAATGCAAAGGAGATCCTAAGCAAAGGAGATCCTAAGGACATTGCTGCTGTTGTCAGCTGATCTAACAGTTAAGAAGATTGTTCTAGTATGTAATTCAGATCTATCTGATTTAACTCATTAGCTTTTTGTTATATGCACGGTAGGTTTACTGAACAAGAGTACTCTGACATTATTTTAAACATTTTAAAATGTCTTTCCTTAATCTTCTTTTCTGTAGACTAAACATGCCCAGTTCCATCAATCATTCCTGATAAACTTGTCTCCTAATTGTTTTATCATCCATGAACCTTTTCTATGAATCATTTCTAGTGTCTGCATTGTTCCCAAAATGAAACCCAGAGGTCTGACCAGTAGTGAGCAGAATATGGCAATATGTTTCTCTGGCACGAGGACACCCTCTTCCAGTATAAGGAGCTCTTCCACCAGTGGAAGAGCCTCTTGCATCAGAAGAAGAACCACTGTTAACTTTATAGAATATAACTAATTATTCCCTAGGGCCTGGAACTGATTTTTCTGATGTACACCGGATATATTTTGGAAAAAAAACCCAACAATAATGGAAAGAAGTTCTTTTTGATGCATTTTTGAAGCTAAGTACAACAGAATTGCTGCAAGATCAACTTATAATACAGACAGCCACTATGAAAGCCATTTTAGGACATATATATCTATGTTATACAGTTTTATCCTGCCTTTCTACCAAAATTTCCTGTCCCCACTTTTTCTCTTGTTACCAGAACTGCTATTTTGATGGGGGAATTGGCTTGCAGTCTGGATTTTAATTAGTGCGGATCTTAACCAGCTATACCAGAGTCCCTCTTTCAGATCACTCGTGCAATAAAGAGGCGAGACTAATAAAGATAAAATGTGTTTTACTAATAGTGTTGTGTATGCCTAAAATAACACACACAAACAAGGTAGATACAAGGAACTAGGAAATAAAGCGTTGGAAAAATAGAGCCAGTTGCATTAGCAGGAGAGCCCACTTGAGATCGACGGAACTAGGTATACTCACCTGGTCACGGCGTGGAAGAAAGATGTAGCAGCAAAGCATGGTGGTATCTAATGTCTGCACTAGACCCGTAGAAAGAGAGGCAGCGGAGGTTCAGGATAGGAATGGCACACGCACCTCATGGCCAGGGAGGCCGGCTTAAATACCCCAAAACGTACCCTGGGGCAGGTGCCTTTCCCTGTGGTTCTCAAAAGGGGAACAAAGGCTTAATGGCTCTACAACTATCCTTGATGGGCCACTTTAGTGTCTGATTGTAAGATTGTGACACCTTGGGAAGTGGGGACAAAGGAGGGGAGGGGAGTGCGGGGTGGGTTGATTGGGTCTGCCAGGGAACTGGCGTTGTCTTGACAGCATCAGCTCTGGAATGCGGTGGCTGCATTGAGATGTGTCCATTAGCTGTTCTGGACAGTCGGCACTTAGCTTCCATTCCAGGGCGGCTTCCAAGGTATGCAGAGTGGGGCGAGGCTGGCTGCTGTGGACATGACCGGCTCGCTTTCACAAAATGGCAGCCTTGAGGTAAACTGTCCAGGCTGGCTCTTTTGCTGCATGGGAACATGGCTTCTTCCTTGGCATGGCTTGGGCTTGCTAGCAGGCTGCCCAGTGGCGAGGACAGACTCAGCGACCGGCCTGTAAGGGGCCCTCCACAGGAACTAACTAGGGGGTGCCTGGCCAGGGAGGCTCCCTCCGGCTGGCACTGTGCTGCTGGCAGCGTGGCTCTGGGCCCAGGTGAGATAGATGCCCAAGGAGGCAGGAGACAGGCATAGATTGTACAGTCCATTGCAGCAGTGAGAACAGGAAATAGGCATGGGCAATGCTGCCCTGAAACAGAGTCTTTTGTAGATCTTTAAAACAGCAACACAGGAAACTGACACAGTTCATGGCAGGCCTCATAACAGGAGGAGGAGGGGGGTCCCTGGCAACACTCTCCACAACCCTGTTGGGTGGATGAGACTGAAAGATAGCAAAGAGTCCAAGGTCACTTCATAGCACAATAGGGGTGGGGGTTAAAAACAGGAAGTTGGATCCTAACAGCTTTTCCACTGAAAAAACTCAGGTTCTGCTCAAAAAGCCTATGGCAGGATGATAGAGGCCATGTTGCCAATCATTTTCCCTGGAGGGCCAAAGAACAGAGCATAGAAGCCAAGGCCTTCCACTAATGTTCCTTCCTAGCAGTGGTAATCAGAGGTTTACTGCCTTTGAATATGAATTTTCCCTTTAGTCACCAGGGCTAGCAGCCATTGATGGACCTATCCTTCGTGAATCTTTCCAGTCCCCTTTAAAGCCACCTCAAAGTCCACTGGCTGTGTATTCCAAATTATCATTATCAGTGAATAAATATTTTCTTTCATCCATCCTGAATCTATTGCCCACCAACTTCATTGGGTATTTCCCAATAAAAGTTTCATTTCCTTTATTGGTATTACTGGCTTCTTTTATATGAAGTTCAATGCAATTTCAAACGAGTACACAGACCATAGAAGTAGAGGCTGCAGTGTATTAAGACTCCATTATGAAAGTTCTGTTAAACTGACTTGAGATCTGTGCATTACATTAAATACCCTCCAGGGACTTTTGGCACACTTTGGAAAGACATCAAAGAAATGCTGGTTTAGCTTGCAGAAACACAAGTAGGGCTTCCCCTGCATTTATATGACTGTAAGTAGTTCCAAATTTATGATAACTGAGCTGTGTAGATTCCCTGAAAAACATACCCCATTATTCACCATCCCAACCATAAATATTTAATAAACCCAACGGATTCCTGTTTTAATAAATATTACAATAATTGTCTTCTGTCATCTGTATCCATATGTTAAAGGAAAATCCCAGGCAAAAATTCTTGCCTGGACAAGAATGATTGAATCCTAGGAGAACTTTAATTTCATAGATTTTCTTTAATGACCCAAATTTATGCTATCAGTAAAGACGATTAGCTAGAAATATACTATACAGTACCATGGAAAACATCCACTCAGTCAGTTGTTGTAATGAACCTCGGCTGAATCCACTCTTACTGGCATAGCGCTAAACAGTCGGAATGATAGAGTCTTCCTGGCGCATTTTATGATGTCATCGCACCATGAGAGTGGCATTGTGTCGCGATAACATCATAAAATGCGCCTGGAAGACGCTATCATTCCGTCTGGTTAGCGCTATGCCGGTAAGTGTGGATTCAGCCCATATGTCTCTTCAAATATCACAGGGAGATTGGCAACTCTAGCGAACTTTTAAGAGAAGAGTGGGAGGTGCATTTTTACCTCAGGACACATTCAATGACTCCCATTAGCAACTGCATACTGTTTAGAATGTGGGAGGTGAGGACCAATCAGGCCTCATATACAAATGACCTCTGTGTTCCAACTGTCTCGGGGGAGGGAAGGGGATGAGGTGTGGAATGTTGTGAGCCCCAATCAGCCCGCATATGCAAATGACCTTGAAAGGCTGGCCCAATCAGGGAAGAGTGGCTGAGCTGGCAGTGGGCAGGGGCACAAACAGGCAGCAGCCTGCCAGCCACACAGGGAAGCTGTATCTCTTTGGAAAAACACATTTTAACCTTTTTTACCCCCTTATGGGGCAAATTTCTTAAAATCCCTTCTTAGTGGGTTTTTACATCATGAAAGGAATGTTCTCCCCAAATTCCATGTTTCTGTATCCAGGGATTTGGGCTGGGCATTGATGACTCAGTCAGGAGGGACACTTGTCTTTATTATATAGATTAAGTTTCTCATTACATTACATCACATTAAGGTAATGGATTGTGGTGGTTTAGGCAAGTGGGAGAATAATAAATGTGCCACCTTCATACTTAGAAGTTCTATATATGAGGGACAGAGCCTGTGAAGAGAGTTCAACAGAAGTTTTATTCTCTGTAAGAAGAGAATGGTGCCTGTCACACCTTTCATTGCCTCAGATTAGATTCCCAGCCCGTTTAAAGTTCCCACAAGTTCCTCCTTGACCACTTCAGGAGTTCTCCCCTCCACAGTTCCAGTCTCCCTTTGTCCAATGTGTAATGCATAGTGCCTTCATATCTCTGTGCCTTCTGCTGGGCCCTTGCTGCTCGCCTCCCTGGTTGATCTTCAGTCCTACTGCATGCCCTTTTGGGGATCTTTCCCAAGTCTTCCCCACTTTTCTGTGAGTCCTCAGGGTTCTTCTGCCTGCTCAAGGCCTGAAGCAGAACAGCTTTGTGGAGCCAGCTCTTCCCTGCCTCCAGCAGGCAGGCTCTTCTGGCCTCTGCAGCTACTCCTCTGGGCCTCCTCCTGCCAGCCCATCACTGCCCCTGCCCCTCCGAAAGCAATGGCATGCCACTTCCAACCCAGCTGTGTTTACTTCCAACTGGGCCATCAATGCTCCACCTAGAGTTACCAGGTCTCTATACCCTTCCTGGTGGGAGCGGGGGAGACCTGGCCCTTACCTCATGCCTGCTTCTTTTCATGTGTATGCAAAGCATGCACGCGGGTCCCAGCATTTGCACCATGATGTCTCTATGTGATGTCATCATGCCAGCTATGGGAGTGCTCCCACACTTCATGTGGGGAAAATTCAGCCCATTAGGGGCCAAAACTGGCCCCAACAAAGCATGAGAGCATGCCTGTGGCTGGCCCAATGACATCACTTCAGGAAGTGACATAGTTGTGCCCCACCAGGAGAGTGCCCGATGTGTGCTTTCCCAGGTTGCCTGCCTGTGACGGGCAATATTTGGGGAACTTGCCACCCACAGATCACCAGAGATCAATGGGCAGTGGAGCAAACCTCCAGGAGATTGCCCGCCACTGGCAGGCAACTGGAAAGCTTAGGTCCACTACTACTGGTGTCATGTAGCCGCTAGGTGGGCCACAGTGCCAAAGTCTCTGTTGGGAGTTCATTTTACAGTTTTCATGCCACCGGTATAATAGTAGCACTCTGAGCTGGGTGCATGAAAAGAAGCATTCAAAATCAGTGGTACCCTCCCACACCCTTGATAGCTATTTTCATGTTCTGCATAGCCTTGATGTTTTCAGGCTGATGCCTTTCTGTTACATGCACTGGGAGGAACAAAATGGGAACCAACAGTGCCTCTGGGCAAGCATACAGCAGAATTTTGAAGTCCCCATGTCACCATTATCTATTTTTATATGTTTTATGGTTACAACCTGCGAGCCAGGTGTTGTTAAAGAAGGACAAGAAGTGGGAGGATGGGCAGCAAGAGGTAAGATGGTCACATCTTGGTCTGAAGAAAAGAAATAAAGTCAAAAGGCAATTCTTCTGAGTAACTAAGAGAAGAAAGGATTGAAAGAATGCTAAGGGTGGGTGAGAAGGTACATATTGTAAATCAAGGTTTTAAAAAGCAACAGTAAAGGCATATCAGTTTTTAAAAGGAGAGAGGAAAAGCCTGCCAAATGTCTGAAGAATGTAAGTTTCACAGCCATGTGCAGATGTGCCTTTGGCATCTGCATGAACTTATCCCCTAGCACACCTCAAGAAGCTGTTCAACAAATTCAAGTGAACGAGGAGTTGTGGCGAATAAACTGGTTTGACCAGGGGGTGCCTAGGTGCATGAAATTCTCTGGGTGCTCTTGGGCAATGGCAAGTAGTTATATATAACAACTCTTGTTATAACAGCTAAATCAAAAAGAGTCAAGTAGCACCTTTAAGGCTAACCAATTTTATTGTAGCATAAGCTTTCGAGAACCACAGTTCTCTTCATCAGATGCATGGAGGGCAGAAAGAAACTGGTCAAATATAGAGGAGGAGAGGAGGGATGTAAACAACTCCTTTGATATGTAGCTACTACAGTAAACAACTCCTTTGATATGTAGCTACTACAGACTAACACGGCAAACTCCTTTGAACCTTTACACAAGCAAACTGATCCCCACATCAAAAGGAGCTGTTTGCATCTCCATATCAAAGGAGTTATTTGCATCCCTCTTCTCCTCCTCCCCTCCCCTCTCCTCCTCTATATTTGACCAGTTTCTTTCTGCCCTCCATGCATCTGATGAAGAGAACTGTGGTTCTCGAAAGCTTATGCTACAATAAAATTGGTTAGTCTTAAAGGTGCTACTGGACTCTTTTTGATTTTGCTACTACAGACTAACATGGCTAACTCCTCTGGATCTGTTATAACAGCTGTCTACAGAGTTGCTGTGGGGGCTAGATGAAAAGAGCCTTTGGAACAGGACAGAAGCGGAAACCCAAACAAAGGTGAAAGGGGAAGTGGAAACTGTTTGATAAAGAAGCACAAGGGCATTGCATTTAGAATTTCCAAGATTTGATATTTGGCTAAAAGATCTCAGAGAGTTCACATGAGAAAATCTTCTGCCTGAAATATTGGAGGGCTACTGTCCATCAAAACAGAAAATGTTAGATTAAATAGAGGTATATTCTTGGGTTGCTTCTACACAGCAATGATCCTCCATGGAGATATCATTGCTACTGAGGATGCAGAGGTATTTACAGTAGCAATGTAGAGTCCATGCAACAGTTCCCCCCACACTTTCCTTGCCACAGTCCTCCACAACTACTGTTTTTCTCATTTTTTTAAAAAAAACCTTCATATTGCTATAGCAATTACCAAATCACATTTGGTAACTGATATATTGCTGTAGCTTAAAATTGATAATTGCCATAGCACTGCATTCTAATAGTATAGCTGTATATCAGTTACTGATTTTTTAAAAAAGCCTTTGGAGGGGAGTGGCGGGGGGTAGAGGTGGTGGTGGTAAAGGCTGGGGCAAGGAAAATAGCACCAAATGTGAGTGGAACCTATGGAAAATGTGTACCTTCCACCCAGATGGCATACAAACACAATTTGACTATGATTTCCCAAAATATATTAAACCAGGTTTAGGAAAGAATGAAGCAGAACAAAACCTGGATAATGTGGATGATTAGGGGACAATGTTGTCTAATTACTTTTATAAAATCCTCAGCTTTAAGGCCAAACTGGAGCAAAACCTCCCATGTGGAAGCATCCTAGCAACAATAATCTTTACTTCAAAAAAAATCTGTACAAACAAAGGCAGGGGCATGATTTGTTAAAGCCATAGCAATTATTTCCAGGGCATTTTCTGGCTGATGACTTCAAGCAAGAGTACGATGATGTTCCCTTACAACATCTAGAGTTCTATAAATATGATACATGACTTTTTAAAATGGATATTAGAGAAAAAATGAGTAATACTAACTAACTAATTACTAAAGCAGAGCCCTGTGGTGCAAAGTGGTAAGCTGCAGTATTGCAGCCCAAGCTCTGCTCACGACCTGAGTATGATCCTGGCAGAAACCAGGTTCAGGTAGCCGGCTCAGGGTTGACTCAGCCTTCCATCCCTCCAAGGTTGGTAAAATGAGTACTCAGTTTCCTGGGAGTAAAGTGTAGATGACTGAGGAAGGCAATGGCAAACCACCCCATAAAAAGTCTGCCAAGAAAACGTCATGACGTCCCCCCATGAGTGAGTAATGACTCGGTGCTTGCACAGGGGACTACCGTTACCTAATTACTAAAGTAATACTAACATTTAAGGAGTGATTATTTCTGTATCTATCCTGACCTGGATAGCCCAAGCTAGCTCAATCTCAACAGCTCTCAAAAGCTAAGCAGGGTTAACTTTGGATGGGAGACCACCAAGGAAGTCCAAGTTGACTGTAACTTGACAGCACATTACACACATTTCTACATTAAAATTTTTTGAACTATACTAGTAATTCAAAATATATAAATAGGGGCTAATATTATATTTCTAATGGTTACTATAGATGGGGGACTAAAGTTGGTTATACTTGTTAAAATTATTCTGTGTCATTACTTGCCTAATGTTTTATATTTCAAGAGAATATAGCAATTGCAAGGTTTAGTCTACATTATGTCTTTTGCTTTTTGCTCACTTGATTTTATGTATTTACCTATTTTGAATATGCTAGTATTACTCAATAACTAAAATATTTCCACAATCAGACTTTTGTATCCTGAAGGTATCTCTTCCAAAAGTGCATTCATGTCATGAAATCTACCAAGAAATGGCTCAACCTCAGGGCCAGTTGTACTCCTTTATACAAAGTCTGTAAAAAAAAGGGAAGTCAGTGATCTTCTGAGGGACAGCTAGCCAAGTTTACAGGGGAAAGGCAGTACATCATTTTTTTACATAAAAATGGCCAAAAGGAACCTTAGGTTGAAGTTTGGCCTAGAATTACAGTTGGGAACATCTCATGTATATAATGCCTTCTTAAAAAAGGCATTCCCACCCCTTCTTAAAAAAGGCATTCCCGCCCCGAAGATCTCTGGCATTGATTGTGTGGGCCTGGTGTGGAATGCCGAGGAGAGTTTGGCCGTCTGCTTGGTGTACCAACCACCCAGCGCACCAGCAGACTCCTTACCGTGCCTGCTAGAGGTGGTTGCTGGGTGGGCCTTGGAGTACCCCAGGTTGATGGTGCTGGGGGATTTCAATGCCCATGTAGATGATGCCACCTCGATACAGGCTACGGACCTGGTGTCAGACATGGCAACACTGGGACTCTCCCAGTTTGTATCGGCACCCACACATGAAGCAGGCCACACGCTAGATCTGATCTTCGGGATGGGATTAGATGTGGTTCTGAATAAAGTAGAGTTGGTGCCATGGTCAGACCATGCGGTTGTAAAGGCCCGGCTGGGCGTGCCACTCCCCTCCTGCAAGGGCGGTAAGCAAATTTATGCTCGCCCGCGGAGACTTATGGACCCAATTGGGTTCCAGAATGCTCTGCGGGAACCAATGCTCCACGGTGGTTCATTAGATGAGCTAGTGGAGGGCTGGCAAGTCCGGCTCTCTGAGGCCATCGATGAAATCGCCCCCCCGTCGTCCCCTTCACTGCCGGAATCGCCGGGCTCCTTGGTATACGGAGGAGCTGCGGCAACTGAAACGGGAGCTAAGACGACTTGAACACGTGTGGCGGCGATCTTGTGACGAGGAAGCAAGAACATCTTATAGGCTGTTTATGAAGTCCTATGAGATGGCGGTGAAAGCTGTGAAGAAAGAGTATTATGCAGCTTCCATCGCATCAGCTAGCTCATGCCCAGCTAAATTATTTAATGTGGTCCGTTCATTGGTCTCCCAATCAGGTGGAGACCATCAAAAGTTGAATTTGGAGATAAGCTGTGAGGCTTTTGCGAGCTTTTTTACTGATAAGATCTTGCTTCTCCGCCGTGACTTACCAGCCACAGTTGATTCAGTAAATGAACTAGAGGCCCCTTGGCCGTCTTTGGGACCCATATTAGATCATTTCAGCCCTCTTTTTGGGGAAGAGGTGGACAGGATTCTGCAGGTGGTACGGCCTACCACGTGCCCCTTGGACCCGTGCCCGTCATGGCTGGTGAAAGCCAGTGTTGACAGGCTTCGGGATTCCTTGGAGGTGATTATAAACCTGTCCTTGAGCTCTGGGATTTTTCCCAAGGCGCTGAAGGAAGCTGTGGTACAGCCTCTTCTGAAGAAATCATCATTAGATCCTGCTGACCTGCTCAATTACCGACCGGTTTCCAACCTTCCGTTTTTGGGGAAGGTGATTGAGCGGGTGGCAGAGAAGCAACTGCAGAATTTCCTGAAGTAGACCTTGGCCCTAGACCCCTTCCAGTCTGGTTTCCGCCCAGGACATGGGGTCGAGACATTGCTGGTCGCCCTCACAGACGATCTCCGCAAACATCTGGATCAGGGCGGATCAGCACTGCTGATTTTGCTGGATCTGTCAGCAGCGTTTGATACGGTCGATCATGAGCTTTTGACCCACCGCCTTGCCGATGTGGGGATTCAGGGGACAGCACTGCAGTGGCTGGTCTCCTTTCTCCATGATCGGGGACAGAGGGTGGCGCTTGGGGAGAGAGTGTCATCTCGTAGGCCACTGGTATGTGGTGTGCCACAGGGAGCGATACTCTCTCCATTATTATTTAATATCTATATGCGCCCCCTCGCCCGGCTGGTGTGGAGTTTCGGGCTTGGGTGTCACCAATATGCGGATGACACCCAGCTTTATCTGTTGTTGGACGGGTGGCCTGGATCGGCCCCTGATGCCCTGGAGCATGCTTTTGAGGCTGTGGCTGGTTGGTTGAGACAAAGTCGGCTGAAATTGAATCCCACAAAGACGGAGGTCCTGTATGTGGGTCGTGGGGAGATGGCTTTGGGACCCCGGCTTCCTACACTTGATGGGGCAGCACTTACACTGGCCCCGAGAGTTAGGAGCCTGGGGGTGATTCTGGATTCCTCCCTGAAGATGGAGGACCAGATCACTGCAGTTGCCAGGTCTTCCTTTTATTATCTTCGGCAGGCCAGGCAGCTTGCCCCTTATTTGTCTCCCCGTGACTTGACTACAGTGGTCCAAGCAATGGTCACCTCTAGGTTGGATTACTGTAACGCGCTCTACGCTGGGCTTCCCATGGGCCTGATCCGGCGGTTACAGCTGGTACAGAATGCAGCAGCGCGGGTCATTGCTGGAGCACCGATGTAGGAGGATATTACACCGGTGCTACGCCAGCTGCATTGGCTGCCAGTGGAGTACCGAATCAGGTTCAAGGTTTTGGTGTTAACCTACAAAGCCCTACGCGGACTGGGACCGACGTATCTGAGGGACAGTCTCTCACCATATGAGCCCCGGAGGACTCTCCGCTCTGGTGGACAACATCTTTGAAGTGTCCCTGGCCCTAGGGAGGCCCGCCTGGTGTCGACCAGGGCCAGGGCCTTTTTGGTCCTGGCCCCGACCTGGTGGAATGCTCTGTCTTGTGAGATAAGGGCCCGGCAAGATTTGCTTGCATTTTGCCGGGCCTGTAAGACAGAGCTATTCTGCCAGGCATATGGCTGACGCTGGGCAGTGCCCACCCCCCCCATGAAGGGGGGGTTAAACCATCGCCCCTATGCGAACACAGAGGCATGTATGAACCACTATGCAGCATGAATTGTAATATTTAATGTTTTTAAATATTTTTAATGATGTTTGTATTTGTTATCCGCCCTGAGCCTGCGAAAGAGGGGAGGGCGGAATATAAATATAATAAATTAAATTAAATTAAATTAACATCAGGTCGATCCAATGCAAAATTTCTGCTTGCACTAGAACTTTTGCACATGAAAATGGAAGAAAAAAGACAATGGTAATCATTTACACTAGGTCATACTTATTGTATGCCCACTTGCATTTCCGCTTGCGCAAGATCTTGTGCCACCTATTTATGGGCACTATGATATATAGGGATGAAAGTGCTAGGTGTTGCAAAAGATCTTGTGCAAGTGGAACTGCACTAAGTCTGCTTATGTTTCTGCTTGCACATTGCTGAATCCAAGACATTATCTCCCTGACAGGGGCAGAAGGCCATATGTGAGTACTGTACATAATTAATTTTCTTATACGTTTGCCATGGGGGCTGAAAACATCCAATAAATAGTCAGGGAGCACCGATTCAAATAGTACGTACAAAGTGTGGGTCTGCTCTTTGTGAGCTATGAAAAAACAGCAGAAATAAAGGAATTAAGGTAACCTAGAATGAGTTACTTACAATGAAATCCTATTAACACTTTCCTGGAAGTAATCCCCTTTGAACAGACCTGAGTAGGACTCAGAGTAGACCTGCTTAAGCGTTATCTTTGAAAGTATCAAAAAATTTGTTGATAAGCTGCTGTTCTAGTACTGGTCTGAGAGATATTGGTGAACACCAAAATATAATTGGATTTTTTGAGTGTAGCTGTTCATTAGTGGACAGAATTTTTTTAAACAAAATTTTATTAATAAAAAGCATACAACAAATTACAAGATAACATAGATTAACAAGTATTGTGAGCTTTACAGTGAATTATTAAGTGCAGTGTTTTATGAATATTATCTGTTATGTTACGAGTAGGGATAAAAGCCTGTTTGATCAGAATGTATGTAATTGGAGATGAATGAGTTTATACGCTTTGCCGAGAATTTGTTTTAATCTGTTGGGTTAAAAATTCATTAATGTTTACAGGATTCAAGAATAAAATAGGATACAATATTTGTTTGTTAGACAAAGTAGTTTGAATCTTGCATCTGACGAAGAGAACTGTGGTTCTCGAAAGCTTATGCTACAGTAAAATTGGTTAGTCTTAAAGGTGTACTGGACTCTTTTCTATTTTGCTACTACAGACTAACACGGCTAACTCCTCTGGATTTGTATTCTACAGTTTATCACCTTTTATGTCAAACTGAGTTGCCAGATGTGGCTATAGTCGTTCATGATGACCTGCATACAAGAAAACACTGTGCATGTAAATGCTGAAACTTCTGTGGTGGAGGCATACTGAAATATACCAAAGGAAGAGTCCTGTGGCATCTTAAAGATTAACAGATTTCCTGAAGCATAAGCTTTTGAATCTGATGAAATGGATGCTAGTCTGCATATGATGCTGCCAGGGCCGGATCAAGGGGGGCAGGGGGGTAGCCTGCCCCCGGCGCTGCCAAAGAGGGGGCGCCGGGCGCGACTGCCAGCCGCCCAGGAGGCTGAGCGCAGGGTTGGGAGACCCTCGCCAGCCCCACCGATGGGGCGGCTGGCTGGCTTACCGCGCGCGCGGGACCTCCCAGCCCTGCGCTCAGCCACCAGCGCAGCAAGCCAGCTGCCCCAGCACCCGCCCTCGCCGCCGCCAGTTCCACGGCTCACCGTGCGCTGGGGCGGCCGGCTTGCTGTGCGGGCGGCACAGGGCAGTGGGACACGCTAACTGCGCGGAGGGCCTCCTAGCCCTGCGCTCAGCTGGCCGCGCGGCAAGCCTGGTGAGCCGCAGAGCTGGCGGCAGTGAGAGCGTGTGGTGGGGCAGCTGGCTTGCCGCGTGAGTAGATGAGCGCAGGGCTGGGATGTTCTGCGTGCGCGGCAAGCCAGCCAGCCGCCCCAGCGCACGCCCACGTCGCTGCCAGTTCCACGGCTCACCGGGCGATGGAGCGGCTGGCTTGCTGCGCACGGCTCTCGCCCCGTGTGATGACGTCACAAAAGTAATGTCATCACACAGTGCCGGGAGTGCATGTGCGCTTTGCACGCGTGTGGGACACCCAGGCATGGTTTGCCGTGGGCGCCCGTGAGCCTGGATCCGGTGCTGGATGCTGCAATACATGTGCTAGTTTTTACAATGCTTTAGTCTTGCTGTGATGGACTACCCCAATGGAACTTGAAATATACCGAAAATCTTGGTAATTTTAGTTTCTATCAAAAAGAGTCCAGTAGCACCTTTAAGACTAACCAATTTCATTGTAGCATAAGTATTGTAGCATAAAATTGGTTAGTCTTAAAGGTGCTACTGGACTCTTTTTGATTTTGCTACTACAGACTAACATGGCTAACTCCTCTGGATTTAGTTTCTATGTTCATTACTTTTTATTTCTTGCTTAACAAGAACTACTCATATTCTGCCCTCCATACCTACTTGTCCATAGACATTCCTCTGTCAGATTTACTGCTTTGCAGATTTTGTATATATGTAGAGAGAATAAATTATATTTTTTATGGCAAAAATATATTTTTGTTATGTTTAAGATCTGGCTTCCACTTAATTCTTCAGGAATAGAAAGGAAAACAGTCAAGCATTACATTTAATGCTTAAAAATAAAGGCAAAATGCAATTCAGTGCTGACTAGAAAACAGTAATTCAGCAACTAAATTTGTAGGGCAAACTTGCTATCTAGTTTACTTGAGTTAACTAGTATGGGAATTATCATGTTTGCTCAGCAGAGTTGCCAGGTACCTGCTGATGACAGGCAAACTCCTGGCAATTTGTGCCTCTGTCTACTGACTACCAAGTTATTGGTGGGAGGAGGCAGGCTGGGAGGCAGGCAAAATGGGTAGGAGTGAGCCCATGTCCCCAGTTGATGATGTCATTTCTGGTACAACTCAGAAATGATGGCATTGCACCAGGGGCAATTCTCTAAAATATAGTCTTTGGGGCTGAGTTTTAGACAATCAGCTCGGGCACAACACAATCACTTTCAGGCCACATGTTGCATGGTGCCACAGACTATGTACAAATCAGTAAGTTACCAGCACCCCTCAACCCCTGCCAATTGCCAAAGGGACTTTGTAACCCTATTGCTCAGTCTGGTTTATCTTGATGGGAGGTACAATATCGATATTTGGGGGGCATTTTCATTGTCTTCAACTACTGTGTAAAGTGCTTTACTGGCAGCCCCTTATGCTTTAATAAATCCTTTCCTCAGTAGAACAGATGGAACGTATCTTCACCTTAAACTGCTTAACACTAATGATCTCCTCTATGGGAATCCTGGAACTTGAGTTCTGAGATGAGCCACTTGGTAAGCACAGAGTCAAAAAGGGATCCCTCACTCCCAGGTCCCTTTGCCTGCCATAGCTTGAAGCTAACTCCAAAAAATAAAGAGGTACCCGCTTGATAAGCACAAAGCAAGGGCAGAATACCAAAAGCAGGGTAACATAAACAAATAACAAATAATTAAAGTCCAGTCAAAATGTATTCGTCATATAAAGTGAAATTAGTCAATTCAAAAGGTTCTGCCAAACCAGTCAAAGTAACATTGTATAAAGTCTTTCAAACAAGAGACTTCCAAACAGGAAAAGTCTTACAGACAGGAAGATAACCAACAGGTAAGTGAACAATCTGATTGGTACAGTAGAATTCCAGTTCAGGACGACATGCAAGAGTAATGCCATATAATGTCCATAATGTCATATAAACAGGTAAGAGCTGTGCAGATTCAATTCTAATAAATCTTTTTCTTTGTTGTAGGTGGAAATGAAAGGAGCGGGAAGAAGCAAGTACTCCCGTGGCACCCAACATACAGCGCTGGCTTGAGACCAGTGCAATGACTTCTTCAGGGGCATCAGCTAATTCCATCACACTACAAAAATATTTCAACAATTTGTACAATACAATAAATACTCAAAATAAATATATATATATATATAATGCAATTAAATAGTAAAAGCATTTAAAAGTCTTACCAGTTAATAATAGTTAATCATGCATAGCACTTTCAATTTAATCAGGCAAAGGTGGCATCCTCATGCAAAGACTGTAACAGACAGAGATTTAAAGATCACGGATGCATCATGCACTAAAATTTAGAGGTAACTCACACCAGGATGTAAAGGCTAAATAAAGTGTCATGTGCATTTCATAGAAAACAAGACAAATTAACTCGTTATTTAAGCTGTTGGGTTTTAATGAATTCAATGTATGTATCCATTGTGCCTCTTTCTTTAACAAAACTTTGTGCAAAATACGCAGAGAGAGGTTCTGCCCAGAAAACAACACAGTATATTGGAACTTGTCCTCCTGATGCTTACATGAATGAAAATGTTCTAACAAGGGAGCTTCAGTAATATTGGACCTGATATGGGAAATGTGCTCTAATAAGCAGGTTTTAAGTTGCCTCGTGGTGCTACCCACATATAATTTATTGCACTTACACATGATGAAGTATACTACACCCACAGATTGACACGTAACGAATAGTGAAATTAATTGATGGAATGCTGATGTGGTCACCATTGAGTGCTAGGGGGCATAAATGGCACCATCCACACCTATGATGTCCTCTTGGAAATGACTGGTCTAGTTCAGTAGAACAGAAGTCTGAATGGACAATGAGGTCCTTACGGTTTCTAGTTCATCTAAAACCAGTGGCTGGAGGTTGCTCACACCCCTTTATATACCATAACAATGGCCAGTATTTATAAACCAATTTCCAAATGTGGTGGGCTTTCAGTGTAAAATCAATAGCCCTCCTAATCTGATTTGAGAAAGTTTTGATTTTAGTCACAAGAAGATCCTTTCTCAAAGATGTGCTGGCCCGTTCATGAGCTTTATCTAATACCTCACTGGGATACCCTCGGTTTTAAAAAGCCTGCATCATGTTTAGGGATTCTCTCTCATAATCCTGTGTATTGGTGGCATTCCACTTCAAACGCAGAAGCTGTCTGAAGGGGATATTGTTTTTCAACTGACGGGGATGGTAAGAATCATATCTCAAATATGAAGTGTGATCAGCCCCCTTCTTGTATGGTTTCACTCCCAATGTGTTGTCACATTTTCTATAATCAATGATATCCAGAAAATTAATACTGCTGCTATCAGTATGCCATGTAAAGTGACTATTCTCATCAAGGGAGTTAAACCAAGTCCCAAGTTCTGAAATGTTATCAGCCACAGAAATAATTAAAAATAAATCATTGATATATTTACGGTACATCTGAATGATGTAAAAAAAAAAAGGATTAGTAGATCTATTAAGTACAGTAGCCTCCTCGGGATGCACCATATAAAGATTTGCCACACTAGGTGCAGTGGCGCACACCATGGCCACTCCTTTTGTCTACAGGTAATATTTATTAGAGAAACAGAAAAAATTCTTCTCCACAGCGAAATCAAATAATTGTAATAAAAACTCTGTGGGGGGGGGGGCGGGGGGAGGTTCACTAGGACGGGATCTCAAGATTGACTCAACCACACTCCTAGCTCCCTCATGGGGTATTGAAGTATAGAGGGATGAGACATCCATAGTTACCAGTAACAAATTGTCCCCTATGTGTCGTTCCTCAATTTGCTTGATAAAATCTCCGGTATCCTTGATGTAGGAATGGATCTGGGTAACTGCAGGTTGCAAAAACTGGTCTAAGTATCTGGCTAAAGGTTCCAGTATAGAGTTACTCCCAGAAATAATGGGACGTCCTGGTGGTGGAAAAGTATTTTTATGTGTCTTTGGTAGTATATAAAACAAAGGAGTTCTTGGAGAAGGATTAATAAGGGCTTTGTGTAGTTTGTCATTGATGTGACCAGCTAGTAAGGCTTCATCCAAGATAATCCCAATCAACTGTTGTATCTGGCGGGTGGAATCATGAGGGATAGAAATATAAATAGTCTCATCCCCTAATTGTTTTTCAACCTCTGCAACATGAACTTCAGTATCCAAAATTACGATCCCCCCACCCTTATCAGCAGGTTTTATTGTTACTGAGGAATCCCCATCCAAAGACCTAAGAATCTCCCAATCTATGTGGGAGAAATTGTGCTAGAATATGTTTTTAATGCAGTCTCTTGTACTTACCAGAAGTTCTTACTGGAAGTGACAAAGGGTAGCTCTAGGAATTTCCAGAAACTCTATAGATTTACCATAGAGTTTTACTATAGAGTTTCCAGCAATTTCTAGAGCTATGCTTTGTCACTTCCAGTAAGAACTTCAAGTAAGTACAAGAGACTGCATTAAACAACAAATTCTGGTAAGCACTCATGGATGTTTTTAAAAAAGTGTAATGCCCCCCCCCCCATCCCCTAATATCAAAAGCTCTCTTCTCACTAAGACTGCCAACAGACCTAGCTGAATTTTTTCATGGCATGTTAAAGGGACAGGACTTTTTTCTCCAGGCAGGTGGCAACCCTGCTTCCCATGTATTATTCCTTCATAGGCTGGTGAAGTAACATGAGAAGGCAGGTCCGCATGGAAGAAAGTTATGCTACATATCCCTCCAAACTGTAGTGACTCCCTCGTTGCTTGTAAAATGTAGCAGAGAAGCTAGAGTTCTTACCACTTCTCCAAACTTTAAATTCCCAGTGCTCTTTAGTTTAAATGGCATTAAATTAATATAAACATATACTGTATTGGGTTCTTTCAGAATCACGATTAGTTATTTATTCCCTATTAAATTCCTGTTGTGCTAAGAGATGTCATTTATGTGAGTGACATTTAACTACAGTGTTATCCACCATTTGGAGGTGAAAAAACTCCCATGATTTCCTTTTTACAAAGCTGGAACAAGTCACCTATAAAGTGAAAAACTTAGTTGTGGGCTGCATTAAATGAACTGTTACATTTTTGTAAAGTATTTTCTGTGTTTTCGCCCTTTGGCTAGATTTCCTAAATCCAGATTAAACTCTTCCTCTCTCCAAGTTCTTAATTACAGAGTAAACACTTTTCATTTTTATTACTTGACATCATAGAAAAAACATGAAGGAAAAAATGAGTACTGAAGAAATACTTTGGAAAGGTTACTGGCAATAAGGAACATATCATGCTGAGAAAGAGCAAGATGTAAGAAATAAAAGGAGACCAGCACATTAGCATTGCCAGCTGACCAAAAAGGAAACCAACTAGGCCAACTCTTGTGTCTTTAACTCCACAATCCTAAGCAGGTCTATTCAATGGGGCTTACTTCAAGGGAAGTGCTTTTAGGATTGTCCTGTAACAATGGCTTGGTCTGTGTCAAGGGTCGGCAGCCCCCTTGTCCCCCCTGGATTTACATCACTGGCCCAGGAAGAGGCCCAAAGGAGAGGAAGAGGCCAAGGAGCCTGGGACAGCCAGGGCCAAGTGTCAGAAAGTCCCTGCCGTGGCGATGAGGCCCCTGGTTGGAGCTAAAACAGCAGTGGTGACCGAGGCGGCAAGCAGGCATGGAGCTGATGGAGGGCAGCCAGTGAGGCCTGAGGCAACAGTCGAGCCCCCTTACACTGTGGCAACAGTCGAGCCCCCTTACAGCTCGGGAGGAATGGCAGGTCTGGCAGTGATGGCCTCCGGAGCAACACGGCCTGCCGCTGCAGAGCAAATGGCGGCCTGGCCCAGGGCAAGCCCCAGGCCAGCTACACAGCCGTCCGCAGCTGGAAGCAGATGGTGAGCCCAAGGAGAGGCCCAGTGGCAGCAGACTGGACTGCTGGAGCTGTGGGCCCCACCCCTGCGGACATGGCGACACCAGATCTGATCGGGGCCAGACAGCCCTGCCCTGTGAAGAGGCGGGATCAGCCAGAGGAGGGACTCTGACCAGGGAGATGCCAAGGGTGGTGCTCCCATAGGCCCACGGAAAGGGCAATCCACTGCGGTGTGGGGAGGCACAGAGTGGGATAGAGTGGAACTGGGGGGAGGTGGGGATGCCTCCCAGGAGGGCCCCCCAAAAATGGGCAGTTCAGGGATGCCAGGGAGGAGTAGTTGGGAGGCAGGCAAGAGAGCAGCAGAGAGAGCACAGAGAGAACCTGACCAACCAATGGAAGGAGCAAGGGTTGAGGGTGTGGTAAACCCCCTCCTCTCCTCTCCTCAGTTCTGAGGCATACCCTGATCTAGCCCTGGGGAGGGAAACCATACTGGAGGGCGCACCCCCCCACACACACACACACATACTGGCTCTGTCAACCAAGGGGCGGACCCCCACAGTCTGCAAAAATCAGCCAGTACAGTTTTCACAGCATAATTATTTTTGAGGAAGAATCTAATAGATTAAAAAAAATGCCCTACCTTCTCAACAAAGGCTCCCATCAGGAGACTTCAGGGTAGGGACTCACTGGAATGGCATCCCATGACATCATTTCTGTCCACACAACTGGAAGTAAGCATCCAGCAATATGGTGATACCACTTCCAGTTAAACAGCAGGAAATGTGGGATGCTTTCCATCTCTAACACTTCACCCACTTCCGCCACTAGCTGCATCACACACCCACACTAAGGAAATAACCGTCCTTAATATGTATGTTGGACTAGAATCCAGGGGACCCAGGTTGAAATCCCCACGCTGCCATGGAAGATGGTTTACCATGAGCCAGTCACAAATGTTAGCCTAACCTACCTCACAGGATTGTTGGGCTGATAAAATGGAGCAGAATATAGCGATGTAAACCACTTTTGGTCCCCAATGGAGAGAAAGGCAGGATATAAAAGAGCAAAATAAATAAAATAAATTTATTTCAACTTTTAATTTTCACTCATCAAGCCTCTGTTTAAGGGACAGGACTCCCCCCCAGGTTGTTGGCATCCCTAATATCTATACATATTAAAGCTGGATAGAGGCCGGTTGGCCATTTAATTTATTGACAAAATTCTCAGTGGGATGCTGCCCTGGAGAGTCACTGTTGCCTACCAACAAGTTCACAACAAACAAAGAGGCTCCTCCAAATGACTAAGGCTAATGATGAGGGTGGGAAAACCAGACATGGAGGATGGCAAAGTCTAAATCACACAATAATAGACAAAAAATAAAGTGAAAGAACATCAGATGTAATGAATTAACGTGAATATGATGTCACCTATGCATAAATCTCAGTGAACATAATATCACTTCTATATAACAACAATGGATTATACCAAGCCACTACAAAGTAAATATAATTCCAACTTATAATGCAAAAAGTTCAACAGGTGTGGTAGAAACTCCAGCTGGGAAGACATCCACTAGGTAAGCCTCCATGGAGAAAGGTAAGTGCCTGGCTTGACTTATTCCTGGACCATTTAAAGTTCCCAGACTGTCCCTCAAGGGGACCAGAGGAGCCCAATTAGAAGTTAATGTCTCTAGTTCGGACAGTGCAAATCTGGACAAGTATTTTATCTAAACTCCCAAAACTTTCTCCCCCTGCCCCATGTTTGCAAATGATTTGGCACATCAATCAAAAAACATTTTTCTAGGGGGTTCCTCTATTTGTTTAGTTAATTTATTTAAAATATTTATGTTCACCTTTCTCCTGAACATCTGAGGATGCAGGATAGGTTTATAAAGTTTTCATTCATATTCTTTTTTTGCTTTGATATATAAGAAAAAAACTGATTTTATTCCCAACTCTATAAACTTCTCAAGTTTTCCCCTTTCAAAATGGTTTCTAAAATTCATTCTTTTTGCATATATCCTTGAATTGCAATTTATTGAGTAAATTTAGAGTTGCCAACCTCCAGGTGCAACTTGGAGATTTTCCAGAATTACAGCTAATCTCCAGAATACAGAGATCGGTTCCCCTGAAGAAAATGGCTGCTTTAGAGGGTAAACTATAAGGCATTATACCCCACTGAGGTCCCTCCTCTGTCCAAACCCTGCCTTCTACCCCCAAACCTTCCAGAATCTCCCAGCCTCAAGTTGGCAACACTAAGGAGATCAAATCCAGTGGATTTATTATTTGTTGTTCATAGTGGTCCCATTTAAACTGTTCTGCAGACTATAAATTAAGTAATTTTTCATATTTGTGGTATACCACAGTGCTGTCTGTTGTGACAATGAAACCACAAGAGAAAAGCAACTCGCTGAGGCTTTGTTTGGATTGGTGAATAGCAGCCATGTTTAAAACATAGTGATTTGTAATTAGTTGCCTGTTCTCTGGCTTTCCTCCAAGTCTTCCTGATAAAAGAGAACGTAATGGAGAACAAGTCACTTTAGAAAAGAGAACCACCCAATTAACAGCAAGGTGAGACAATCTATTGAATCATTTCCTAGATCTTAAACCCTGGACATAAAAGAGTTCCTCGAGCAACAGCTTTTTAATATGCACCTTCACCTCAGTGCAGACTGTACTTTTAAAAAATATATTGTGTCACTCACTAGTGGAGTTGGAAGTCTGTTTTCTCGTGAAGTTTGCAAAAAATAAAAAATAACCAGCAAATGCTTGAATTTGAAAGAATAACCAACTGGTTTGTATTCAATTGACTGTAAACATGATAGAAGTGTGTGGAAGTTTTCCAAACTCAAATGCTTTGAACATTGCCTCAGTAAAGAATTAAAATGGAAAACCTTGATCCACCAATTTGGAAGATTTGTCAGCATCCACCATTAGGTTTAAAAATCTACAAATGAAAATTGCATTAATTTTTTGTTATTTGTTTGTGGACATTTACCACATGACTGTGGCAACCTCTGCAAATGACCATTTTCTACCTCCCCACCCCCCCACCCCTCAGAGCTGAAAGCCTGCATCCACTTTTGCTATTCTTTTTTACACTTATTTATAGCCCTCTAGAAGATCATGGAGAAAGGCCTGTTTGCTTCCAATCCTTTTGTATACCAGAGGCTTCCTCAATACATGCTGAGATGGATATCCTGACATAACTTATTATGGGCATAAGTATCATTGGTAACTGACTGCAAAACTTCTAACTCAACTGCATTCTGTCCTGGACCATAAGGTTTGGATCCCATTTTTAATACTTGTAACAGCAGACACACATACATAACTTAGAGACATAACTTAGAGACAATGCACTCACGCTCCTGCCCTGAAAATGTCATATATGCTTATCCACTGTTTCTTCAGAGAAACAATTTGGAAAGAAAATGCCTATCTTCTCTCTTGCAGTCAGCTCCCGGTTCAGCACACCTTTCCTTGGGCCTTAGTTTTTCCTTGGCCCATCCATCTAATCCCCTTTCTTGGAGTTTGACTTAGAGTTGCCAAGCAATCAATGGGGGACGGAGAAGGCAGGGATGGGGGATATTAAACTTACTGGCTGCCGTGGTGCTTGTGGTGAGATGATGATGATGATGATGATGATGATAACAACAACAACATTCTATTTATATACTGCCCTTCAGGACAACTAAATGCCACTCTCAGAGCGGTTTACAAAGTGTGTTATTATCCTCGTGACAATCACCCTGTGAGGTGGGTGGGGGTGAGAGAGTTCTGAGAGAGTTGTGACTCACCCAAGGTCACCTCTCCGGCTTCAAGTGGAGGAGTGGGGAATCAAACCTGGTTCTCCAGATTAGAGTCCTGCACTCTTAACCACTACACCAAACTGGCTCTGATATCGCCAGCAATGTGCTGAGGTCAATTCCATCTTCACATCATCAGCTGCTGGAACCATCCTGATATTTGGGCAAACCCAATGTTTTTTGCAAAAATACCAAGCTTCAACCAGCAATGTGATGATGACATGACTTCCAGGCATCAAGGAACTGTTAGTGTGATGGTGATGACAGAGAGGGCGGGCAATCCTCTTTTAATTGAGAAGAGGAACTGGTCTTGAGTCTGGGCTTTAAATGGTATTTGAAATAGGTACATTGAGAACTTCATGGCAGACAGGCTTATATAGGCAAACATACCTTGCTGGAACTCCCTCAGCTACACACAAGGTGAGATTCTGATTGGGTCACTTTGGTGAAGTTCATCATGAGCAAAATTCCGTGTCAGTCAGCTTTATGCCTTTGTAGTAGCTGCTTAGTCATTGCAGTTGGTTCAATGTAAGAACTAAATAATCTTATTTAGTGGGAAAGAGGCAGTGTCCCTCATGGTCATGGTCATTAGAGCCATTCAGTTGACCAGCTTGTAGGAAGCACAGGATCACCTGTTTGTGCTTGTGCTGTCAAATACATCTAGGGTTACCAACTTCCAGGTGATCTCTGTCAGCCTGTGGCTAGATAAGGCTCTTCCTACAGGTTCCCTTTCAAAAGCAAACAAGAGTCCATTGATTGAATAAGGAAACTTTACTGCAGAAAAGGTCCATTATAGTCCACTGTCCTGAATAGAAGACTCAGGATGGTACACAGTCATTGTTACCAATGAAGGGCAAAGCATGAGATACAGAGTAACAGTTCCCATCTGCATCAGCCTCCCCCCACAGTTCTCAAAACAACATCTTTCAGTCTTGGGAAGCTGCTCTCCTTCAAGGCCAATGCTTGGTGGAACGGTGTTAGACAAAACAGTCTCCTCCGGTGGGGAAGCTGCCTGGGAACTGGTGCACCTGCGGGGAAAGCACTTAGACACTAGAAGCATTAGAAAATGGAGTCAGTACAGTTTAAACACACACTGGACCTGACATTCTGCCCCCCTTAAAATAGATCCCCCCCTGGTTTATAAGGGTAACGAGTATGAAAAGCTTTGGTTAATCTAGGAGCATGAACATGTACAGAGTTCACCCACTCATCGTATCCAGAATCAAAGTCCTTCCACCTAATGAGGTAAAAAAGCTGATTCCGTTTGAATTTAGAGTCCAAAATTTGTTGCACTTCATAGTGTATTTGGTCGTCTATCAAAGTTGGAATGGGTGGAGCTTTGATGTGCCACTTGTCGTCGGTGGGAGCTCTTTTAAGGAGACTGACATGAAATGTATCATGAACATGGCGCAAGTTCTTGGGTAAATTTATAGCAACAGTCACTTTATTGATCACTTTGCGCACAGGGAAAGGTCCAAGGAACTTCAATGCTAGTTTGCGGCTTGTCTGAGCTAATTTCAGGTTCTTGGTGGAAATATAAACATGATCTCCAGGTTGCAAATCCCATTCGGCCGCACGATGGCGATCTGCGTACTTTTTGTAATCCAGTTTGGCTTTTTCGAGGTGTTTTTTAATAAGAGTCCATTGTTGTGTGGCCTCCCCCCACCATGAAGATACATCAGGCGAACTAGAGGAATGGAGAGGGGGAGTGTCCAACGGGAATGGATTGAAGTGAGCTCCATATACAATTTTGAAGGGGGCCTCTCCAGTGGAAGCATGCACACTGTTGTTGTATGAGAATTCAGCTAAAGGAAGAAGGTCCACCCAATTATCTTGTTGGAAATTAATGTAGCAACGAAGGAACTGTTCTAAAATCTGATTAGTTTTTTCGGATTGTCCGTCGGTTTGTGGGTGGTGGCTTGAGCTGATTCCTTGCTCAATATTCAACATTCGCAAAAGCTCCCGCCAGAAGTTGGCAACGAACTGTCCGCCGTGATCCGAAATCACCTTGGACGGAAAAGAATGTAATTTTACTATGTGTTTTAAGAATAAATCTGCCAGCTTCCGAGCAGTGGGTATAGCAGTACATGGAATAAAATGAGCTTGTTTGGAGAACAGATCTACCACGACTAAAATGCAATTATGTCCTTTCGAAAGGGGTAAATCAGTGATAAAGTCCATAGATATTATTTCCCACGGTCTGTTAGGCGTTTCCAGTGGTTGTAGGAGACCTGGCGGTTTCCCTTTCCGGGTTTTGGCGCTGAGGCAAATGGGGCAGGAGCTAATGTATTGGGAAATGTCTTTGCGCATGCCCGGCCACCAGAATTGCCGTTGTATTAGATGCAACGTTTTCAGATACCCATAATGACCAGCAGTGGGGGCATCGTGACATCGCTGTAATACCTCCCGTCGGAGGCTGTCCGGGACGTAAAATTTGCTTCCCGCTAGCCAATCCCCCTGTGGGGATTGAGCCAGTTTACTTTTAGGTGCTTTATCCCCCTCCTTTTCCACCTCCACTTTAAGTTTCGATTTCCACTCCTGGTTATGTGGGAGGGGTTGGTTTGCGCGGCTGCGGGTAGTCACCACGCCTCCCAATTGCGTAGGTGAGAAGACCGTGTCTACAGTCTCCTCCCGTTTGCTCTTGTGTTGGGGCATGCGCGATAGAGCGTCTGCAAGAAAGTTAGTCTTGCCCGGGAGGTAATTTAAAGTGAAATTGAATTTGGAAAAGAATTCTGCCCATCGTAATTGTTTGGCATTCAGTCTGCGAGGGCTTCGAAGGGCCTCCAGATTTTTATGATCTGTCCAGACCTCGAAGGGATATCGTGCCCCCTCCAGCCAATGTCTCCAGTTAGTGAGGGCTGCTTTTACTGCAAAAGCTTCCTTCTCCCACACATTCCAATTCCTTTCTGCTTCTGAAAATTTCCTTGACAGGAATGCACAAGGCCGTAGTTTCCCATCCTCCCCCTTCTGCAATAATACCCCTCCTATCGCCGCATCGCTGGCTTCGACTTGTACTATGAAAGGGTAATTCTCGTTGGGGTGGCAGAGGATGGGTTCTGTTACAAATTGCTCTTTCAGGCATTCGAAAGCAGTTTGGCAATCGGATGTCCATTGTATTTTGGAGGAGGGTTTTTTAGCCTGGTCCCCTTTATTTTTAGTCTTTAACAATTCGGTTAAGGGGAGCGTGATCTGGGCAAAGTTTGCTATAAAGTCTCTATAGAAGTTGGCAAAACCCAGGAACGATTGCAGTTCTTTGCGGGTGGTGGGAGTTTGCCATTCTTGGATCGCTTGTATCTTGGTTGGATCCATTTTTAAACCCTCTTGGGAGATACAGTACCCAAGGTAAGTGAGCTCAGTTTTGTGGAATTCACATTTGGACAACTTGATGGGTAGTTTATTATTCATCAAAGTGGCCAGGACTTTTTGCACCATTTGAATGTGTTCCTCCTCTGTGTTCGAATAAATTAATACATCATCAAGGTACACCACCACACCTTTATAAAGGAACTCGTGTAGAACTTCATTTATCATGGACATGAATACAGACGGGGCTCCCGCCAATCCAAAGGGCATAACTAAGTATTCATACTGTCCGAGGGGTGTATTAAATGCGGTTTTCCACTCATCCCCTGCCTTGATACGGACGTGGAAGTAAGCATCTTTTAAGTCTAATTTTGTAAAGATCTTACCTTGGGCCACGACGTTGAGAAGGTCTCGGATGAGCGGGATGGGATAGGCGTTGTTGGTGGATACAGCATTAAGTCCTCTAAAGTCCGTGCACAGTCGAAGTCCCCCATCCTTTTTCTTCACGAAGAGTACCGGAGCGGCATGGGGGCTGTTGGCTGGGCGGATGAACCCTCTTTGAAGATTGGTGTCGATAAATTTTCGGAGCTCCTCTCGTTCATGGAGACTCATGGGATAGAGTCGTCCTTTGGGCAGTGAGGCTCCAGGTACAATTTCCACCGCACAGTCAGTACGTCGGTGCGGGGGTAAAGCATCAGCTTCTTCTTCGGAGAAAGCATTCAGAAAGGGCCAGTACGGTTCGGGTATTTGGTTTATTTCTTCTTGGGTGAGAAGAGCCTTCTCGGTGTGAGTTGGATCACTACCCCAATTTTGGTTCCAGCGATGGTTTTTACAGTTGGCGTGACTGAAAGTGACACATCCTTCTGCCCAATTTATGTAGGGATTGTGATCACATAGCCACTTGCTGCCTAGAATTAACGGGTATTTGGCAGTGGAGCTGATGACAAAAGACCTTTTCTCCCAGTGTTGGCCCATGCCGGTGATTACT
Source organism: Eublepharis macularius (assembly GCF_028583425.1). NCBI lineage: Eukaryota > Metazoa > Chordata > Lepidosauria > Squamata > Eublepharidae > Eublepharis > Eublepharis macularius. Next base: position 127,448,926 of record NC_072794.1, read on the forward strand.
GGAATGGTTTCGGTGGTAACAGGGTTCATATTGGTGCCATCCATTTGTTCAAAAATTACTGGATTTTGCAATTCACGAGTTGGTAGAACTAGTCCGTTGACTAGGGCTGGGGCGATGATGTCTCTTGAGCAGCCCGAGTCGATGAGGGCTTGCACTCGGATGTGCATTTTCCTCTCCGGGTTAAGTAAAGTCACTGGCATGAATAAGATGGACCCAGGTGGCCGGTTCCGCGCAGGGACGGGCTTGGGGTGGATCTGTCGTTTGGGCCCTTTTACGACAGATCCATCTCGTTTCCCGACTGGGGGCTTTCTGGATTTACCTCTGCGTTTGGGGAAGCGGGGTCGTATTCCATAACTTCTTCCGCTTCCAGCCCCCTTTCTGAGGCGGGCCTTTGGGAAGCGCCGCGGCCTCTGTTCGCTCGTGGAGCGGGAATCGGGCGTTGGAGAGTAGGAAATGGAGCAAGGGTTGGACGCCGTAGTTGAAGCGGAGGTCTTTGCACAGGCCGGTAGGGGCATTGTGCTGCAAAGTGACCGGCTTGTCCGCATTGCAAACACAGCCCTTGTTGCCATCTAGCATCTCTCGCTCCACGAGTGGCGTATCCAGCTCCCCGTCCTCCCTTCTGTAAAGTCAAGGGTCTTCTTTGTCCCGTTTGTTGTTGTTGTTCAACCAAACGGACTTCCAAAATGCGATTTTCAACTTCGCATGCAAGTTGGATCCAACCCAACAGCGTAGGAGGATTGTCCTGCATAAGGGCTCTATCCAGAAGTCTCGGGTTTAGCCCTTGCTTGAACAGGATGATTTTGGTGGACTCCTCACACCTAGGGCATTTGGCAGCTAATTGTCGGAATTTCGTAATATAGTCCCTTGCCGACATGCTGCCTTGTTTAATGGCTTGCAATTCTGTTCGGGCCCTGGTTTCCTCTAAGGGGTCTTCGTATTGTGCTCGAATAGCGTCCACCAACCCCTGGAGAGTATTGAGTTCAGGGGCCCCGATATTGTATAGACCTACATACCAGTCCGCTGCTTTGCCTTGTAAGCGGGAGCCAAGATGCTCAATTTGACTGGCCTCGCTGCCGAAGAGGTGTCCCCACCGGTTGAAGAATTGCACTACTTGCACTAGGAAAAATCCCAGTTTGGAGGGATCCCCATCAAAAGTAGCTTCCAGCTTCACCCAGCCCATCGGGAGGTCTTGTCTCGGTGCTGGTGCTGGGTAGAAGTCCATCGGAAGCATCAGTGGCACTTGAGGTCCGAGGGGAAGTGGTTGGGGACCCGGTTGTGGTAGCGGTGCTGGTTGCACTGGCGGCGGCATCACCGGCTGAGCTGGCGGTGGTGGCCTCGGCTGGGCCGGCGGTGGTGGCCTCGGCTGGGCCGGTGGCTGTAGTCGTGGTCGGGGGGCAGGCTGCTGCAACCTTGGTCGGGCTGGTGGTGGCAATACCGGAGGTGCCGGCAGTAGCGGTTGAGGTGGAGGTGGCCGGGGCGGTTGAGTAATGACCGGCCGCTGAGGGGCAGGTTGGTGGGGTCGTAGTGGCGTAGGCCCCACCGGTTGGTTCGGAGGTGGTAATACTGGTTGATCAGGTGGCAAACGTATCGGTTGCTGCAACGGGGTTAGTTGCGGTCGAAGCGGAAGGGGCCGCAGCGGCGAAGGCCTGATGGGTGGTGGGCCGCGCGGGCTTGCCCCTCCCGGCGTCGTGACTCTGGGAAGCAGAGGCTGGTCTTGAGGTGCCGGTAGACCGTCCCTTGGGGTTTGCTGAATGGGGACCACTTCTAGCGGTTGTTGCGGCAATTCCTCTCCAGGAGGAGCCGGAGGCTCTTCCGTCTGATCCGGTCGAACCGTTATTGGAGAAGCGGGAGGGGGTATCACCGTCGTCCCGGTTGGACGGGTTGGCCCTTCTTCCCCTTCTCTAGGCCTCTCAGCTGGAGTTTCCTCGGTAGGTGGATCCCCGTCCGATTTAGGGGGTTCCGTTGGAGTCTCTCCAGGTACCTCAGCTGGAGTATCCCCGCTAGGCGGAATTTCGTCTAATCTAGGGACTTCCGCGGGCGGTTCTCCAGGGTAGGATTCCTCCTCTCCGGAAGGCAGCGGCTGCTGCGGGGTGTCCTCCACTGGATAGGACATAACGCTTTGGAGGGTGGCTATTTGTACAGCCATTTCTTCAGGTGATAGTCTCTCTCCTGCCCCCATCGCTGAGATCAGGTGAATGGCATGAGCCAAACTTTCCTCCATATCGATCAGCCTAGCTTCCAACTGTTGCATTCGGCTTGGGCCCGGTTGCCCCATCACGGAACTTCCCTCGGTTGCACTCACCGGGGAAAACGGCCCCCAAGGCGGAGGGTCTCCTTGATCGACTCGCGATCTCGCTGCTAGAATTCCTTTGGCTAGACCCGTCACTGCCGAGATGCCGGAATCTACAGCATGGGTGCGACTTTGCATCTGCACCCAACTTTGTTCAGGAACTTCCGTTGGCTCTTTCCATGGGGCAAGTTCCGAATAATCCCAACTCAGGGCGCCGCGGCGGGATGTGTTCCCGTCCGTCTGTTCGGTCGTCCTGTTCCAAAACAGCCACGGTTGGCTGCTATTCAGCTCAGGGACAGTCTCTAGGCTTCGGCGCCCGTCCATCGAAACTCTTGGGTGTAGTCCACCGGCCCGGCGCTCCCGCGTTTCTCGGGGTCTGGCTCCCCACTCCGACGGGGTGGGTAACGAGATCAAGGGGAGAGCGGCAGCCGTCGGCCTTGTCCCCTCACTGCCGAGGTCGATGAGAGGCGGGGTAGAAGTCGAAGCTCCGGCCCCGGCTGGCACCGGTTCCTGAGATTCTTGGGGTTGCGCTGTTTGACTGTCGGGGGACGCATACGGATCAAACAAAGGATCCCTGTCCGGGACTACCTTGGATTCCGCTGGGCCCGACTCAGGCATGATTGGTAACAAAATGTCAGCCTGTGGCTAGATAAGGCTCTTCCTACAGGTTCCCTTTCAAAAGCAAACAAGAGTCCATTGATTGAATAAGGAAACTTTACTGCAGAAAAGGTCCATTATAGTCCACTGTCCTGAATAGAAGACTCAGGATGGTACACAGTCATTGTTACCAATGAAGGGCAAAGCATGAGATACAGAGTAACAGTTCCCATCTGCATCAGCCTCCCCCCACAGTTCTCAAAACAACATCTTTCAGTCTTGGGAAGCTGCTCTCCTTCAAGGCCAATGCTTGGTGGAACGGTGTTAGACAAAACAGTCTCCTCCGGTGGGGAAGCTGCCTGGGAACTGGTGCACCTGCGGGGAAAGCACTTAGACACTAGAAGCATTAGAAAATGGAGTCAGTACAGTTTAAACACACACTGGACCTGACATTCTCCCAGGAATTACAACTGAACTCGAGAGATCAGTTCCCCTGGAGAAAATGGCTGCTTTGGAGGGTGAACTCTATAGCACTATACCCTGCGGAGGTCCTGCCCTTCCCCAACCCCTGCGCCCTCCCTAGGCTCCATCCCCAAATCTCCAGGAATTTCCAAACCCAGAGTTGGCAATCCTCATTATGCATCCTTTAAACGATTGATATTGAATATCTTTTAAGCCAGAACACTCATCAGCATCTCTTTGAAAAGTGATCTCAGGAACAGATTGCAAGATAAGCTACGTTCATGGGCAGACACCAAGACACTGATTAGTAAAAATCAGTTCAAAAATCTCAAACTGAACTTTTATTGTCTTTTTTTAAAAAAAATGAAAACAGTGGCAGCAGATGTTGCAGTGAGATCAGTGGGAAGGAAGTCTAATTGTGCAAGGAGGAGTGTTCATTATGCAAATGGATATATCCGGATATGAAACAAAACAGCTCTCCAAACAATCTGCTCCCTGCTCATGATGACCCACAAGCAGTGGCATGTCTAATTTTAAAATGATGTGAGTCAGGACTCAGGAGTTAAAAGGGACACAGTAAGTCAGAGAAAAGTAGCAGCCCGTTGAAAGGATAAGACTTATTTTGGAAAGGCTTCTTTTTGTTACACCCTTTCTTATGATGTGTCCTAGAGAAAAGCTTCTCTAGTTTTGTATTACCTCCAGATTAAAAGAATGTTTGAAAAGTTTCCATAAATAAATAGGATTCCTTTCATTTTATGTTGCTATGACTTAAACATGAAAACAGCAGAGCATACATTTGAGACTATGACATTTCTATGTTTATGTAAACTGGCAATAAAGCCCTAAAGTCTTGTGTGATGACAGCAGGAAATATATGGGTTAGCCCAAGCAGACATGAGCTATCAAAAAGAGCATGCTAGAATTACAAACCTTTGTAAATCATCTTTTGAAAAAGATCTCAGGAAATGCTTTCCGGTTTTGCCTCTAAATTTCTGACTGTATGGCACCATCTAGAGGCAGGGAAGGCTTTAGCAGTAGAAGAATATTGGCAGATATTCTGTAAAGGTGCAAATATCTACTAGAACTACTACAGTGGAGATTTTAACTACCAAGGTGATGCCATCTGACAAACAGGTGGAAAACTCCTATTTATAGATCTGCTCTTGTTCATGATACTTACTTATCCATTCAGCCAATTTGTGTCTTGACTAGCAATCCATTAATATACATTCTCTTTGTGTATACAATGGCAATACTACAAAAGAGATATATAAGCAAGATCATTATGTAAAAATGCATCACCTGCTTACTGGGTAAACACCTGTAGTTTGTTTAGCAGTGCAGTGGACTTGGAGCGCTCTCCAATTGTACAACATGTATTTGTCCTTGTAAATTCTGAATATCTTTGTTGTCCTGTGAAGATGGAGGCTGGTACTTGCACCAGCATATGGTGGTGGGGAGTGCCATCAAGTCATAGTTGACTTATGGCAACCCCTGATGGGGGTTTAATGGCAAGGGACTAACACAGGTGGTTTGCTGTTGCCTGCCTCTGCTACCCTGGTCTTCACTGGAGGTCTCCCATCCAATCCATAGAAAGTCCGACCCTGCTTAGCTTCCAAGATCTTGGGATCAGAGATATCCAGGTCAGGGTGCACCAAAATAGGTTAGTCAATAAATTATCCTCACCCAGCATCAGTACAACAATATACTCATAAACTTGAAAGAATCAGCTTATAGATAAATTCTCCGACATGGTCCATAATAGTTTCTCTGCTACCATAATATTGCTCACTGTTATCAACTGGGCATGAGTGTACTAATTAATAATAATAATAATAATAATAATAACATTCAATTTATATACTGCCCTTCAGCACAACTTAACACCCACTCAGAGCAGTTTACAAAGTATGTCATTCTTATCCCCACAACAATAATCACCCTGTGAGGTGGGTGGGGCTGAGAGAGCTCCAGAGAGCTGCAACTAGCCCAAGGTCACCCAGCTGGCTTCAAGTGGAGGAGTGGGGAATCAAACCCGGTTCTCCAGATTAGAGTCCTGCACTCTTAACCACTACACCAAACTGGCTCTCTACAACACTACACCACTCTCCAACCACTACATCAAACATGGAATTAGAATTCCATGGCTACTGCAAATACTGCAAATAAGAATTTTAGACCTGGTTTTTCCTTTGACCAACATAGCCAATCAGGCAAATTCATAACAGGATTTTTTGTTCAGATTACTATATATAATTGTGGTTTTATGCCCCTACATCCATGTATGCTATCACACAATTTCTAGGGATAATCATCTTAAAAACATCAATTACAACTTTGAAACCACTGAGCTGGCCTCATATTGTATTGACAATGGTATCAATTCATTGTTATTAATTTTAATGGGAAAATGAATTTTTAAAGTGATTTTTTTTCTACAGAAAAATAAATCACTAGAAAATGTTATCTCTCCCCCCACTTCCCGCATTTCTGGTATATAATGGTTTACATTAGAGATGGGTGATTCCCATTTGCTGTCAGAGAAATGATCGTGTCCATCTGTGTACTTTTCCCCATATTCCACAAGACCTAAATTCAGCCTATTTCCATTAAGTTTGTGCTTACGAAGTCCTTGATTTGTCAAAGAATTCTCCCACTGAGGGAGGGCAACAGTACTGGAACTGCCTTTTGATGCTCCCCCCCCCCCCGCCCCCGCTGTTTGATCTGCTGTGTAGCCTGCAAGGAAGAATAAATCTGATATTAGTATCTTGCCAACAAAAGCAAAGAATAACAATTTTGGTTTTCACTGCCATGCCTGCCTGTGCTCCATTTTCTTACCATGATGTTTTAAATTATGATTTTTAAGACACCTTGAGGTACAAAGGGAGCCGGATAGAAAGAAATAAACGAACAAATTAAATGAATACACATGATTTGTTGCCACACAGGGCATCCCTCATTCCAGTGCATGTTTGCCACGTTTAGTGGGAGATAATTGTTAGGGCCTAGGTGCTTTTCCCCAGTTTTTCTATATTCTTACATACATATATGTTCTAGTGTCCCAGAATTCAGACAGCTGAATAGTATAGTACAATGCAAGACTAAAGGCTAAATTACTGAGAATATGTCTGGGCATCCTCAGAAAACTATAGAAACTATTTTTTTTTAAAAAGTGCATGAGCTCTCACAGAGCTGGAGCATGAATAATATTGTACTACGTTATAGTCCAGATCCACAATAGACCCCCTGCCCTCACACACACATGTGTTTGTGTGTATAACATTTTATTGTTTGTATATGTTTCAGGGCACGATTGCTTTAAATTTTTCTTTGGTTGACATTCTGATTTTGGGGTGTTTGACCTGTAGCCCCCATTTTTAGATATGGCTATGCAGATATGGCTGTTTCAATATTTAAAAGTCATATAGGATGCTCATGTTGGTCTCAAAATACATATTTTTGAGGCTGATAAAGCACTGTTATATTTGTTTCCCTGTAGACACAATTTTTCAAGATGGTGGATCTTTTTCATATTCTTGTAGGATGATCATATTGGGGTCAGAATGTGGGTTTGCGGGAGGTTTCTAAAACCAAATATACTATTCTTTTCATTGTAAAAATTGTTATTTTTGTGTGTAGCCACCATATTGCAAGATGGCAGGTATATTTCCATAATTTGTAATATCTCAGTAACTATTCACTGCACACTGCTAATCTTGGTATCAAAATACATATTTTGGGGAACATAAATTCCAAATAAAATATAATTTTTTGTAGAAAGATCCATTCCCATTTTTTAAACGTCAGATCAAAAGTTAAATTCAGAATTGGTCTTACAGCAAAATATTTCTTGGAGTGATGGCTATCACTTGCAAGCCATTAGTGTGTGCAGTACTGTATTTTTCTTTTGTGCTTTGTGGTCCCTCTTTGAATAAAATATTATTGTTAAGAAAAAAGTTGCTCCAAATAATTTTCCAATGCCACTACTTTTGGTTATGTTAGTAATAAAAATGCATTTATTTTTTATTTTTTTGTTTCAGGTGAAATGGCATCCTTGGAAATAGAAATGGATGATATAAAATCCATTATATGTCAAGCTGCAAACGCAAAAATAAAACTAACATTGAGTGGTACAGGACAAAAAAGAGTCAGAGAAGTGGCTGCAGTGAGGCAGGCTGAAATGCTGAAGCTAACCTACCTTTATCTATCACCCTGTCCTTCCTTCCCTCCCTCCCCCAGTGGCCTCTAACTGGGAAAAGTCTGGCTCAATTATCCAGTGTCAGCCTGACTGATCTGCTGAGTCCAGCCGCACAGTTGAGAACATGCAAAAACTTGCAGAGGGCACCTCACCTTCCTCTGTATACCCCTCCCCACGCTATTTCTCTCCTCCTGGCAGCCTCCATATTCTCAGCTTTCCCAGTTTCCTTCTTTTCTTCCCACATACCAACCAACCAACCTTTTATCTGCCCACCATCTTCAGCTTTCTACCCAGTGGGGTTCCAAGCAGCTTACTTCATTCTCCTCTCTTCCAGTATATCCTTTTGTGGAGAAATGCTTTCATTTGTAGGTGCTGACTGTATCAAAACATTCATCACCAGTTTAAAAAAACGTCTCTTAACTGAGAAAAGGTGCAGGTGGAGGGGATACTTTATCATCCTCATCTAGTGTCTTTAGTTATGTGGATGCCTCAGCGGGCTGACAAAGGAGCAGCCAGAAGACTTTCTGCATAGTTTACTCTTCTAGGTTGGGGTGGCGGGGTGTGTGTGTGGCCGTGGGGGGTGGGGAGAAGAACAGGGACTTGGAAGACTAATATGCCAGAAAAAAATTTTCCTGGACCACTCAGGAAAAGCCTCCCTGATCCACCCCTATGACCTAGCCAGGGGGTAGGCAAGGGAATAAAACCTCCTGGCACAGAGAGGAGGGTCTCTTTGGCTGATCTGAGCTGGAAGCTGAAAGAACTTGGAGCTGGCTCCTTGAAGGCAGTGGCCATTGGCCATGTGGAGATTGGAGGTGGGACCCATTCTCTAGGAAGTGGCCCAAAACATGATGAAAATGCTGTTTGGGGGCTGTTGAGAGGGAAGTGACATCATCAGGCCTGCAGAACCTATCTGGAGTGTGCTTCAGCATGCATCTACACACTGGGATAGGAAGATCATTTAATTTAATTTAATTTATTATATTTATATTCCGCCCTCCCCGCTTTCGCAGGCTCAGGGCGGATAACAAATACAAACACCATTAAAAACATTTAAAAACATTAAATAATACATTTAAAAACATTTAAAAGCATTAAATATTACAGTTCATGCTGCATAGTAGTTCATACATGCCTCTGTGTTCGCATAGGGGCGATGGTTTAACCCCCCCTTCATGGGGGGCACTGCCCAGCGTCAGCCATATGCCTGGCAGAATAGCTCTGTCTTACAGGCCTGGCGAAATGCAAGCAAATCTTGCCAGGCCCTTATCTCTCAAGACAGAGCATTCCACCAGGTCGGGGCCAGGACCAAAAAGGCCCTAGCCCTGGTCGACGCCAGGAGGGCCTCCCTAGGGCCAGGGACACTTCAAAGATGTGTTCCACCAGAGCAGAGAGTCCTCCGGGGCTCATATGGTGAGAGACGGTCCCTCAGATACGTCGGTCCCAGTCCGCATAGGGCTTTGTAGGTTAACACCAAAACCTTGAACCTGTTTTGGTACTCCACTGGCAGCCAATGCAGCTGGCGTAGCACCGGTGTAATATGTTCCCACATCGGTGCTCCAGCAATGACCCGCGCTGCTGCATTCTGTACCAGCTGTAACCGCCGGATCAGGCCCATGGGAAGCCCAGCGTAGAGCGCGTTACAGTAATCCAACCTAGAGGTGACCATTGCTTGGACCACTGTAGTCAAGTCACGGGGAGACAAATAAGGGGCAAGCTGCCTGGCCTGCTGAAGATAATAAAAGGAAGACCTGGCTACTGCAGTGATCAGGTCCTCCATCTTCAGAGAGGAATCCAGAATCACCCCCAGGCTCCTAACTCTCGGGGCCAGTGTAAGTGCTGCCCCATCAAGTATAGGAAGCTGGGGTCCCAAAGCCATCTCCCCACGACCCACATAGAGGACCTCCGTCTTCGTGGGATTCAATTTCAGCCGACTTTGTCTGAACCAACCAGACACAGCCTCAAAAGCACGCTCCAGGGCATCAGGGGCTGATCCAGGCTGCCCGTCCAACAACAGATAAAGCTGGGTGTCATCCGCGTATTGGTGACACCCAAGGCCGAAAGTCCGCACCAGCCGGGCGAGGGGGCGCATATAGATATTAAATAATAATGGAGAGAGTATCGCTCCCTGTTGCACACCACATACCAGTGGCCTATGAGATGACACTCTCTCCCCAAGCGCCACCCTCTGTCCCCGATCATGGAGAAAGGAGACCAGCCACTGCAGTGCTGTCCCCTGAATCCCCACATTGGCAAGGCGGTGGGTCAAAAGCTCATGATCGACCGTATCAAACGCTGCTGACAGATCCAGCAAAATCAGCAGTGCTGATCCGCCCTGATCCAGATGTCTGCGGAGATCATCTGTGAGGGCGACCAGCAATGTCTCGACCCCATGTCCTGGGCGGAAACCAGACTGGAAGGGGTCTAGGGCCAAGGTCTCCATCAGGAAATTCTGCAGTTGCTTCTCTGCCACCCGCTCAATCACCTTCCCCAAAAACGGAAGGTTGGAAACCAGTCAGTAATTGAGCAGGTCAGCAGGATCTAATGATGATTTCTTCAGAAGAGGCCGTACCACAGCTTCCTTCATCGCCTTGGGAAAAACCCCAGAGCTCAAGGACAGGTTTATAATCACCTTCAAGGAATCCCGAAGCCCGTCAACACTGGCTTTCACCAGCCATGACGGGCACGGGTCCAAGGGGCACGTGGTAGGCCGTACCACCTGTCCACCTCTTCCCCAAAAAGAGGGCTGAAATGATCTAATATGGGTCCCGAAGACAGCCAAGGGGCCTCTAGTTCATTTACTGTATCAACTGTGGCTGGTAAGTCGCGGCGGAGAAGCAAGATCTTATCAGTAAAAAAGCTCGCAAAAGCCTCACAGCTTATCTCCAAATTCAACTTTTGATGATCTCCACCTGATTGGGAGACCAATGAACAGACCACATTAAATAATTTAGCTGGGCGTGAGCTAGCTGATACGATGGAAGCTGCATAATACTCTTTCTTCACAGCTTTCACCGCCATCTCATAGGACTTCATAAACAGCCTATAAGACGTTCTTGCTTCATCGTCACGAGATCGCCGCCACACGTGTTCAAGTCGTCTTAGCTCCCGTTTCTGTTGCCGCAGCTCCTCCGTATACCAAGCAGCCGGGCAATTCCGGCAGCGAAGAGGACAACAGGGGGCGATTTCATCGATGGCCTTAGAGAGCCGGACTTGCCAGCCCTCCACTAGCTCATCTAATGAACCACCGTGGAGCATTGGTTCCCGCAGAGCATTCTGGAACCCAATTGGGTCCATAAGTCTCCGTGGGCGAGCATAAATTTGCTCACCCCCCTTGCAGGGGGGGGGGGTGGCATGCCCAGCTGGGCCTTCACAACCGCATGGTCTGACCATGGTACCAACTCTATTTTATTCAGAACCACATCCAATCCCATCCCGAAGATCAGATCTAGCGTGTGGCCTGCTTCATGTGTGGGTGCCGATACAAACTGGGAGAGTCCCAGTGTTGCCATGGCTGACACCAGGTCCATGGCCTGTATCGAGATGGCATCATCTACATGGGCATTGAAATCCCCTGGCACCATCAACCTGGGGTACTCCAAGGCCCACCCAGCAACCACCTCTAGCAGGCACGGTAAGGCGTCTGCTGGTGCGCTGGGCGGTCGGTACACCAAGCAGATGGCCAAACTCTCCTTGGCATTCCACACCAGGCCCACACAATCAATGCCAGAGATCTTCGGGGCGGGAAGCGGCTTGAAGGAGAAACCCTCCCGGACAAGGATTGCCACCCCTCCCCCCCGACCCTCAGTTCGTGACTGATGAAGGACCGCATAACCTGGGGGGGGGGGGGTCAGCTCACCAAGAGCAACTGTTTCTCCTTCCCTCACCCAAGTCTCAGTCACGCATACCAGGTCCATATTAGCTGCCATAAAAGTATCATGCAGCATACTGGTCTTATTATTTATGGACCTGGCATTGCACAACATCAGTGTCGAAGGAGGATTTTTCCTAGCTCCAACACCGGCGTGCCTTGGGATGGGGCATAGGTTAGAAGACCACCGAGCCTTTCCACATCTCCGTGACCTTCTCCCTTTAAACCAGGCCCCACCGCCATACCTCCCCCGTTCCCAGAGGACTGGTATCCCTGGCCCTATCTCAGATGCCTTCCTCATATCCATCCCCTTACCACAGCATACAAACATCCTAAGCAACAATAAACAGCACCAGTTCTTCAGCAGCAACAGTCCCTGGCAGCAGCTCCTTTGAGGCCAGAGCACCCAGGGGGCGGGGCTGATCAGAACCCATGTAACCTACCATCTGCCCAATTTTTCAGGTAGTGTCCTGTGCCTGGTAAGATGATCTTCTCAGGAGTTGGTTACCTAACCAGTTGGCCTGTGAGGAAGCTTGGAGCACAAGGCTAATGCAAAGTGAACTGACTGATCCAGCACTGAAGTTCTGCCAAGTCTCAGACTAAATAGGCTGAGGGGTGATCTGGCTCAGCTGCATCTACCCACAGGTGTTGAAGCTTAGGAGTCTTTGCTCTGCTCTGACTATGGTCCTGCAGGAATCATGGCTGTCGAGTCCTGACCTGAGTCTGCAGGGAGATGGAATGCTGACAGCCTTGCACCTCGCTTTCTCCATGCTACTTCAGCTTAGATCCTTTGTTGCTGTCGCTGTTACGGTTGCTGGTCCCCTGATGGGGGCAAGAGATTCTCCTCTCCTAGCTTCTACCCCTCCCCACTCACCTGGCTGGCAGTGGGAAAAGGTGAGGGAACAAATTTCAAGGGGTACACTTCTGGCACAACACAACAATGTCATTTCGTGGAGTGACATCATTGTGCAGGCCCTAGAAGTGCTCCTACACTTTGCACCCATGAGGTAGATGACGCTGAGATCATGTGACAGGCCCAAAGTCACCCAGTGGGCATTCACAGCAGAGTGGGAATTCAAACTCTGGGTTTCCCAGATCCTAATCTGAAACTCTAACTGTTATACAACACTTGCTTTCATGGGTGGCTGCTGTTGAAGTCGTGCAAGTTGTATGTAAGAATCCACAGATTTGGACATGTTGAGAATTACATATAACAAAGAACCACTAGAGCTATCAGAATGTAGTCAATAATATATATTAGTACAGCCTATTTCTTTTGGCCCTTTCCAAAGAAATTTGATGCTGTAAATCAGGCTGCAAACCCATGGAGCAAAATCAAGACTTCATTTTATCTTAAAAATTGTTTGTACCTCACAAAAATTAATACCAACAATAACAACAACAAATAGTTGTTTATTTTGGCCAGCTGTGAATTTGCTTGCAAAGGTAGGAAACAATTAAGAGGTGAATCAAAATTTTGTGGGCAAACATTTTCTTTAAAAAAAAAAAATTATTAGTGCAAAACAAAAGAAACAGGAAAAAAAGAAAAACAATGCTGGCAGCAAAAACAAAAACAGTGTTGACAAATACGTAAGGTTCTATAAAAGGTTTCTAAATATCTAAAAATAAGTCCACATGTAATTGCTATCTATAGGCAATTCATACAGATGTTGATAAATTCATAAGATCCTCAATCCAATGAGTTATGCGAAGTGGGATTTTTGTCTTTCCAGTGTTGTAATATAAGTCTTTTAGCAACCTTAAGGGCTTGGAGGGTCCATTTCCATTGACCATTGGTTAAGTTCCAAGTACATTAACATCCTTAAAAATAAATGAGTATTCTAATACAAATTAATATGTAATATCTAATAATTTCCTCCCAAAAGGACCAAGTAACTAGACACGTCAAAACATTTTCAATATGAAAAGTAGTTTCAAGAGGGCAGATATTTCTGCAAGACCATCCGCATAAGCCTTAGCTTTTTGCATTGTTTCTTAATTTTATTCCTTTTGCTACATTCCCTAGCACCTGTTCAAGTGCCATTGTTTGTTTTACAGATTTTTTCTTCTTGACGATGTGATCCAACCAATCAGGGATCATGGAGCTAATGTGTTAATATCATGATATCACCTAGCCAGATACATTACATGATAACACAATAAAACCATTTCAGAATGATCTTTACCCTCACTCTCTGACATTCTTAAGGGGAAAATCTTTTGCCTCATTTCACAGCGCTCTGCTCATTACCATTGAACTGGGGGCATGCTTTGTAGGAAGGAATTCTTTTTGAGAAATGTGCCTCCACCACCTTTCCTCAGCCCTTGAAACAATTACCTGCTAAAATGCAAATGTATTTTATTCTATAACTCTGGTTTCTGGAAGCATATTTGAGCTAGACAGTAATTTGGCACAAGGTTTTGCAGTCTGTACTATCAGTTATAAAACAGAAAACTTCACCAAAGGGAGACATCCTTTCATTTCACACAGGAATGATTGTAATGTAATATCTAAATATAGACTGAGGCCTAATGTTGCAATGTATTTGTGCCCTAAACTCTTTGAGACTTCAAAGAAAGTTTGATATTTCAGGGGATATCAGAATTTTAGAATATCTATCCAGAAATATGTTTTTGTACTATATTGTTGAACGTTAGACTGTGTTTTGCTTTAAAGGAGCTGAATATGTATTTTGAAGCAGACTCATCAAGATCTTCCTACTTCACTGGATCCATCCCATTTCCTAAAAGTAAACAAGCTCTCTGAGGATCTGTACAGTGTATTTGAGAATCTCCAAGTCTCAGGGTTTTTTACACAGCTCAAAAAAAAATCATTAGATTACTATTTTTTCTACCTCTTCCCTGAGCCATAGTGGTGGAATTACAAACACTGAAAGGTATTATTATAGAAAATATTTCCAATGAATCCATGAAACAAATCATACAGGGAAAAATGCTTAGGGCATGTGAAGCGCTCCATATTGGAAGATCAGGTGCACTGATCACTCAAGAGCCCACACTGGCTTGCTGCTTGTGTCAGCTACTGGGGGTAATAGCCTGTGAAGACTGAATAGTTGTACCCTCCTAGAGTCTCTGTGATAAAAGGTTATTTCCCTAAAACACTAGGCATCTCCAACATACTTCCTTAAATTATGAGTTTGATGTGCTGCATTACAGGGATGCAAGCTCCCCAGTGGGGGGCAGGGGATCTCTTCCTCCCTGCTCTGCTCACCTGGTCAGTTAGGGGGCAAGGAGGGGGAGGCTGGCAGGGAGCCCCAGAACACATGGTGAAATAGTACATATCCAGATTCCCTGAATATGTAACTTCCGGTGTAAAACTAGAAGATATGGGGTCTCAACTGGGCCAAATCAGGCCCAAACACTACGTTAGTGGCCAATTTGGCCACAAAGATACACTGTCACGTTTAGTTTACCCCGGAAGTGATATTACCTCAGATTGGCACCCACCACCTTCCTGCTGGTTCCCATACCTTGCTGTTAAAGTAAGAGCGTAAAGTAAGTGAATCCCATCAGGAAGACCATACTCAAATATTGGACACTGATTCAGGACATTCCAGGCTGCCATTTACAACCAAGAATAGCACTACGGAGAACCAAGAATGTTAGAGATATACTCATACATTCTGACTTACATCGACATCCAATTAATAACCTACCTAGAGGTCATCACAGCTGTGGCACTTGCTCAACATGCAATTTGATGATGCCTAAGACTGAAGTATCTAGTTTGAACTTACCAATATTGCCTTTCACGAACTGCAATACACAGACTGTAGTATATTTGATACGTTGTCCTTGTAATAAATTTTACATTGGAAATACAACAAGAGCAATAAAAATAAGACTACAGGAACATCTATCACGGATATGCTGTAAAACAGCAGATGCCCCCTTGGTTAATCACTATATTCAAGAACAACATAGAGAGAGGGATCTAGGTTACACAGTTATCTTTGTATCTCATCATAAGGAAATTGAATTCATTAAGAGAGAACTGTGTCAAAAAGAGACCTGGTGGATTTTTAAACTTAATACAGTCCATCCTAGAGGACTGAACATTGATCTTGACTTTACACCTTACTTGTGAAGTTGTGAATGCTAACAGTTCTGGCCCTTTAATTACTTTCTGAATGTGCTTTGAGCTTTTTTCCCCCAGTCCCTTGATATACTGCAATTAAGGTCTTGCTTTTCACACGTGCCAAAATGGAAGGCAGATGCTAAAGGCTAAAAGAATATCGAATGACTAGTGGAGGTGTATATGTGAGTACCTTTGCAACTGATATTGTTAATTTTTGTCTCATATGTATAAAACTGATTATATGACGGACTTCTTAGGCGTTGCCTGTAATATAACGACTGCCAGGATGAAGAGGTGAAACGGGCAGATTGCTGGCTTCCCATCGCAGCTGTGTATCCATTCTTCATTGCCGCCTATCACTGTCTTCATATGAGATCATATACACTGTTTCTCCAATAGAAACTTACTGCACTGAAGACCTTCTGGCATTGTTTCATCAAAACTTACTGGGACTTTGGTGATTACTGTTCAGACCTCTGGTCAATTCTAGGCACATAGCACTTTAATACTGTATAGGAAATCCTGTTGAATTATATTTTAATTATTTATATATGCTTTGCCTTCTGTAATCACCTACACTGTGTGTATATATATTCTCTGTTTATCTTGCTTTATTTGACTATAATGTTGCTTTAATTTGATTGATTTACAATAGAGACGCTCATTAGTTAGATTTCACTGCTTGTTAGTTTTTGTTTATTAGTTAAAGTAAGAGCAGCTGGCACTCCTACTGCATTTGGACCTGGAAAACCAAGATTCAAATCCCCTCTCAGTAGTAAAGTTCACTGAGTGCCCAATCATGCATTCACACCCTCTTTGTTCAATCTATCTCACGTATTCTTGAGGTAAAAATGCTACTTTGAGGAACAGGAAGAGACATTGATGCTATAAATATGGAAACCAACACTTTGCAGATATAGTTGTTTCTTATGAAGAAGCTTTCTTAACAGTTTAGGACAGCCACAACTATAGAAGAAGGTCCTCAGCTATCTGGAAATCATAGGAACCCTCTATTAATTATCTTAAGAGGTGCAAAGTATATTTTTTAAAAACCTCCTTGTTAATTTAAAGTGGCTTGGAAAGACCCTGTGAAATAAAAAATTCTGTTTGGCCTTTAAAGCCATGCTTGGCTTTTTGATAGCCTGCTCCTTTTGATTTCACTTGGATATTTGAAAATGTGTTAGCTTGCATTACTGCTAAAATTTAATTTTATTCTTAGTTTGGCATCACTGTATGTCTTGGATGCTACAGATGGTCAAAACAGCTCTTAAAAGGCTCTGGAGAACAGGAGAGTATTAAAGATTAGTTGTAAATACTATAAAAGCTGCCATTTTTCACATTCTTTCCAACGTTTGAGCTATACCATGAAATTCCTTTTGGACATGGGCCTTAAAATCTTTGTTTCATTTATTCCTCAAGGAAAACCATATGCTCCGTCTACTTATAGTACCATTCAAGGATAAATGTTAAGTTAGTATCAAAATTATTACTGCACAAGATATAGTGTAATATGGCCAAGTGAGCCGGTAAATACCCAGATGAAAATTTCACTTTACCCAGAGCAAACTCAGTGGCTTTCAAAACACCACTGTTCTGTTTCTCTTCTCTCTCCTACTTCCTTTTGTACTTTGGGTATCATAATATTAACAAATGTTTCAGGGCAAAATGAATGCTTGAAATTGTTTCAGGGCAAAATGACTTGAATGCTTGAAATTTTTAACATACACGCTGAAGATGGCTATTAATACTAGTACATGATGAGGACACTTCAGGAGTGGTGGGAAGGGGAAAATAAACAACGGGAATTTCAATAGTCTGGGATTACAGAGTTCTGGCTCTCACAATCCAAAGCTATAGTGCAGTGCCTTGACCACTGAAATGTGAAGCTAGGTGACCAGGAAGCTGGTCATCTATCCTCCAACCTAAGTGGTACAGTGTAAAGAAAGGTATATTTTATCTCCTTCCTGAGCTGGATAGGAAGGTGCAAATGTAGGAGAGGATGTGTCTCTTATTGTATGCTCTTCTCAGCTATTTTATATGCCTCCCATCCCCAGTCCATGGTATTATAAGTACAGATGGGCACGAACAGCAATATGAACTGAAAAATCCACGAACAGCCCAATCTGCTGGTTGTTGTGGATTTTCCGGGCTGTACAAGCTGTTCGTGAGGCCCCATTCTAAACAAACAGGTGGTCATTGCAAGCCTCGTTCATTGCTGTTCGTTGCTGTTCATCAAGCCAGACAGTCTGACACCTGCAATCAATTCCCATGGCAACTCAGGCAGGGATTGTCTGAACTCTGTCTGAACTCCTGCTGTTGCCCTGGAAGCCCCAATCTACGCCCAATTTAGCTTGATAGTCAGATCTTCCTTCCAAGTGTGGACTGGAGCTCCAAAATTGTTACAAGAGGAAAAGATCAGGGGGGAGGGGGGCTCCCAGCTCTGGCTTTCAGGGAGAGACAGCTGCTGTTGGAGAGACAGGGTGAGTGCATTGGAGCTTGAATTTTCTTTGTGTGTGGTAGGATAGGGTGTGGTGGGATACCCCTTCAGGTTCCAGGGCTGCTTCCAGGCTCTGGGGACAAGCTATTATTTATTATTGGTACCTTTCCAGCTGCCTGCTCAGGTAGGGTTTCTGGGAGTGGTGCAGTAGGGATCTTGATAGCTGGAGGAGAGCCTGCTGGCCCCCACAAACAACGAACATGTTAGTGACAGGATCATGTTCGTCAGTGTTCGTTGTTCGTTGTTCATGGATGGCAATGAACAATGAACACCATGGTTGTTGTGGATTTTCCGGGCTGTATCACCGTGGTCTTGGCATTGTAGTTCCTGACGTTTCGCCAGCAGCTGTGGCTGGCATCTTCAGAGGTGTAGCACCAAAAGACAGAGATCTCTCAGTGTCACAGGTTGGAAAAGATGTTGGCAGGTCATTTATATCTACTCAGGAGGGGTGGGGTTGACCTACAATGCCAAGACCATGGCTATACAGCCCGGAAAATCCACAACAACCATTGTTCTCCAGCCGTGAAAGCCTTCGACAACATAATGAACACCATGTTCATTTTTTTTCTATTCGTGCCCATGTCTAATTATAAGCTGTCAGGCACTCTGTCTTCTTTGCTGCTGAAAGATGCTGGACTAGGTGGACCACTGGTCTGATCCAGCAGTGATCTTGTTCACTCATGGGACTCATTTCGCCTAATAGGGCTCAGATCTCAAAAAAGCTTGAAGCATCCTGGAGTGGAGGGGCAGAATTGTTGGGGTTTAGGGCTTGGATTGTACTGTGGAAGTGAAATGCTACATTATGAACACAGTTCACAACAGTTTTGTTGCTTTAGAAAAGTAATAGAAATCCTTTATTTTAAAGGCATTCCATACTGGCTAGGAAAGGATCGAGTTATCTGTCTAAGAATGGAGATAGATGTCAGACAGCATGTTGTAGAGTTGTCAACTCTGGACTGGGAAATTCCTGGAGACTTTGGAGTTGAACCTGATGGTGGGGTTTAGGGAGGGGAGAGACCTCATTGGGTGACTCCATCCTCCAAATCTACCATTTTCTCCAAGGGAACTGATCTCTATTGTCTGAACATTTATAATTCTGGGAGATCGCCAGGTCCCACCTGGAGGCTGACAATTCAAACATCTTGCTGCCATGGTGGTTAAACAAAGAAGGTCTCAGGTTCAGTCCCTGGTATCTCCTGTTAAAAGGATCTGGTTGTAGGTGATGTCTGAGTAGACAATACTGACCTTGATGGAACAGTAGTCTGATTATTACAAGGCAGCTTCATATGTACATCTATGAGAATGAGTTAGCTGGAAAGAAGAAGAATTGATCTATCTTGCCTTGCTGGCTCTATTCTCCACTCCCCCCAAATACTCATGAGCTCAGTCCATTGCACAGGCCTTCACTCTCAACAAGAATCACAAGAATATACCTCTTCCCTGTTAGTTCTTAGCTGTCTCTTCAGAAAAACTGTTTGAGGTGTCTGACAACAAATTTAAAACATCTTTAAAACTAAGCTTAAACTTTATGTCTGTGGTAAGAGGATGTAGAAGAAACTACCTTTTACTACTTACTGTCAGATTATTCCGGAAAATATGGCCAGGCCAAAATTAATGCATTATTATAAAGTGAGTTATTTGGCCATTATAAAACACTGCATGCAGTTTTTATTTCTGGTCTTATCTGGTCATGTTGCATTAGCCTAGAGGTTTTAAGTATTTTAATGTTATTAGACTGCATCTAACTATAGCTGTGGTATTCTCTACTTCAGAACTCTTAAATCTTTAACTAAAAGTATTTATTTTAAATCTTCCAGTCATGACTCTCATGAGTATCCTCAGGGTAATTTCAGCACTTTTCATTAATGTCATTTATTAAAGCTGAGTCACATCACTGATGCCTGGTAAGAATTTCTAAAGCTAAAACATACCAGTATCAAATGGCAAACAATCTTCAACAGCGACCAAAGATATTGAAAGAGTTAGTTAAAATGTGAAGGGAAACAGCATATATTATCAGTCAGTTCCACAAATTTCCAAGCATATAGCAATAAACATGGCATTATGTCTAGATTCTCTCATCATAAACTCTCCATGTCAGGCTACTGGGATCCATCACTGAAAGTTTTTAATTCTTTGACTTTTTCAGCATTTAGTTGCCTGAGGTATACACAGTCCTCCTTTATAAAAGTGTTAGCCTCAAATTTAATTGTGTTTCCTGGCCTTCAAAATGCCTTCAAAATGTCTTCAAAATAACAAGAGAATTGTCAACCAATTGACTCCAAAATTATATTAATTAAATCAGAAAATTTAAATACCTTTAAATTTGGAAAAATCAGTATTTCCCCACACTATCAGCCCTACTAAATAATAGGGAGGGGGTAAAACTAGAATTGTGGTTGATTCATTATAGTTTCTAGGCTATAGGCCTGCTGGAGGGGTATGGGTAAGAAGTCAAGGATGTCTGGAATTCAGTGCTGGACACAGCAAAAGTGCCAGTCCTTCTTTGGCTGCTAACACACAGATAAGAATGCCACACTCTTATTTTCCCCCAGCATATGCGTATTAAGGCTTCCTTGGCCCTCTACAATCCTTTTATCTATCTAATTTTCATTCAGAAGGAAGGTGGGCTGGCTGAACCCTCAAGCCCAGCATGGGGAGGAGAAATTTACCAGTCCCTCACATTAGGGGACACATACTCATTGCCACTTTTGCTCTGCCATGTTTCCTGGTTTGGCCTCTGCAGCTTATGAGGAGCAGCTTACTGTATTGCCAAGGGACAATTGTTCTTTTTCTCTAGAGGATATGGAGGCAGTAGTGGACAGAAGAAAATCACATCTACAGAAAAAGCAAAGTGAGAAAATAATATGCTTACGTTCCTTCAGCAGTTGGGAACCCCTGGAAAATGACAACAGAAGGACCCCCTGGAACTGATCAGCTTGTGCTGAGGTCTAATCTCATGGCTAATCCTGAAGTTTTATATACTATTTTAAGAGTCATTAATTTCACCAGTGCTTGTAATTTATAACTGACATAAAAAGTGATACATCTTAGACTCTCCCAAGGCCAACTGATTAGTCGTGGTATGTGGCAAACATTCAAGATAGAATACTGTGCTATGTTCCTAGTACTACCAGGTGCAGAAGTTATCCACAACTTACAGTATGTCAACTAGAACTATGTGCAAAGCAGAGAAAAGTGTTTAGATCTTCAAGACTTCAGATCTGCACAAATGGAAAATTGTGGCATACCACCTGACTCCTCAAGATGACAATGGTTTCCCACAATTTCACTACACGTATGAGCACTATCCTCTGAATTCTCTGCTTAGTTCCTTTATCTTGCACTCCTGGGGCAGGGGATGGAGACCTATTTTGGCCTACAGCTCAAAAGAAGGTGGGATGGAGCTGTGCAACAGAATCATAGCACAGCACAGCTTCTGCTCCCAGTTGAGACAAATGGATAGAGAGAAATAGTAAGAGAGTCCTCTCCCAGTTATTCTTGGCTCCTCTTAGACCACCTCTGTCATCAGAACTACAGCTCCCTCCCTGGCATAAGAAAGGAATCTGAGAATGGGTTTGAGAGGTATATTGGATGAGAGATCAGTGCAGACATACAGAGTCTTTGCAATTTGCAAGCAGAGTCTTTTGAAAGCAAGTAGGTCCCCCGCCAAACAGGCAGCAAAACTGCTAATCCTGTATCTGATTCCCAGAACAATGGAGTAGATCCCAGCTTCACGACTTCTTATCTTTGCATTCCTTATCTTTATCAAAATTGTTTAAAACCTCTGTTCCTTTGTTTTCCCCATTATGACTGCCCACTATGGAGAACTTTACCTGTCCTTGGTCCCCAGAGAGGAAACATCAACCAATCAGTTTAACAAAAGATGGTCACTCAGTAGCTATACTAATATGTTCTGATGAATATATGCAGGCTAATGTATACAGAATTGTGTAATTGCATACGTTCATAATGCTTGCATTACAAAATATAATCAGCATGCATTAAATACAGTCCTCATTATACAGATCTGATTCTCAGGCTCTTACATTTGGGGACTATTCAGTATAAATGAATTTACTGGTTTAATACCCCTACCTGAATCTCCTGGATCTATGAAATATCACCCCAATTTTACAACAATCTCCTGCCAATGAAAATCTAAAATATCAGGTTATCCTTGGAGTTGGCTAGGTTCTTTTTCCATATTTAAGATGTCCAAATCTCTTGGACATAACTTTCATGGATACTCCCAGAATCCACTCATGTCAAGATAATGGGGTCTGCTCTTGCTCTTTTTTCAATATGGTTATTACAAATGTTTTTTTCATTGGACTGAATCCATCCTACCTCTACTACAGTTAGCTAGAACTATTTGTGAACTCCGTAGCACTGAAGGTCAGAACGCAGCTTTTCCAGTAGTCCTAAAAATCTATACTGTTTGCTAAGCCTTTAGGATAAGACATAATCCTGGTGAGGAATTCATACCTCTTGAGTTACCTGGCCATGTTGGGCCACTACCTGAAATCTCAGAATGCAAGCCCAGAAGGAACCTTGAAGGACAGACACTGGTTCCTTATCCCCTTCACTACCATGGGTTCTGTTATCTTCTTGAGCTTAGGAATCAGGAAATCCAAAGAGACAATCACATTCACTGCCTGTTATCTTCTAACAGAGAACTTAATGGTCCTACAGTTTCAGCATAGTGGTGGAAGAGTCCATAGACTAGGCAAGGGAGTCTGAATATTTGGAGGATTACTGAGGTGTTCAGAAAGATATATGTATGTTTTTTAAAAGGAAAGGATCTCTCTGAACATAGCAAGGACTGGCAATCTGCTCTATGTCCAGCATGTGATTTTCCCAGGCTGCCTACAAAGAGTGTGCAAAACTAGACAAATGAACTGGAAATACACCTGGAAATCACTGTTTTGTTTGGTGTAATGGATAAGAGCGGCAGGACTCTAATCTGGAGAACCAGGTTTGATTCCCGACTCCTCCATTTGTAGCCAGCTGGGTGACCATGGGTCAGTCACAGCTCTCTGGAGCTCTCTCAGCCTCACCCACCTCACAGGGTGCTTGTTGTGGGGATAATAATAACATACTTTGTAAACTGCTCTGAGTGGGCATTAAGTTGTCCTGAAGGGCAGTATATAAATCTGTTGTTGTTATTGTTATTCATTAACACAGCTTCCAGAACATTGAACCAGATCCAGGAAACTAAATTATAACAACACCCTCCCACCAAAAGGTTTTAGTGTTTAATTTTATTTTGGTCTTTACTTTGTAGTGGCAGCAGCAGCAGACAAACACTGGGTCTGCACTGCAGCATCTTGTTTTCCTTAATGGCATTCACCAATCAGATTCCAAGGGGAGACAGCCCTTATGCTTAGGTGGGTAGATGTGTTGGTCTGCAGTAGAACAACATGATTTGAGTCCAGTGGTGCCTTCCCTTTGTCTGAAGAAGGGAGCTCTGACTCTTGAAAGCTTACACTCTGAAGATCTTGTTGGTTTCTATGGTGCCACTGGGCTCAAATCCTGCAGTCCTTACTATTAATTATTAATTAACTGTTGGTGTGAAGGGGGAATGTGTGCAATGTGCATGAGTGCATCTTTTCTCCCCATTGCTAACTGGGTAGTGGCATTGTCTCCCTGTCAACTGGGTCCTTTCAAGGGGAGACCTCTTCCCGCTTATTAGCTTTGGAAATATTTGGAATGGGTATGTGCAGACATCAATCATAGGCAGCAATTCTAAAGACAGTTCCCTGGGGGTAAGCACTATTGAATAGCATGGGGCTTACACCTGAGTAGACCTTTTAGGGGCATGCATCTTGGTTTATTTTGCAGTGCTACCTGGGCACAGGTCTGTCTCTCTGACCCCTATCAGGGCACAATCCTGCCTGCCCACCCCAAAAGGAAAATTAATGGAAAAACACAGGTCTGTTTGGGCAGTGAGAGTGGGAGTAGGGATTCAGACAAAGGTGCTGCCTGCCTGCCTGCCTGCCTGCACTTGAGCAATGGAGACTGGTGGTGATGAATGTGAAAACACCCCCTCTTTATGGGAACAAAACTGCAAAGCCTAAGGAAATAATGTCACCAACAGAAAACAGAAGTATGCAAAGGTAATAATTTATTGGCAGTATAGAAAAAGAAAAAGGGAACATGAAGCAGGATTTTTTTTAATGCCATCGCCACCCTGCTATCCCTTTGCCAGCCAGTTTCCCACCATAGTGTGTACCTGCTGACACTCACCTTCTTCAGGGTCTATTGTTGCTGTGAGTGTGTAATGTAACTTAAGAAAAACTCAGTGGGTCGATGGCTTTGAGAGAGTACTGTGTTCTATGCAATTTTGCTACAGTTAAGTGCAAAAAAAGCTGCCCCAAAGAGCCTGGAAGCCTTCATTGCAAAGAATGGGGCCAAAACTCATAACAACAACAACTACAACAAAACAGATCAGATCTGTGATGGTAACACCTCACCCCGAAAGAAACAATAATAGTACGTACGTCCTTTGGAAACCCCAGATTCAAAACTGAAATGGATTTTTTTCAACGCACGCATAAATGTTTTGTGACCAGAGCATTCTCATGCTGCTTTCTTCACCCCCTATTCCTCATCTCCTTTATAAGGTGAGAAGGCTGAGACCTCGAAGGACATTGCACTTACCATTTTTGGACTTGGGAAATAGCCTAGGGGTTGTACTGCATCCAGCATTACTGCCGGAAAAGCAAGTTAATGCAGCTGCAAAAAACGTTTTCTTCCAATTTCATAAAGACTGGATGATCTCCTACCTTGACTCAGCTGATGTACCTACCTGGATCCAAGCCATGCACTCTCCATGGATCTGCCCTTGAAGTCAACCTGGGGCCTTCAGGTGGTACAAAATGTCATTGCTTGATTATTATCAGGAGCTAGAGAGGACATTCACATACACCTGTTCTGCAGTCACTCTTTTGGCTGCTTATCAGCTACCTGATTGGCTGTCACATACAAAGCCCTGCACGGCCTTGGGCCCTCATATCTGCAGGGCTGTCTCTCCTCCTATGCCCCACCATGACTAGGAGTGTGCACCAAAAATCTTGGAAATCTGGTTCTTGGTTTCATGGAAACAAAACAAATCCTGGTTCCGTGAGATCCAGGTAAACTTTATTAATCCAGTTTGGTAAAATTAGAGAATCTCATATTTACTCAGCCATTATTTTCTATAGGGATACCTATCTGGAGGCTATCTATAGAGATGGGGGAGTCATTTTTCAAGAAAACTCCACCAAATTTTCAGGAAACCTACTCCTGCCTGTCTATTAAAGTCCCTCCAAATTTCAGGAATATTGGACCCCGAGGTCCAATTCTATGGGCTCCTGAACAAGATACCCCAGTCGTTTCCATTGTTTCCTATGGGGAAAAAGTCAAAGCTGACTCCCACTGCAGAAACACACTGAGGCAAGGCTGCCATGGCAAAGACACACTCCTAAATGCAAACTCAACACACAGAAAATCCAACAGAACCAAACTGAAGCTCCCCAAGTGCCCATTGAGCAAGCTGCCCAGCCATTCTCCATTGTTTCCTACAGTGGGAAAGTTTCCAAGCTGGTTCACAGGCAGAAACACCGTGGCAAGGCTGCCACTAGCCAGAGACACACTTCCAAATGCATGCTCAACCCAGAGGACCCCAACAGAACCAAACTGAAGCAAGGGAATGGAATCCCTTCAGAACCACAGTGAAGCAAGGGGACCAACATCACTCCAGAGAATCACGTCAAAAAAGTGAATTCTAGCCAAACCATACCGAAGTAAGGGACACTGTGGCAGCCCAACTGAACCAGTGTTACTCACAGAAGCCAGGGAGACAGTAGAACTCTTGCACGGATTGGACACTCCCTGCCCCCATCCCCTCTCCTCCCCCCTTCTCCTGCTTCTTGAAAAAAAATGGGAGAAGCCCAGGAAGGAGAAGGGGTGTGTGTGTGTGTGTCTGGCTCCCCCCCCCCGAATCACACATCTCTTAGCCATGACCTTCTGCAAGTGCCGCCCTACAAACAAGCAAAATCAACACATGCTTTCTCTGTTGTTGCTCCCACTTTGTGGAATGGCCTGCCTATGACGTCAGGAAGGCTCCCATGCTCTCATCATTCTTCAACTTATGTAAAATTGATTTTTTCAGGAAAGCTTTTCTATAAAGGTAATAAGGCTATACTATAACAGAATAGTTCAGGAAGGTGCTTTAGGGATTGTGGATTATACAACTATGTATAGGACATATTACCAATTTGCTGCATGTTGTTATGTTATTGCTTTCTAATATGCTATGCTCATTCAGATTTTGGTACTAACATTGCTCATTCAATGTCTCCTATAGATTGTATTGACCTTCACTAAGCTCATTAGATGTCTTTTTGTATGGACTATCATCGATTCACTGTATAATCTGCTTTGGGTCTCAGTGAGAAAAGTGAACTATAAATAAAGTAAATAAATAAATAACAAAATGAATACATTTAAAATGAAAACAAAGTACATTAAAATTATTCTTAATATGAAGTGTTTTGTGATGTTGAGGACATGTCTGTCTGATTCTAAATTCCTCTTCCCATTGTCTTTTGGTGGGGGGAGTGTACATAAGTTTGAAAAGCCTAGGGTAAAAATTTACATAGCTTTTTCAATTACAAGCATTTATTTTCTTGTTGCAACTTAAGTTGCTGCCTGGATCTGATGCAATGCCTCTATAAATGCAGACCAGATGCTTTCCTGTGATGGGATGTTCTATGAGAAGGACCCTGGAGCTTCACTGGTACACGTTCTGGACAATTTGGCACAGGGAATAGCTGGTGATGATATGATGCCTTCCAGAATGGGTGACCCTTAATGAAGATATACACCCTTGGTTGGGCTCTGGTGGAAAAATAATTTCTTTCAAGCACAAGATTTACAGTTTAAGCAGCAACATTCTGTTCTATAGTGTTTAAACACTCCAAGCTCTCATTCCAATTTGAAATTCCATTTGGAAATACATGCATATCACTGACATTAGCTTTTGTGACAACATTTTCTTAGTGATTCATCTGATCTGGTTCATCATTCTTCAAATACTTGGTCACTTAACCTAATAATGGCAGGAAGTCATTCCAGCTCCTTCTTCTGAGTCATGGGTTTTTTTGGTAATTGCTTATGCAGTTGTAGTGATAAAATGTAGCATGTATTATATATGTTAATATAAATTAAGGATATGTCTTTAAGCTTAGCGAGCGTCCTATCTTATGTCCCCCTCTGCAGTCCTCCCAGCCCACACAGCTATTCTCCCATATGGGTCCTGCAACCCCAGAAATGTTTTTTTTCCAGGGCCTAGGAGCAGCTGCAAGAACAGAAAGGAATGGGGCTGGGGGAATCAGCATTCCATGCCGGACACATCATTGGATACAGTCCAGAATTTATTTTTCTGTCTGGTGTTGTTCTTTTGAGTGGAGTGTTCATAAACGGTGATAGGCAATTAGATTTCACAAGAGATGAATCATTAGCACAAAAGATCCTTGCAAGTGCTCCTGTGTAATACAGGAGTTTTGTTCTTTGATTTTGGTACATATGTTAGAGTTCTGTAATACTACAATTTTTATAATATTGGACGATCTACTGAAGCAGTCACCAACTCTCTTTAGGGTGTGGAAAAATAATTACAATGTTACATGCCATACCCAGTATATTAGATTTGAAGCACAGTGCCTAACAATAACACAACAACAAAAAACCCTAAAGAGTTTGAGGATTTTTGGTTTAGAAAAATTGACTAAGAGGGAGAATTATAACATTCATTAGATGGAGAAATTGGACATAAAACGTTTTGTGTAACTCAGGGTCACCCAAAGAAGTTGACAGTCAGAAGATTTAAGACAGAAGAAAGTAGTCCACAAAACACGATTAACTTATGTCAATGTCTGCTAGTTTGCCTTCTTTAAAAAGGAATTAGAAACATTCATGGTGGATAGGTCTATTGATGACTGCTAACCATGATGGCTAAATGGAACCAGCGTGGTCAAAAGAAGTATATCTCTGAATAACAATGGGGGTGACAATAAAAGAAGAGGCTTTGGTTTTTGTGCCTTGCTTGTGGCCCTTTCAAGGACACTGATTGACTTCTGAGGGACACAGGTTTCTAGACTAGACAGACCCTTAGAGCGGAACTACAAGTGACAAAAGGCACAGGTTGGACACTTGTCAGCTTCCCTCAAGTTTTGATGGGAAATGTAGGCATCCTAGTCGTGCAGCTTGGCTCTCTGACTGCTGTCCAATGGACTTTTCAACTGTCACTTGTCCAACATTCCACCAAGCTGCCTACATTTCCTATCAGAACTTGACGGAAGCTGACAAGCGTCCAACCTGTGCATTTTGTCACTTGTAGTTCCACTCTCAGTCCTATGCAGGGCTTTTTTTCAGCTGGAATGCCGGAGTTCCGGAACCTCTTGAAAATGGTCACATGGCTGGTGGCCCTGCCCACTGATCTCCAGACAGAGGGGAGTTTAGACTGCTGTCTGTGCCGCCAAGCAGTGCAGAGGGCAATCTAAACTCCCCTCTGTCTGGAGATCAGGGGGTGGGGCCACCAGCCGTGTGACCATTTTCTCCGAGGGCAACCCACTGAGTTCCACCACCTTTTTTTCCAGAAAAAAAGCCCTGGTCCTATGGCTCTTTGGGAGTTTCTTTATGATCTAGTTTTTAATATCAGGATGTTATATTCTGAACTGGGTGTGGCTCAGAAATGTAGTCACCAATGAAAATTGGCTTTCTCAGCTCTCTTCACCATGAAGAACACTCATGGAAATCTAGGGAGTTAACTGAATTTGTGCAATATTGCATAGCTTGATAAATGTGTTAAAATTAGTCATTCCTAATGGGGATGTTGTTGAGATAAGTGAGGAATTATTGCTGGTTACAAAAGAACTTGAATGATTATGGACTACAGCAACACGTGCACCTTTCACTACATAGGAACAGCAAGATGATTTGTGAGGAAACTCTGTGAAGGCATTTTTGTTTGGGGGTTGATCTCAAACAAATTCTTCAACCAGCTATTAAATGAGAGTTGCATGCTTGCTAAAGGTCATGAAAGCTTCCTGCCCCCTTCCTTCATGAATGGAAACCTCTCTCTCACTTTAAGTTCAATGTATGCATTGTTTCATCAGTGATAGCCTGGACCAGGCAACTTTTTAGTAGGAGTGGGATACTGTGTGCCTCACAGTGCAATCCTTTGCATATCCACTCTAGTTTAAACCCAGTGATTTCAATGGCCTTTGATTGGAGTTAACACGGCATAGGATTGCACTGTGAGATACTTTTTTGGAACATTGAATTTTGATGGAGAGGCACAAGTGTCTTATTTCCAGTTCTTTTAAATTAAGATATCTTGGCATAAGTGCTGGTATTTTAGAGTACTAAACTTCAGGGATTCAGCCTAGGGTTGCCAGCCTCCACGTGGGGCCTGGAGATCTCCCAGACTTACAACTGTTCTCTACACCACAGAGATCATCTTCTGTGGAGAAAATGGCTGCTTTGGAGAGTGGATTCTGTGGCATCATGCCCCACTGAGGTCCTTCCCCTCCCAAAACTCCTCCCTCTCCAGGTTCCATCCCCCAAATCTCCAGGAATTTCCCAGTCTGGAGTTCGCAACTCTGCTTTAGCCTCTTATCAGTTTTGGTATATCAAGAATCAGTCAGCCACTCAGGCAGACACTTGAAAGGGTGCCGTATGTCTGGTTTAATTTGCACTCTATGTTCACTAAAAAGAACATGGTCATTAGACAGAGCTCTGCTGTTTGATTGTAGAACACACCTTCTTAATTGTGTCAAGAAGCTACTGTTTCAGTAAGAATGAGATACATGTATTATCCAAAGGGCAATTGCAGGCTTATTTGTCAATTCAAACTAGCTTTACAAGAATATGATGTACATGCTTGTGTTTATGTCAAGTTGTGGTTGCACAAATGGGCATGTTCTAATCTAGAGCAAACCACTAGGGTTTGAATGACATGTGACATGGGATTCAGAAAGGGTAGGCCCTATCTACACATTACAGAGTTTTTGTGTTTTCTAGGGAACAAAATGCTATTGGCTCTATTTGGGACCAGTGGCACCTTAGAGACCAACAAGATTTTCAGGATGTAAGCTTTCAAGAATCAGAGCTCCCTTCTTCAGACATATTGGCTCCATTGTGAAACTTACATGTAGCCGCATAAGTAATATGATTTTTACAACAGAGCCTATAATTGCCCCTTGGGGTGATTTGCAGGAGCAAAGCTGCTTCCCCCTTTAGGACTGTGGTGTCAGTCAGAAATGAACTGATGTGCATCTGGGAGGTAATGTGTAGATGGAGCCTCATATTTTCACATTTTCAGTTTCCCTGCATCACTCTTCCATCTGAAATAGAATATATGCATCTCTTTCTTGCCACCAGCCCCTTCCCAGGAGCTACTCAAGTTCCATGTCATAAGGTGGAAGGAGAACAGAGACTGATGTGTTTCAGGGATAGCCAATTGGCTGCCAGTTTTCTTTGGATTCCATAAGGCAAGGATTTAGTCTTCACACCTGTGGACTCATGAGAGTTTATCATCATCAAATTCTTTTGGCGTCAAGGATCAGCAGGGACTTAGTAAAACCCTAGCCAGTGTCCTATCATATACCTAATGAAAACAACCCAGCAGATGCCTATTCTATCATCTTGAATTAAGATTCTATCTAAAGTCAAAATGCTTCTGATAAAATACAGAAACATGCAACTTGGCATGAATTGTATTGCTTTCTGCTAATGGGACTTAGGCTGTTTTGTGATGCAGCAGAGAGTTCAGGGCACCACAAAGGAAGAGCCTAAGACTAATGGGAACGCTAAGATGCATAGGTAACCTTAAAGTAGCGGTGCATTCACATAGTAGTCTGTGACATGCCACATTTAATATGTTAGGATTATAAACAGAATAAATGGTGAACAAACAGAAATTCTCCTGCTGACAGGATTGCAGAGTCAATGAGTCAGAAAGAAATTAACCACATAGGATAACTAGGTGAGGAAAGCACTTACCATTTGGATCTCATCTGTATGCCATATGCAAAGTGAAGAGCAACATAATGGTAGCTGTATTCTACAGTGTGATTAGTAAGAAGAGCCATAAGAAGAGCCTTGGCTAAACCAAGGGCTGCAAACATTCAGTAATTTTACTCATTTGGTAAAATCTTACATATTATTGTGTAAAATTTTATGTACCCATTTATTTTATCGTATCCATTTTACCCATTATCTCATTCAGTGATCTTTCTACAAAATGCACAGAAGCACAGAGTACAGCGGCTTCGGCACAATACTCAAAAATATCTCTTGCTCACAAACCATTCACTGCTGTGCAACAAGATCAAGAAATATTTCTGGTGAATTGTTTTCCTTGCCTTTTAAAAAATTTATGTTTATGGGAGTCATGCTATAATGTCGAAGGCTTTCACGGCCAGAGAACGATGGTTGTTGTGGATTTTCCGGACTGTATTGCCGTGGTCTTGGCATCGTAGTTCCTGACGTTTCGCCAGCAGCTGTGGCTGGCATCTTCTGAGATGTAGCACCGAAAGACTGGGAGATCTCTGTCTTTCGGTGCTACACCTCTGAAGATGCCAGTCACAGCTGCTGGCGAAACATCAGGAACTACAATGCCAAGACCACGGCGATACAGCCCGGAAAATCCACAACAACCATCATGCTGTAATATTTGTTATTTAGATAGTAATCACATGTAGGTCTGCTCAGAATCCTACTCAGTTCTACACAACAGGGCTTACTCCCAGAAAAGCATCTTTCATATTGCTCTGACAGAATATAATCTTGACTTCAATACACTTTTATAACACTTTATATAAAGCATGGGTGCTTCCTTCTCTCCTTCCCACCAACATTTGTCTGCCCCCCACCCCCCACCCCGGGTCTTCACCTTTCCCTCTCTCCCGGGCAGCCTCTCCCCTATGGCCCAGTTGTGTGATGATGGCTAAGCCAGGCCCTGCTGCATGTGGGGACCCTGCAAGGACTGGTAGGAGGGGGTACTTCACTTTTTGCTGTATCCCCTTCCCAACATTATTTCCTCTTTCTCTCCTCCTGGCTCCCTCCTCCATATGCTCACCTTTCCTTACACACTTCTCTCCTTCAAGCCCACTAAACAACTTACCTTTTATCTGCCTCCTACCTCCTTCTATATTTATTAATTTACTTCATTTATATATATTGCCTTTCTCCCCACTGGGGACCCAAAGGTGGCCACATCATTCTGCTATCCTCCATTTCATCCCTCACAACAATCCTGTGAGGTAGGTTAGGCTGACTGTGTAACTAGCCCAAGATTGGCCAGAAAACTTCCATGGCATTTCAGGATCATTCTAGAGTGAACACTGTGAAGGGAGAGGGTGCTTATTTGCCTATTTACTCCTCCCCTCTTAACAACTTACTATAATGATTTAAAGCCCTTGGCAGTATGTTGCTGTAATATTTCAAGTCATCCAGATAATTGGATAGCTCCCGACTATCCTGCTTTGGAGGGATAGTCATGTGGAAAAGGATGTGAGTTTTACATTTCCTTGATGTTATCCAGATCTGCTTCATGCAGATCGTCCCAGGATCCATCTACATTGTCATAACTTAGAGGCTAACTGTGGCTCACGCTTTATGTATTTTTAATGTTATATTTGAGCTTTTCCTCCCCTTAAAAGTGATTAATTTTTCATTATTTCCAGAACTGGGATAATCTCTGCAAGGGATCCTCATGATTGGATACCTGGAATGATGTGTAAATGATTCAAGCCCTCCCCATATCTGCTCGAAGCAACACAGAAGATAAAACAATGTGCCTAAGCCACTGATAGAAGACGTTGCTCATATTTTCCAACGCTGGCAATCTTCAGAGGGGTTGTCCAATGTCTAGACATGATAATAAGTAAATCTATCACTTGTAATACCCTGGAAAGGCCTACTCTGCAACTTTTGAGGCTTTTAATTTGCCATTTGGTCTCCTTTCATGGCCTGCTATTGTAAATTCAATGTCTTGTGGACATTCAAGACAAGCGATCACTGATTTTTGTTTCATGGCTATGACTTTCCATGATATGGAGAATTTTGGATGCCAGCCTAATGTACTTTAAAACCATCTGGGGCTTATCTTCAAGAGGATGCTTTGTGAACTAGGTCATCCTGATCCTTTACCCACAAGTAAGTTCTAATGATTTTAGTAGGGCTTACTTCCAAGTCGTCTGCTTACAACTAGGGTGAATGGGACCCATGGAGTGGAGTTTATCATTTACATCAAGTATGACAAAAACAAAGTCCTGACTTGGTTATTCAAATCTTTTCCCCTCTGTGACCACAAGCAACAGCAGATCTTTTAAATTCTTGTTGTTCCACAAAGATAAATTGTGCAATAAAGTATTGAGGTGTAGCAGATTAAAATAGCAGTGACAAATGACTCTAAGCGTATAACCTATGATCCTTCAAGTGGGTTTCAGGCATTCATGGTTACTTTGAGAAGGCATTTCAGGGTTAAGCTCTTCTTTTAATACCACGCACCCACCCTCCTACCCACCCACCCCTTGTTTCCCTTCTCGGTGTGTAAATAGTATATCTTCAGTGCAATCCTTATTAGATTTCAGGATTGCACTGTTATTCATCTGCCAAAATAGAATAATCTCACACTCCACAGATCATCTTATTCAAGATCCTTTCTTCCAAACCGAGCCAATTGATTTTGGTAGGATTTTATACTCGAGTCACAACAGCCCTATAAGGTAGATTAGTCCAAGAAAGAATGACTGATCCAAGGTCACCCAGTGAGCTTGCTGGCTAAGTTAAGCAATTAGACAGACAGATAGACATTTTCCTTGTGTTTTTTTTGTTAGTTATCCATGTTAGAAGTCCCAAATGTGCATTGCTTTACAAATACTCACCAGTATCTGTACCCGGGTTTTTAAAATCTGATTGTTTATGTCCATTGTGTATTACAGGTTAATTTATTTCTGGTGCTAAAAGGCTGAAACAAACAATGTAGTCCTATGCAGTTGTTGTAGTGTAAATGCATTGGTTTCAATTGACTTAGACTGGAATAACACAACATAGGTTTGCACTGTAATGCTAGGATCTAGCAATAGAAAATGCTGTAGACTTGCTACATACTAAGAAGCTTTTAAATTATCCTCTTTTGTCATTCAGTTTTGTGCATTAATCAGTTCTGTAGAGTTCCCAGAATTAGACTTATTCCTTCGTCTCCAAAAGGATACATCTACCTCTAGTGTTTAGTATCAGTAACTATTGATATTTCATGAGATTGCTTAACATCCCTTTTAATTCCTCCTGTCTCTGTGTCTCTTATTTGTAATGTTTTGGACTAGCCAGATGTTAGCATTACTTTTCTTTCAATACAATCTGAAGAAATTTGGCTGTGATGCTTTGCCAAGCTGGTACATACATATACCGTTCCATTTTACCATATTAGGTCAAAGATAAAGGAATGATAACTACAGAATTGCATGGCCCAGTTTTTACTACTCGTAGGTCATGCATCATGTAGAATATTCCCTGCGGGGATAAATGTTCCTACTTCAGTTCAGGGGGTTGTGATCACACTTTCCAAAGTATATTTTCATTCAGCTCAACTCGTTCAGCAAACAATCCTAACCTCTCAAGAAGAGAGTTCTGAAGAGTATGGTAGACATCAACTTTCACTTCCTATTTGGGGCATGGCTACAATACAGAGAAATATGTTTGAGGCATGCTATTCTAAATGTATATTTAAATGTAACCCCCAACTGATCACTCACTTACAGAATTTATTCACAGGCTGCTGGGGGAAATATATGATGATTCTAAAATAAATGACAAATTTAACAAAAGAGGGTGAGCCACTTAAAAAACTTGATGTGGGTATTCTGGCCTCTTCTGAGAAATAAAGCATAGCTGATATATCTTCTTTTATCATAACAAATGTGAAAGTTGCATTGCTAAAGTCATAGTGGAAAAAATTATTTTGCTGCTTTGTAGAGTTCTCTTCTGGTGTTGACCCTTTGGACAGAAATAGGCACAATAAATAATCCTCATTTTTTATTTTACAATTTATTTCTGTAGCGCTTAGATAATGTCTCTTTTGCCTTGAGCCAGAAATGCATTAACATCCCTGTTCATGGATCTGCTTAGGCAAGGGCTAGACTTGAAGTCACCCGTGCCTTGATAAAATAAGCAACACCAACACCTTACATCTGGGGAAAGGGGGAAGATTATCCAGTGACCAAGGAACTGACGGGAAGGAAGCCTGTAGACAAAACCTTCTCAGCTTTGCCTCCACATGCTTTGTGCTTTAGTAATGCTGAGCTAAAATGGGTTCCATTTCAGGCACTGGTGTTAACACTTAAAGAGCCATACAGCCTGAGATCCATATACCTGGATCATCTCTTACTATATATATTGCTGTGTTAACTTTGTTCATCATGCCCAGTTTCTCCTCATTTTCTTCTCCTATGACAGTATTGCCAATTCCAGAGATTTTTCACTGGTAACACTATCATTCAGGAACAGGCCTCCCATGGAAGTCAGTAGCACCCCTTTGAACTTTTTACAAAGCCTTTAAGGTGGTTTTCATTACAAGCATCTTTGGTTAATTGCTTTCATGCAGCTGTTTTTAAAAGGAAGGAGATTTCATGGTTTTAAGTTGTTGATTTCTTATGTGGTGTTTGGTTTTGTTGGTTTTATAGGATTTTTGATCAACGTTTCCACGTCCCTTCAATGAAATAACTTTTGCAGAGAAAATGAAACAGCTTTGGAAATTCAGCATTTCATTAGTAAAAACCTAATTGCATCCAACTTGATTCAGCAAAGAGATATCAGAGCAGGAAAGGTTTCTTTGTACAAGGATTTGTCACTGCATTGATCTTGGCTTGGCAGCAAGCATGTTGCTCTGCCTGATTTACAAAATTGTACAATGCTGCTGTAGTCACAATGTCTCTCGTTTAAGACAAACACTATTATCCAGAAAGCAGTTAATGCTATTAGAAGAACTCTTCGCCTAAGGGAGCAGGGATTCTGTGGATCTAAGAAACTGGGCTCAGTTTGTGTGGAACGGTATTAAAATAGTTCATAATGGCTAATGGTTATTTATTCACAAAATTTATCCCCTAGCTTTCTGCCCCGATCATGGCCACTAAGGCAGCTAATAGATTAAAAACATATATAATAAAAACACATCTTGAAACCCAAACCAAAAAAATTATTTAAATGCTTAAAAACAAGCTAAAATACACATATCGTACAATAAAATACACATGCATAAGAACAACAATTAAAGCATAGGGCGGGACAGAGGGATCACTGAAACAAAAAAAGTCTTCACCCACTGGCGGAAGATGGCAACACAAGGGGACAGGGGACTCCCCCTAAGGAGAGAGTTCCAGAGTTTTGGTACCACAACCAAGAAGTCCTCTCATGGGGGTTGCTACTATCTAAACTAAAAAGGTGGGGGCACCAAAAACAAGGCCTCAGAAGATGGTCAGAGCAGACAGGTAGGTTCATAAGACAGTGGTGATCCTTCAGATATGCTGGTATAGCTTTAAACACCAGCACCTTGAATTGTGCCCAGAAACAGATTGGGAGCCAGGGTAGATGGCCTAAGACTGGAACAATATGGTTCCTATGACCTACGCTGGTCAACTTCCTAGCTGCAGCATTCTCTGCACCAATTGATGTTTTCAAATGCTTTTCAAGGGCAGCCTTGTGCAGGGCCGGATCTAGGGCTGCCGGCGCCCAGGGCAACCCTAGTCCGACCCCTTACACGTCACTTCTGTGAAATCATCACACAGGGCAGAGTGTGCTGCCCATGCAGTGTGCAGGCGGAGGCAGCATGCGGGGCTGGGAAGCCGCCCACGCCATTCGTCTCCCCACAGGACAGGGGGCGCCGCCCGCCCTCTGTCCTGCAGGGCAGGCGAATGGTGCAGGCAGCCTCGCAGCCCCCTGCACTGCCTTTTGCCTGCCCCACAGGACAGGGGGCATGCGGCAAGATGGCCACCCCGTCCTGCGGGGCAGGCAAAAGGAAGCACAGGGGGCTGCGAGGCTGCCCGTGCTGCCGCCCACGTGGTCCCGGCAGCTGGCAGCTGCTCCAGGCGCCCCCTCCCTGGCGGCGCCGGGGGCAGACTACCCCCCTGCCCCCCCTCGATCTGGCCCTGGCCTTGTGTACGGTGCATTGCAGTCATCTAACCTAGACATCACCAGGGCATGCACCACAGTGTCCAGATCTTTTCTTGGTAAAAGGCACATCTGCTACCTGCTTATCCTGCATTAGGCCTGGGTCCAAGAACACCCACAAACTATGGACCTGTTCCTTAAAGGAGAGTGCAACTCCATCTGGAAGGGGGGGTACACCATAAGTCTCAGGTCAGACCTTCCACTCACCAGTAGCGCTTCTGTCTTCTTGGGCTACAACTTCTGTTTATTTTCTCATATCTACTCCATAACTGCATTCAGAGTTTCTACAGTCTCCCTGGGACTGGCTGAAAGTGAATCTCTGGATGACTTCAGCAAGTGGTTTCATGTAGATGTTGAAAAGCACAGGGGCCAAGATGGAGCCTTGCAGGACCCCACTGGCCGAAGGGCTAAACAGTAATCCCCAGCACTACCTTCTGAAACCTGCCCTCCAGGTAGTACCAGAACCGCTGCAAAATGGTGCCTCCCAGTCCCAGCATGGAGATGCAGTTCAGGAGGATACCAGGACTGACAGCCACTGAGAGGAAGGGGGAAGGGGGAAAATGGCTGGTGCATTGCTGGCACCATTTCTAGTTTAAACTGGATGTGGTAAGTGACACTCTGGCATTTCGCAAAGACAGCATTCCCGGCAGCACACTGACATCACTTCCAGACTCACAGGACTGATACGAGCGTAGCACCAGCACATGAGGATGTCAATAATGACCTCCCCCCTCCCAACAGCAGGTAAGTTTCTCACTATTTGCCAAGGGGACCTGTTGACCCTAAAGGCTGTTTCAGTTCCATAACAAGACCTAAAATCAAATTGGAAAGGAGCTAAACAATTCAATTCATCTGGGAAAGCTTGAAGTTGTCCAGCTACCACTTGTTCAATCACTAGGGTCACCAAGTTCCCCCTGGCAGTTGGTGGGCAGCAGGGCAGGGGAATGGAGGCACTAGTAATTTACTGTTTTTGCATGCAAATGTACAAATGTGCATTTTTGGCCAAGTTTTAGAGACTCAGCCCTTGCACAGCATTGCTGCTTCCAGGTCACACTAGAAGCGATGTCCTCAGTTGGGGATGTGAGCGTGTTCAGTTTTGCCAGCCTGCTTCCTCCTGCTGATCAGCTGGCAATTGGCAGGAAGAGGCATAAAGCGCAAGGAGTTTACTTGCAATTGGCAGGCACCTGGCTACCCTCTCAATCACCATGCTTAAGACTGGAACATTTGAGTTTGGTTAATAGTTATTGAAACCTCCTGGCTCCAGGGTAGACTTCTTTAGTAGTGGACACACCACAGCCTGTTTCAAACATGGGACCATCACCCCAGCCTTTATGGAATAAGTTTAATCTTCATCAGTTATATATACTGCAGCCTAGGGTAACACCTTTACATCACCCCTTCAAGGATTCTTCCCCCCCACCCCCTCCAATAATTTCATAATGCAAACAAAAACCCCATATAATGGGTGTGGTGAGAAATTTTTCTTTTGAACACATGAAGATGTGAGGATGGAAGCATTTTGTACAAAACAGACTAGGTATTTTTAGAATCATAAAAGTAATACTTAGCATTTGTTTATCAATTTCAAACTGTTTCACATTGTACACATTCCCTGCAACACCCCTATAAGGTAGAGTAAATATTATTATCCCCGTATCCCAGTTGTGGGGAGCTGAGGCTTGCAGGAGCCACTGAAGAGCAAGATTTGAGTCCAGTAGCACCTTAAAGACCAACAAGATTTCCAGGGGATGAGCTTTTGAGAGTCAAAACTCCCTTCATCAGATAGTTATTGAGTTCATGACAGGGCAACCTTCAACCCGAGGACTTCCTGGTTTATAACACACTGCTCTTAGCTCGCATGCTACAGTGGTTGTCTTTGTGGGAAAGCCCGGGAAACTCATGGAGCTGAACAAATATGGTTGTTGAACAAAACTGTTATGGGGTGCTGTAGAATTCATTTAATCAGATTTTTATTTCCATAGTACTTGGGAGTATGGCTAAAAAGTTAAATTGGTCCCTAACCAAAGTGGCTTTACAACAACATAAAAAAAAATAAGAAACAAAAACTGAAGGGCTAAAACAGAGAGGGATTAGGCATCAGATTAAAGAAATAATGGAACACAAAGAGGTTGGTAAAATTAAACACGGTTGATGATGCACTGTGGTATTTACTAAATTTGTTTAACTTCACTCTGCGCAGTATGTTAAATCATAATACGTTAGCTGTGAAATGGTGTCATTTCTCTGAGAACAGTTCACTTTTGCACAGCCTTTGGTAGAAGAAGCAAAAGAGAAAAAGTTGATATTCAGAACCAGCCATAATGAAATACTAGCCTGCTTAGTGTGTTCCCTATTGGGGAACATGTCCTCCTGTGTTCTCAGTTATAAACCAGCAGGTGGCGGTAAATCCAGTTTCTCTCCATGTTAAACATGGAGCTTCGTTCTCTTATTTCCAAATACTCACATTATATAATATAAACAGATGCTCTTGTTTGGCTGCAACAAAAGGTTTCTGTTCAAGCAGTTTCCATATAAAAGGGTTGCCTATAGCTACAATCCTGTGCTTAATAATTGCCCACTTTTGAACTAGCGTTGATGGGACCTTTTAGATAACTGTACAAAGGATTAAAGCATGTATTACTATTTTGGCAGTCTCCTATACTAATCTGTGAATGGTAACATCTTACATAAAATGCAATTTTACTTATGGATGTCTAGCTAGAATTCTTTTTTTAGCTCAATTAATTACAGGTTTCCCTTTAACGTTACCTATTCTACAACTCTGAATAACAACAACAACAATGACATTCGATTTATATACCACCGTTCAGGACAACTTAATGCCCACTCAGAGCAGTTTACAAAGTATGTCATTATTATCCCCACAACAAAACACCCTGTGAGGTGGGTGGGGCTGAGAGAGCTCCAGAGAACTGTGACTAGCCCAAGGTCACCCAGCTGGCTTCAAGGGGAGGCGTGGGGAATCAAACCCAGCTCTCCAGATTAGAGTCCCACACTCTTAACCACTACACCAAACTGAACACTGAAATATCTAAGAAAGTTCATAGTGAAAAGAAACCACAGCTAGATTGGGCTTGAAAGTGGTTTAGCATAAAATGGAATTTTGGTCTGGGGAAACTGGCTCTAGAGAACCACGGAGCATCACCTCCTTCTCTTCTTTCTACTACAAACTTTCTGAAGCAGATAGCACAAAGAAAGTGAGTTTTCCACATTTGGTCTCTTATGAAACCCCTTCTGTGCTGGTTCTGTCTGTTTAGTTCAAGTTGACAGATTAACATTTAAAATTTTTTAAAAGAACCAGACGTTTAATTTCACCTTTTATATTGTTTTGCTCCATCTGTTCCCGTGTATCACCCATAGTCTACCAGCACAGCATCCTTCTCACACACCAGGGCCGATTCCAGACGGCCCTCTGCATTCCGAAACGTCGCGCGTCATCGCGCGGAAAACATGAAATATCGCATTTTCTCGTGCGAGTTTTGCGCGACCTCGTGCTAAACTCACACGAGAAAACGCGATATTTCACGTTTTCCGCACGACATTTCAGAATGCAGAGGGCCGTCTGGAATCGGCCCAGTTCTCATACAAGGGCAACTGGCAGATCCTCCACCATCCCCACAACCATGAACACATGTTCATTACACTTTCTGCATGTAGGGTTGCCAGCCTCCAGGTAGTGGCTGGAGATCTCCCAGAATTACAGCTGGTCTCCAGGCCACAGAGATCAGTTCACCTGGAGAAAATGGCTACTTTGGGGGTGGGGTGTATGGACTCTATGGAATTATGCCATGCCGAGGTCCTTTCCCTCCCCAAAACCTACTTTCTTCAGGTTTCTCCAGGTTCCATCCCCCAGATCTCCAGGAATTTCCCAACTTGGAGCTGGCAACCCTATCTGCATGTGATATTCATTTATCCTTCAGTGACTATCCCGACCGGATTTAAAAGGCGTGATGTTTCAGGGATTCAACAGAAAAACACAAATTGTCCTAAAATAGGATATCAATAGTTAAATATGTACCTCAGCAGCTGTAGCGTGTACAAATGGCAGGTATGCAATGTTGGTGCCCTAGTGTTCATGTACATCCATTGATACTAATTAGAGACAGATGCAGCCGCTCACTACTTTGAAATTCAGCTTCTAGAGATTCTGGAGATGGAGTTGGCCCTGAAAGACAATTCCTCACACTAAAAGTTAGAACACGGCCTCCCAAAATGGGAAACGTATGGACAAAACAGGGATAGTGAATCGGGAGACAAGTACTGGAAAACAGGAACTGTCTCTGGAAAATAAACAATATGCTGAGAAGGGGACCTCATGGCATAACTCATCCATTGAACTAAATACAATAAAGGCCTGAGAGAGAACTTCATTATTGTGGTGAAAACCTGGGATATTTTTAAGGGTGCCGCTAAAAATGCAAAATGTGAACATGACTAACAGGTGTTTGAAAATGTGTATCATATTGGCATATTAGAAGACTGGAATTGGCTGTGCCCCATTTGAATGTACCCTTGATGGTGAATGCAGGTTTATTTCTGTTCATGTGTGAAACGTTCCTTAGCTGCAAACCAGAGAAAATCTAAAGGCTACAGTGGGAGCCTTTCCAGACTGGTTTTGTTCTGTTACCATGCTCCTAGAAACCACTGGATGACATCATTCTGCCCATTGTCTTCTAATTGTTGGAACTAATTTGTTCAGATTAAACTGCCCTGCTTGGATCGAACAGTAAGCATTAATCTCCTAACACTGCTGGCTTTATCAGCAGCCATAAAATAACCCCCAAAGAACCCCAACAGGCAAAAAAATGCTTGCCGTGTCTTGCTATTAAGGATTGATGTCAGGACTTGATGAAAAATGAAGTAATTGTGTTTTAGGGGGAAAGTCCTTCAGAAAATTGCTGGTTCTTTCTTTATTCTTTGTCTTTCATCAGACACATTATCCAGTTGTATTTTGTCTTTTATTTTCACTTGTATCACAATGTCCTTTTTGTGCTGTTAGTAAAGTTAGAGAAAAATATAGGCCAAAGATTTCTTGATACAATTTTTGTTGTTAAAGACACTTTGATAATCCAGTACTTTGCCGAGGTTGTGCTGTATTCACTAGTGCATAAAATATCTGGTATGAATCATGTCTCTTTGCAAGCACTTTCTTGGCAATATACTAGTATAAAATTCATAACTAAGGATTTTTGAGGTTGGCTCAGTCCCAGGATCCTCTTTCCAGTGGAGACGGCCTGGAATCCTTCTAGAGAATACAGATGCCCCATAGAGCTTTTACATACAATCTGTTTAATCACGATCAACAACACTATCAGCGGCCCATATACAATGGGAGCTGTACAGTAGAATTAATTCCTCCCCCTCTGGGGATGTTTCTATGGTCTCTTACATTGGGCACAGACGGTGATCCTTTGGCTGACCTTAACTTCTGATTTGTTTACTTGTTCAAGAGCTGAAAAAAGATGGAAGATAATGGAAATGGGTCCATATTATCCTGGACAAAATCAAAGGTCCTTGGTTCATGTTGCTTTTGTGTAAGAATAAGACTGTATCAGGCAACCATATATGACATAACAAATGCACCGAGGCATTAATAGCTGCTGATGGTGTCTCAGCTCAGGGCACAAGGTGAGCCAAGCATTGGCATGCACTAGCCCCTATTTTAAAAACCAGAGCAACTGGGGAATTATTAATGCTAGGTTCACCACGTGGATAGATCCTGCTGTTGAGTTTCTCTGTGCCACACACAAACATTTTCGGTAGGATTACATCATTATTTTCTTATTTCTATATTTGCTTCAAATTAGAACATTCACTGCCGCCAGACCATTTACTGCAAAAAAAAAAAACCCTTGCCAAATGTTTGCATTTTTAAATAGTTTAGTGTATTTCAATTTTGCATCTTTATTTTGCAGTTGCTGTCCTTTGCCTCATTGTAAGCACATTCTATTTGATACTATTGGCTGTGGCAACGCATGTGATTTTGTTCACAAGAATCCATGATGACCTCATCAGCCTTGCATAGCATCGCCCTCATCTGTGACAAAATCTCATAGGATAGGAATTAACTCGCAAGTCCTGTCTACAAGTTACAGTGAACACACAAATAATGCATGTACAGGGTATATTTAGTTGTGTTAATACATGTGTTGGGTAATTCTTATGTGGCATTCAATGCATTGGAGAGTTGAACATGTGATACAAACCTCACATTTATCCAGGTACTGGTTCCTTGTTTCGGTTGCAAAATGAACACAGGTTGGCTCTTTCTTACGAACATATGGACACACACACGTGTAGGGAGCACATGCATTCACTGTAATATGTGTAGGGTTACAATATGGACCAATGAGGATAAAGAGAGTGAAGGAAACTGACTCTGGGAAGAACAGCAGAGAAACAATGTTCACAGGTGCTGCCAGTTCCTGAAAAGGGAAGTAATATTGGACAATTGTGACAATGAAAACGAAATATGGCAAGCAATTTCATCCTGAGCCCAATTTTAAGCAGCCACATCATGTCTGATTCCATCCTAAGTGATCACGACAGCCGTAGCAGAGGGTGCAGAGAGTGGGGAAATATGCACTTGCATTGAAAGCACGGTGACCTGAGAGGGATTCTAGAGAACCTGCAAGCTGTTGTGGCTGAAACATCTCCAGAAGTGTTTCAGGAGGGTAGCCTTGTTAATCTATAGTAGCAGAACAAAAATTTGTTACCAGAGTTACATAATATGCAAAGAAGCGTTAGTGTGTATGTGTGTGCATGTGCGCGCGAGAACCTGCACTAGAGAAACTGTGAAACAAACTTGGACTCAGAGCCTTGATTAAGCTTTAAAAAAGAAATACGAATTCATTTATTGTTGGAACTCCATACAGGATAGGAAAGGAAAGAGAGAAGTCTCTTTCTAGCTAGCTATCTAGCTTTTTCTAGCTGTCTAGTCTATCAGTGGATGGCAGTATGGTATGTCCTGCAGCCATGGTGGCAAGAGGGAGAGTGTGACAAAGAGAGGAAGATGAGGTGCAAGGAAGAAGAAGTCCCTGAGAATACATTCTACACATCAAAGGATAGCAACAGGATAAACAGATCCCTAAACTTACTTTCTCTCTGACTCTTTGATTGTCCCCCTCTGAAACCTGAGAAAGGGACAGCATAAATGGTCCTCCTCGTCTTACAAAACTGAATCCAGTAACACCTTAAAGACTAAAGCAATTTCTTAGGCTATAAGCTATCATGACTCAAAGCTCATTTGGTATCTGATGAAATGAGCTCTGACTCACAAAAGCTGGAAAATCTCCAGAATATTTTGCTTTTGCTATTGCCCAGGATAATGGTTTGG
Source organism: Eublepharis macularius (assembly GCF_028583425.1). NCBI lineage: Eukaryota > Metazoa > Chordata > Lepidosauria > Squamata > Eublepharidae > Eublepharis > Eublepharis macularius. The sequence continues at coordinate 127,493,512 of NC_072794.1, forward strand.
ACCCATGAGGGTGGATTTCTGCTTTTGGAAGTCTTTCTACCCATGGAGCATGACTTTATCACCTTCCCCCCTCCTGCTGCAGCATCAAATGTCTTCCAAAATACTGCTCCTTGGGAACAGTGCCCCTCTCAATAACATTGGG